>NW_026652291.1:32132363-32286762 GCF_009828535.3 Hylobates moloch | reverse complement strand
TTTTTTTTTTTTTTTTTTTGAGACGGAGTCTTGCTCTATCCCCCAGGGTGGAGTGCAGTGGCGCGATCTCGGCTCACTACAAGCTCCGCCTCCCGGGTTCAAGCCATTCTCCTGCCTCAGCCTCCCGAGTAGCTGGGACTACAGGCGCCCGCCAACACGCCCGGCTAATTTTTTGTATTTTTAGTAGAGACGGGGTTTCACCATGTTAGCCTGGATGGTCTCGATCTCTTGACCTCGTGATCCGCCCGCCTCGGCCTCCCAAAGTGCTGGGATTACAGGCTTGAGCCACCGCGCCCGGCCATTATATGTACATTTTATATGTATTTTGTTTTATATGTATCATTAATTCTTAAAAATTAAGATTTTGAATCTCTTTGGATATTTATTAGGCTTCAAAGATCTTGATGGAGAAGTCTAGTTGACTGCCAGTTTCTTAAGTTGGCGGTAAGGCAGGGGTGTAGCGCACACTGGTTTAGCGTGAGCAGTGATCACTAAGCACAGGAGCCACGGCCACCCCAACTTTACCTCATTCACAGACAGAACTGGAAGGTTGGTCCTGGATGGCTGCTTGGTCCTGGATGCTTTTAGTGGTCTCTTGATATGTGGAAAGCCTTGTTTTGGAACAAATGTTTCCATTGATACAGATGAGAAATGCCTCTTTAATATTTTTATAAAACATTTAGACCCCAATAGATTTGGTTTATGGGTCACTGTCTTGTGAGTACCAGAGGATTTCATGGTTGGAAGGTGTGCCTTTTCATCTTGGCAATGAGCAGCATTTAATGGAGAGACAATGCTTGTATTTGATTTTTTTTTTTTTTGGTTCATTTACAGGATCTGAGACTTATTCAAACCACCAGCTGTATTATCAGGAAGGAACAAATCCAAGTTTTGACGTATTGTCAGAGTGCTGCATGTTGTATTTTCAAATTCCTTAAGTGGTTTTAACATTAGATGACCAATTCTTTGGCACTGATGTGCTTTTGACAATGTATGGTAGATCGGACCATGGCTCTGAGAAGTCTGGCTGGCATTACCACATCCCAAGCTCTCTGTCCGAAGAGAAGGAAGCACCAGGGACTCACGCTTCCTTGGCTGGACTGCAGGGAAAGAGCTGCAGCACCAGCCTCTCACTACTGCAGCTACCCCCTCTCCTAATTTTTGTATTTTTAGTAGAGACGGGGTTTCACCATGCTGGCCAGGATGGTCTCAATCTTTTGACCTTGTGATCCGCCCACCTCGGCCTCCCAAAGTGCTGGGATTATAGGCGTGAGCCACCGCGCCCGGCCAATTTACTGCATTATAAAGAGTGGAATAAGACTTTATTTTTATTTTATTTTTTTTAGACAGACTCTCTGTCACCCAAGCTGGAGTGTAGTGGCACGATCTCAGCTCACTGCAAACTCCGCACCCTGGGTTCAAGTGATTCTCTTGCCTCAGCCTCCCGAGTAGCTGGGATTACAGACATGTGCCACCACACTTGGCTAATTTTTGTATTTTTAGTAGAGATGGGGTTTCACCAGGTTGGCCAGGCTGGTCTAGAACTCTTGACCTCAAGTGATCCACCCGCTTTGGCCTCCCAAAGTGTTGGGATTGCAGACGAGAGCCACCGTCCCGGCTTGGAATAAAACTTTTGTGAACTGACACGAAGAGATGGCAATTATGATGAGGAAGAAATTCACATGATGTGATTGGTTGTAGAAAAATAAAAATTATTAGTTTATAGAAATTAAGAAGAGCACAGTGGTAGATACCAAACTGTTGGGATTGGGGGCAAGGAAGTGGAAGACTTACACTTTTTTTTTTTTTTTTTTTTTTTTTGAGACGGAGTCTCGCTCTGTCGCCCAGGCTGGAGTGCAGTGGCGCAATCTCGGCTCACTGCAAGCTCCGCCTCCCGGGTTCACGCCATTCTCCTGCCTCAGCCTCTCCGAGTAGCTGGGACTACAGGCGCCCGCCACTACGCCCGGCTAATTTTTTTTGTATTTTTAGTAGAGACGGGGTTTCACGTACAAATAACCCCACTGAGGCCCCATTTTTTTTTTTTTTTTGAGACAGAATCTCACTCTATCGCCCAGGCCGGAGTGCAGTGGCGCTATCTCGGCTCACTGCAAGCTCCGCCTCCCGGGTTCACGCCATTCTCCTGCCTCAGCCTCTCCGAGTAGCTGGGACTACAGGCGCCCGCCACTACGCCCGGCTAATTTTTTTTGTATTTTTAGTAGAGACGGGGTTTCACCGTGGTCTCGATCTCCTGACCTCGTGATCCGCCCGCCTCGGCCTCCCAAAGTGCTGGGATTACAAGCGTGAGCCACCGCGCCCGGCGACTTACACTTTTTATGTTTACTCTTTTTATGTTTCTGTAAAACATAAAAGACAAAATAGTAGAGACAAATTTTTTTTTATTTGTTTTTTGAGACGGGATTTTGCTTTTGTTGCCCAGGCTGGAGTGCAATGGCGCACTGCAACCTCCACTTCCCTGGTTCAAGCGATTCTCCTGCCTAAGCCTCCCGTGTAGCTGGGATTACAGGCATGCGCCACCATGCCCAGCTAATTTTGTATTTTTAGTGGAGATGGGGTTTCTCCATGTTAGCTAGACTGGTCCTGAACTCCCAACCTCAGGTGATCTGTCCGCCTTGGCCTCCCAAAGTGTTGGGATTACAGGTGTGAGCCACTGCGCCTGGCTGACCCTGTTTCTTAAAAAAAAAAAAGAAAAAAAAAAGTGTGTTGCTGAAAATAAAGTTTGAGGTGAATTTTTTTTTTTTTTTTTTTGAGACATGGTCTTGCTCTCTCAGCCTCAAGCCGTCCTCCTGCATCAGCCTTCCAAGTAGGTGGGACCATAGGTACGCACTACCATGCTTGGCTAATTTGGAAATTGTTTTTAATACTAAAAATGCTAAAATTTAAATATTAGCATTAAATGGCAATACTTAACAAAATGACAAAGTTTTCTTTAACATGACAGACTAAGTGAAACAATTAAATATGTTCTTTTTTTTTCTTTTTCTTTTTCTTTCCACCCCGAGACAGAGTCTTGCTCTGTCACCCATGCTGGAGTGCAGTGGTTTACAAGTGATTCTCCTGCCTCAGCCTTCCGAGTAGCTGGGATTACAGGCGCACACCACCATATCCTGCTAATGGTTTTTTTTTTTTTTTTTTGTATTTTTAGTGGGGACGGGGTTTCATCATGCTGGTGAGGCTGGTCTCGAACTCCTGACCTCAGGTGATCCACCCACTTTGACCTCCCAAAGTGTTGGGATTACAGGCGTGAGCCACTGCAACCAACCTGTTCTTAAACTTTAAAAAATCAAATGCTAGCTTCTGATTCTTCAGTTTTGTTTCAAGAATGGTTACAAGGTTTACTTTTTAAGTTTAAAAAAAAACTATGGCTTTTTTTTCTCTTGTCAAAAGTTGTATGTTCTCTTTATATTTGAATGGTTACTATATGACTGGAAGTCAGGAGTTTATTTCCCCCTACTGAGATGTATAGTTTATGAGCACATTTGTCTCTTAGGAAGTGGCCAGCATTGAAGCAACAAATACTGTGTAACTTGATACCTTTAGTTTTTGGGATTCTGATAGATGTAAGAAAAATGAGCCGGGCGCGGTGGCTCAGGCCTGTAATCCTAGCACTTTGGGAAGCTGAGGCAGGCAGATCAATGAGATCAGGAGACCGAGACCATCTTGGCCAACATGGTGAAACCCCGTCTCTACTAAAAAGATAAAAATTAGCCGGGTGTGGTGGCGCGCACATGTAATCCCAGCTGCTCAGGAAGCTGAGGCAGGAGAATTGCTTGAACCCAGGAGGTGGAGGTTGCAGTAAGCCGAGATTGCACCACTGCCCTCCAGCCTGGCGACAGAGCGAGACTACATCTCAAAAAAAAACAAAAACAAAAGGCCAGGCATGGTAGTGGCTCACACCTGTAATCCCAGCACTTCGGGAGGCCGAGGAGGGTGGATCACTTGAGGTCAAGAGATGGAGACCATCCCGGCCAACATAGTGAAACCCCGTCTCTACTGAAAATACAAAAATTAGCTGGGCGTGGTGGTACACTCCTGTAGTCCCAGCTACTCAGAAGGCTCAGGCAGGAGAATCGCTTGAACCCAGGAGGTGGAGGTTGCAATGAGCGGAGATTGTGCCACTGCACTCTAGCCTGTCCACAGAGTGAGACTGTCTCAAAAAAAAAAAAAAAAGTATCAGAACACTTAAAAACTATTAGATTAGATACCCATCTGGAGTTTCAGTTTGGTCTAAAAAGATTCGTTTATGTTTGGTATTTAATTTTTGGATGTTAACTGAACCTCAAAATTTTTTTCTTCCTTTGTATGTATTCCTACATGATTGTAGGAGTCTGTCCTGAACTTGGATCATGTACATTTTGGAAACTTATTTTAGAAAAAATCTAAGTTGTAAGAATTCTCAATGAACAGACAGAAAAGAGGGTCTTTGCCAACTTCTTTGGGTAAGAAAAGTTCAGAATTTTGCAGATACTCTAAAAATGAAAGTCAACAAAGAAGGCATATTAAAACTGAAGTTTTCAAATAAAATGATTTGTCATGTCCTTTTTTCTTTAGACTGCTGCAGTAAGAATGTCTTTTCCCCCTCATTTGAATCGCCCTCCCATGGGAATCCCAGCACTCCCACCAGGGATCCCACCCCCACAGTTTCCAGGATTTCCTCCACCTGTACCTCCAGGTAAGTTTGTTGTTACTGTTTTTTGTCGTTAAACTTGTACTTTTGTCTTTGCGATACTAACTTCAGGAAAATGTTAGATATGTGACAGTGTTAGTGAAGATGCCTCTCAGAATCGTTTGGGAAATGTGGATGTCTCTTTTTCCTATAGCAGTAGCTTTTATATCTGGCTGAGTATCAAACTCATCTGGAAATTTTTTTTTTTTCTTCTCATCTGGAAAGTTTTTTAAAAATTCTTTTATTTATTATTATTATTTTTTTTGAGCTAGAGTCTTGCTCTGTCACCCTGGCTGGAGTGCAGTGGCACGATCTCAGCTCACTGCAACCTCCACCTCCTAGGCTCAAGCAATTCTCTGCCTCAGCCTCCCGAGTAGCTGGGATTGCACACACCTCCCACCATGCCTGGCTAAGTTTTGTATTTTTAGTAGAGACAGGGTTTCGCTATGTTGGCCAGGCTGGTCTTGAACTCCTGGCCTCAAATGATCCGCCGGCCTCCGGCTCCCAACGTGCGGGATTACAGGTGTGAGCCACCGTGCCCAGCCTAAAAATTCTATATTTAAAAAAAATGGGTAATACATGCACATTGTTCAAAAACAAAAAAAAAATACAGAAAGTAATACAGTGAAAAATTTTCTTCATATACCCCCATAACTGCTATTGCTTTCCCCTTACTAAAAAGGGAAGCAGTAAGGTTATTAGTTTTTTCTTTATTTTTCCAGATACTTAAAAGTGTATATTATAAGTCAATATAAGTAAAGATTTATGGAGTTAAAAAAAAATGTTCAGACCCTGCTCCAGCCCCCTGAATCAGATCCTCAGAAATTGGGGCTCAGGAATCTTAATTTTTAACAAATTCACAGGTAATTTTTGGTACTCATTTAAGCATGGAGAACCCACATTTGAGAACCATTATCCTGAAGTACATAGTTAACATTGCTTATACTGGGTGTGGTGGTGCGTGTCTGTTGTCCCAGCTATTCAGGAGACTGAGGTGGGAGGATGGCCTGAGCCCAGGAGTTCAAGTCCAAAGAGTGAGACCTCATCTTTGAAAAAACAAAAATCTTTGCTTATAAGAAATTTTTCTTTTGACTTAAGAACATTGCAGTTGGTTGACTCATGATGGGTTGTTAATTCATAGCATGTATGTTACGGGGGTTGTATAAACAGCACGTTTGTCTTTATTTTGTTTGTGTGTGCACGTGTGTGTATGTGTGTTTTGGGCGAGGCCTCACTTTGTTGCCCAGACTGGAGTACAATGGCATGATCATGGCTCACTGCAGCCTTGACCTCCTGGGCTCCCATCTCAGTCCTCCTGAGTAGCTGGGACCACAGGCTTGTGCCACCATGTTCTGTTAATTAAAATAAAATAAAAAAATTTATAAAGATGGGGGTCTCACCATCTTGTCCAGGCTGGTCTTGAACTTCTGGGGTCGAGGTATACTCCTGCCTCAGCCTTCCAAAGTTCTGGGATTACAGATGTGAGCCCCTGCACCTGACCTTGTCTTTATTTTGGATTCAACTACTCATTGTAAAATTTTTAATTTACTGCCACAGGCTCAGCTTTGGGAGCCTTCTACCCTTGGGTCTGAAAAGCCACAAGATAAATATGGGAATTTCTGTGGAATATTATTTAACACTTCAAGAATTGGGGGAAAATCATAATTTAAAAAAATCAGGCCGGGCACAGTGGCTCACGCCTGTAACCTCAGCACTTTGGGAGGCCAAGGTGGGTGGATCACCTGAGTTCAGGAATTCGAGACCAGTCTGGCCAACATGGCGAAATGCCGTCTCTGCTAAAAATATAAAAAATCAGCCGGGCGTGGTGGCTCAGGCCTGTAATCCCAGCTACTCAGGAGGCTGAGGCAGGAGAATCGCTTGAACCTGGGAAGCAGAGGTTGCAGTGAGCTGAGATGGTGCCACTGCACTCCAGCCTGGGCAACAAGAATGAAACTTTGTCTCAAAAAAAAAAAAAAAATCAGAACAACTGTTTATGTATGTGTATTATGGAATAGAATGCAGTACTTTAATAAGCTATTTTAGACATTATGCTTGTAGTGGAGCTGCTTTAAGCTGTGCTTCTAGATAATCATGGATGTATATTTGTTATCATCTGCTGCCAGAGGAGTAATGTAAAAGTTTACACTACTGCTTTATTATCCCATGTAACAATTACTGATTTTAAGTGATAACTTAGTTGTTTTATAACTTAGTTGTTTTACAATTACTGATTTTAAGTGGTAACTTAGTTGTTTTATATAAACTTAGTTGTTTATTTAGATCATAAATAGACTAAATTCTGCTGGAAGGCTCTAACTGGCCCTTTGGACAAAATTTTTTCCTTAAGATAAATTTTGCTGAAAGGAAATTCTATTGAGAAAATTGAGAAAAATGTTGCAGAAAACTGAATAAAGTTAGTTATCAGCCATCCAACAGATTAATAGTTGTAGAAGGAAAGTGTTTTGAACAACTTTCATTTGGGCATCAGTTTTCTCTTTGGTCCCTATATCCTGATTTTCTTCATATATTTATAGGCTCATAATGCAGATCTGGATTTTAATTTTTAATTTATTAATTTTTTTGAGACAGGATCTCTCTTTGTCTCCCATGCTGGGGGTACAGTGGCATAACCATAACTTAATGTGGCCTCTGTTTCCTGGACTCAACTGATCCTCCTGCCTCAGCCTCCTGAGTAGCTGAGACTGTAGGTGTGTGCCACCATGCCTGACTCAGATCTGTTTTTCGATGGGCCTTACTATAACCATGATGCAAAGCCCGAGTGTTCTAGAAGTTATAGGCTGGGCATGGTGGCTCATACCTGTAATCCCATTGCTTTGGAAGGCTGAGGCAGGAGGATTTCTTGAACCCAGGAGTTCAAGATCAGCCTGGACAACATAGGGAAGAAAGACCCTGTCTTGTGGGGAGGTGGGGGGTGGCAGTAAGCTTAATCACTTGTTTAGAATCAGAAAAGATGGTTATGGAGAATCTGTGCTTTAATTTCTTTACCAGTAGATTGGGTGTATAGAAAAGATTTTAAATTTCTTTGATTTTTTTTTTTTTTTGCTTTTTTTGAGAGAGTCTCACTCTGTCGCTGGAGTGCAGTGGCGCCATTCACTGCAGTCTCCGCCTCCTGGGTTCAAGTGATTCTCCTGACTCAGTCTCCCTAGTAACTGGGATTATGAGTGTGTGCCACCATGCTCGGCTAATTTTTGTATTTTCTGTAGAGATGGGGTTTTGCCATGTGGGCTCAAGCGATCTGCCTGTCTTGGCCTCCCAAACTGTTTGGATTATGGGTGTGAGCTACCGTGTCCCCTCGCTCCCCGCCTTTTTTTTTTTTTTTTTTTTTTTTTTAAATAAATAGAGTTTTGCTATGTTTCCTAGGCTAGAGTACAGTGGTTATACACAGGCACAATGATAGCACACCGTAGCCTTGAACTCCTGGGCTCAGGGATCCTTGTGCCTCAGCTTCCAGAATAGCTGTAACTACAAGCATGATTTTATTTATTTATTTTTTGGGGACAGAGTCTTGCACTTGTCCCCCAGGCTGGAGTGCAATGGTGTGATCTCGGCTCACTGCAACCTCTGCCTCCCGGATTCAAGCAATTCTGCCTCAGCCTCCTGAGTAGCTGGGATTACAGGCACGCACCACTACGCCTGGCTAATTTTTGTATTTTTAGTCGAAACGAGGCTTCTCCATGTTGGTCAGGCTAGTCTCAAACTCCTGACCTCAGGTGATTTACCCATCTTTGCCTCCCAAAGTGCTGGCATTACAGGCATGAGCCACTGTGCCTGGCCCATGACTTTTATTTTCTGTGAAAGAACCAGGAATAACAAGATTCTTCTTAGATTTCCACATAAATTTCTCATCTCATGCTTAAAATAACTTTCAAAGGATTTGTTTTTACTTTATTTATTTGACAAAATTTTATATATATATATATTTTTTTTTTTTTTTTTTTTTTTTTTTTTTTTTTTTTTTTTTTTTTTTTGAGACGGAGTCTTTCTCTGTCCCCCAGGCTGGAGTGCACTGGCACGATCTCGGCTCACTGCAAGCTCCGCCTCCCGGGTTCACACCATTCTCCTGCCTCAGCCTCCTGAGTAGCTGGGATTACAGGCGCCTGCCACCACGCCCGGCTAATTTTTTGTATTTTTAGTAGAGACGGGGTTTCACCGTGTTAGCCAGGATGGTCTCGATCTCCTGACCCCGTGATCCGCCCGCCTCGGCCTCCCAAAGTGCTGGGATTACAGGCTTGAGCCACCGCGCCCGGCCTAAAATTTTATATGTTTATCGTGCACAACGTTTTGAAATAACATATGTTGTGGAATGACTAAATTGAGCTAATTAACACATGGTGTATTACTTTACATACTTTTGTTGTTGTTGTGAGAACACTAGATTTTAAGTGGAGATTTTCTCTTAGTTATTTTCAAGAATGTAGTACACTTACTAACTGTATTACCATGTTGTACGACGTGTTTTACCTTTTTTTTTGGTCTTTTTTTTTTTTTTTTTTTCCTTTTTGTGGAGAACGGGGTCTCACTATTTTGCCCAGGCAGGTCTCGATCTCCTAGGCTCAATCTATCCTCCCGCCTGTGCCTCCCTAAGAGCTGGAATTATAGGCGTGAGCCACTGCGCCCAGCTGTTTTTACTTTTAAAGGATTCTTTAATAGCATGTTCACCTATAAGTCAGTCTGTATTTGTGAAAAGCGATGATTTTGAGGATCACCGAACCACATGAACCCGAATGGATAACCATCCAGAATTTTATGCTCTTTAAGACAAAAGCATATTGAGGTGGCCATTTTGTTTTCAGGGTAGTCTTTTTTTGTAAGTTTATATGGACCAACCTGATACCACATTCCTTTTGAAAATAAGATAGTATTTATCAGTATTTCATTTTCATTTGTCCTATATTTCCACTTATGTTAATTATGAGTAAGGATACTTAATTGTGTGGCGTGTTGTTGATAGAGAATGCAGTCATATAAAATCTGTGGTTTTTCTTTTCTTAGGGACCCCTATGATTCCTGTACCAATGAGCATTATGGCTCCTGCTCCAACTGTAAGTATAACTTAAAGGAGGAATCATGAGTTATGTTACTGCTAGTGCTTTTAAGCTAAACAGCGTGATAAACTTAGATAAATTATGAGTATTTAAAAGAATAGCAAGGACAGAATGAGAGCACCCCTGTAGAGCATATCATTTATTTGAATAAGTATCATTTTCACTTAGGTGCGCATATATGCAGTTGCCCCTGCAATGTGCTCCCTAAGTAGATAATTCTGTGATTTTCCTGTTACTCTCTAGACTCTTCATATACTTGTTATTACACATTTAGGACTTTGGCTCTTCATTGCCGTCTCATCTTGGTCCTGGGAGATGGGAGAAGGATGTGACATGTCTGATCTCTTAAAAGAACATAAGAATCCTTGTAAAAATTAAAATTTTGAAATGAAATTTGTGTGGACTACCTTTTACATGTTTTCTCCTACCTTCCTAAGGTATATGGCCTAAGGCATAAATTTTAAATGTTCAAGACATAGGCCAGGATCACCTGCGGCCAGGAGTTCAAGACTAGCCTGGCCAACGTGGTGAAACCCTGTTTCTACTAAAAATACAAAAAATTATCTAGGTGTGGTGGCGTGCACCTGTAATCTCAGCTACTTGGGAGGCCGAGGCAGGAGAGTCCCTTGAACCCAGGAGGCGGAGTTTGCAGTGAGCTGAGATTATGCCACTGCACTCATCTGTTTCAGAAATAAAAATAAAAATTATGTCTTAAAATAAAAAATTTCTTGTTATTTTGTTTTTTTTTTTTTTTTTTTTTTTTGTCGCCCAGGCTGGAGTGCAGTGGCGCAATCTCGGCTCACTGCAAGCTCCGCCTCCCGGGTTCACGCCATTCTCCTGCCTCAGCCTCTCCGAGTAGCTGGGACTACAGGCGCCCGCCACCACGCCCGGCTAATTTTTTTGTATTTTTAGTAGAGACGGGGTTTCACCGTGGTCTCGATCTCCTGACCTCGTGATCCGCCTGCCTCGGCCTCCCAAAGTGCTGGGATTACAAGCGTGAGCCACCGCGCCCGGCCTATTTTTGTTTCTTTTTTAAGAAGAAAGGTAATCTAGTAGTAGAAGTTTACTTGTCACAAATAAGTTTGCATTAATGAAATTTGCTATGCACTTTAGGAGCTTTAGAAGTATACAAGCATGCAGAGCTTAAATAATGTGCTATATATATTTATTTAATCCTCATGTTTTTAGCCTGATGTTAATTGTGGTAGGAAATTTAATTGCTGGATCAATTTTTATTTTGTTTCTTCACCTTAGGTCTTAGTACCCACTGTGTCTATGGTTGGAAAGCATTTGGGCGCAAGAAAGGATCATCCAGGCTTAAAGGCTAAAGAAAATGATGAGAATTGTGGTCCTACTACTACTGTTTTTGTTGGCAACATTTCCGAGAAAGCCTCAGACATGCTTATAAGACAACTCTTAGCTGTAAGTTAAACTGTTTATTTTTCATTAAAATTTTTTTTATCATTCTACGTTTCAAACTTAAGCAGAAAGAAGACTTTCAGTGATTGCTTTTTATTTTAAAAAATTTCAATCCTGCAGTAAAGGTGAAAGTACAGTGAACACATTTGTATTCTTTTCCTAGATTCACCAATGAACATGTTTAGATACTTTATGTACACATGTGTACCACACACACTTTTTTCTTGGATAATTTGAAAGTAAATTGTGACATGACATTTCACCTATGAATCCTTCATTTATCTCCTAAGAGCAAGGACATTCTGCGACATAATCACAACGCCACTATCACACATGAAATTCGGCCGGGTGCAGCGGCTTTTGCCTGTAGTTGTAATCCTAGTCCTTTGTGAGGCTGAGGCAGGAGGATCTCTTGATGCTAGGAGTTCGAGACCAGCCTGGGCAACATATCGAGACACATCTTTACAAAAAATTAAAAAATAATAGGGCCAGGTGCAGTGGCTCATGCCTGTAATCTCAGCACTTCAGGAGGCTGAGGTGGGCGGATCATTTGTGGTCAGGAGTTCGAGACCAGCCTGACCAACATGGTGAGACTCCATCTCTACAAAAAATACAAAAATTAGCCAGGCGTGGTGGCGTGTGCCTGTAATCCCAGCTACTCAGGTGGCTGAAGCAGGAGAATCCCTTGAACCCGTGAGATGGAGGCTGCAGTGAGCTGAGGTCGCGCTACTGTGCTCCACCCTGAGCGACAGAGCGAGACTACATCTCAAAAAAATAATGACAAGAATTAAAAAATAAAAATAAAAAAGCCGGGTGTGGTGATGCACACCTGTAGTCCTAGCTGTTCAGAATCTGAGGTGGGAGAATTGCTTGAGTCTAGGAGTTCAAGGCTGCAGTGAGCTATGATCTTGTAATTGCACTCCAGCCCAAGCAAGAGAGTCTCTAAAACAAAAAAAATATAAAATTGATATAATATTGTTAACTAATGCACATGTAGTTCATATTTAATTTTCCCAGTAATGGCCATAATATTAATAGTTGTTTTATTTTTCATCCATGATCCAATGAAAGATTTTTACTTACTTTTGAGACAGATTTGCTCTGTCACACAGGCTGAATGCAGTGGTGAGATCTTGGCTCACTGCAAACTCTGCCTCCTGTATTTAAGTGATTCTCATGCCTCAGCCTCCTGAGTAGCTGGGATTACAGGTGCGTGCCATGACACCTGGCTCATTTTTGTATTTTTTGTAGAGACAAGGTTTTGTCATGTTGTCCATACTTGTCTTGAACTCCTGGCCTCAAGCAAACTGCCTGCTTTGGCTTCCCAAAGTGTTGAGATTACACGCGTGGGCCACCACACCTGGCCTGGGTTAATATTTTGAGACTGTGAGTCCTTTTCCCCAGTGACCTTAAACAATGATTTTAGCATCCAATGATGATTGACTGATTCCTTTTAAAGTTTTATTCTGAGCTTGAATAGTAATAAGTTGTTTAAATTTGGTAAACTTGTTGATTCACTTTTTTTTACCTTTTTAAGATTTTATTTTGATGATACATGTACATTGTTAAATGAAATAATGCTGAATGATTGTATAATAAAATAAGGCCAGGTGCAGTGGCTCACACCTGTAATCCCAGCACTTTGGGGGGCCAAGGTGAACAGATCACTTGAGGTCAGGAGTTTGAGACCAGCCTAATCAATATGGTGAAACCCCATCTCTACTAAAAATACAAAAATTAACCCAGCGTGGTTGTGGGTGCCTGCAATCCCAACTACGCGGGAGGCTGAGGCAGGAGAATCATTTGAACCTGGGACACGGAGGTTGCAGTGAGTTGAGATGGCGCCACTGCACTCCAGCCTGGGTGACAAAGTTAGACTTTGTCTCACACACAAAAAAAGGAGTTTGGAAGAATGACTATATTCTGCACCGAGAGGACCTGCAAAGATGTCATTCTTCGTCTGTATCCCAGAATCCTGTGTAGGTTCTCTGTAAGGACAGGGCCAGGGTTATCTCAACCTGTGGTTCACCTCATGAGTAGTTCAGTATGAGTCCTGCAATCTTGTCATCCTCTGGAAATATTGTTGCCTGCTCTCCTTATGCCCCTCCGAGATGCTGGGCAATTACTTTACCTCATTCATGATTCTTGTTCCTTAACTCTTCATATTTAAGAAATTCCTGTTCTTTTAGAAAACTGGATCTCCTGGGCACTCTGTGAGTTTTAATTAACTGGTCTGAGGATGTTTTGGGTTTCTCAGTTTCATTTTCTTCCTCTACTTCCATGGGATTTTTGGTAATTTCAGTCTGAAGCCTGACTCCATTTTTATTCTTGAGTTTTCTCCTGGGCTTCTTTTCACTGCAGCCACAAGGCCTAATCTGGGGTCTGCAGAGAACTAGCATTTACCCTGCTCTAATGGAATTCAGGAAAGTCAGAAGGTACCGGAGTGTAGAAATGTGTTTGCTCCTGTCTGCTTCTGGAAGTCTCTGTTTTGCTATGTTATTACTGCTGATGTTTTCTCACTAGGTGTATGTGAAAAGATTCTCATCACATATTCTCATAGAAGTATGATTTCTGACTCTTAGGGCATGCTTATCTGCAGCTTTACAAAATAATTCCACACCAATTTATTTATATTTACTGCAGCAGTGTCATGTCCAAGTTTCTATTCTTACACATCTTTTTTTTTTTTTTTTTTTTGAGACAGAGTCTTGCTCTGTCGCCCAGGCTGGAGTGCAGTGGCACAATCTCGGCTCACTGCAAGCTCCGCCTCCTGGGTTCATGCCATTCTCCTGCCTCAGCCTCCCAAGTAGCTGGGACTACAGGCGCCCAACACCACGCCTGGCTAATTTTTTGTATTTTTAGTAGAGACGGGGTTTCACCATGTTAGCCAGGATGGTCTCCATCTCCTGACCTCGTGATCCACCCGGCTCGGCCTCCCAAAGTGCTGGGATTACAGGCGTGAGCCACCACTCCCGGCCCTCTTATACATCTTTTTTAACAGTTAGTGTTTGTTTAGACTTTTACATTGTGTTGTGAAATAACCTTATTCCTATTTCAACATGCCTTTTTACTGTTCTTTCTTTATAATTTTGGTATTATCTGTTGACATGATATGGTAGCTTGAGGCCTAAACTGTTAAAGGCCTCAGTCCCCCTTCCCCAGCTTCCTTACAGGTGTTACAAGATGGCGAACTTGTTAATAAGTGTTATTATGTAAATAGTTTTAGCAGAACTAGGTCATGTGCTATGATTGAATTTTCTTTCTTTTGTTTTGTTTTCTTTCTTTCTTTTTTTTTTTTTTTGAGATGGAGTCTCACTCTGTTATCCAGGCTGGAGTACAGTGGCGTGATCTCAGCTCACTGCAACCTCGCCATCTGGGGTTCAAGAGATTCTCCTGCCTTAGCCTCCCAGGTAGCTGGGATTATGGATGCCTGCTACCACACCTGGCTAATTTTTGTATTTTCAGTAGAGATGGGGTTTCACCAGGTTTGCCAGGCTGATCTGGTACTCCTGACCTCCAGTGATCTCCCTGCCTCAGCCTCCCAAAGTGCTGGGATTACATGTGTGATCCACTGTGCCTAGTCCATTTTCTTGTTTATTTTAATTTTTTATTTTTGAGACAGAGTCTTGCTCTGTTGCCCAGGCTGGAGTGCAGTGGCGCGATCTCAGCTCACTGCAACCTCCACCTCCAGGGTCAGTGATTCTTCTGCCTCAGCCTCCCGAGTAGCTGGGATTTCAGGCACCTGCCACCACGTCCGGCTAATTTTTGTATTTTTAGTAGAGACGGGGTTTCACCATGTTGGCCAGACTGGTCTTGAACTTCTGACCAAGTGATCCACCCACCTTGGCTTCCCAAAGTGTGGGGATTCTTTTCCCTTCTTTTTCTCTTCTTTTCTAGAGCCCCTCTTGTCAGGTCCCTTTGTTTGTCTCATGTGTTCTGGTTCCTCTAAGTCTGCTTTTATCCTTGGATTTTTTCTGTCTTTTCTAGTATTCACCTTATTGCTCTTCTGTGTTGCATGGTTTGGATCCTGTATCTTGCTTGTGCTGACACATAGTAGTTCCTGTTATATTGGGCTGATACATCCTGTATATATGATGTACATGGTATATATGGGTATGTGGGAAGTGCTTTTTACTTCATGTGGTCAGTAGTTTACTGGGATATAGAATTCTATGTTGACGCTTATCTTCCTCACATTGAAGGTGTTGCCTTATTGTGTTACAGCATCTACTGATGGTTTTCAGAAGTCCTGCATCATTCTGAATGTCTTTGTATGTGAACTGTTTTTCCCTGGAATGCCTCTCCTAGTGAGGATTTGACTGATTGAAGGTTTTAGTTCCTAATTATGTGAAATTCTTCGAATGTTTATTTGATTTTCTTATTTTTCTTATATCATTGTGTTGGTCACTTACTTGGTGGGCCATTTCGTTCTGGAGACTTTTTTCAGGAGAAATTTTTGGGCTATTTGAGAATTCTTTTTACTTTCTTCAGGAACTCTGTTTGGATGTTGAGCTTCCAGGTTTGACCTATGTGTTTTTGATTTCCTATTTTCCATCTCTTACTATTTTGTACGGGTTCTTGGGATTTGTCCTTAACTTTACCTTCCAGATTTCCATTGAAATATTTATTTTTAATACCATGTTTGAAGTTTCCATTAGTTTTCTCTTGTTCTCTGAAGATTTCTCATCTACACCCTCCCTCTGTCTTTTTTTTTTAACTGGGTGGAACTTTATTTTATTTTTACTTTTTGCGACAGTCTGGTTCTGTTGCTCAGGCTGGAGTGTAGTGGCATGATTACAGCTCACTGCAGCCTCGATTTCCTGGGCTCAAGCCATCCATCTGTCTCATCCTCCTGAGTAGCTGGAACCACTGGTGCGTGCCACCATGCCCACTTAATTTTTTTATTTTTGTAGAGACAGTGTCTACCTATGTTGCCCAGGCTGGTCTTGAACTCCTGGGCTCAAGCAATCCTTCCACATCAGCCTCCCAAAGTGTTGGCATTATAGACGTGAGCCACACCTGGCTGCTTTTATTTTTAAAGTATAATAGTGTCCCACCGTTCAGATAACCTGCCCTTCTTCACATTTTGGAATATTTCTCTTTATTTTACAGAAAGTTGTTTTTGTTTATAGTTAAAGTCTTGCTGTGTATCTGTATTTTCTTTTCCCAAGTTATTTTTGCATACTGTATCAAGCGTTTTCCCGTGTTAAAAATCCTTGATGGCTGGGTGCAGTGGCTCATGCCTGTAATCCCAGCACTTTGGGAGGCTGAGGCGGGCAGATCACAAGGTCAGGAGTTCAAGACCAGCCTGGCTAATATGGTGAAACCCTGTCTCTACTAAAAATAAATTAAAAAAAAAAAAAAAAAAAAAACCACACAATTAGCCAGGTGTGGTGGTTCCTGCCTGTAGTCCCAGCTACTTAGGAGGCTGAGGCAGAAGAATCGCTTGAATCTGGGAGGCGGAGGTTGCAGTGAGCCGAGATCATGCCACTGCACTCCAGCCTGGGTGACAGAGCAAGACTCTGTCTCAAAAGAAAAAAAACCCTTTATAAATACATACGTATTGTTTCAAAACATTTCTTTATAAGTTCATAATATTTAAATTTGTTATAGTTTGTTTTACCCATTCTAATTTTAGGCATTTAGGTTTATGTATTTATTTTGTTAGGATAAGTAGTGATGTGAAGCTTTTAATAAAAGGTAAACAGTGTTCTGCAAATGAAGAATCAGTAAGAAATTTATATTTTTCTTTAAATGATTTGTTGTTCATTTCTTTCATGTGATAAGTTCGTGGGAATTGCAAAAATTTTCACAAATGTAGTTGCTGGTTTTTTATTTTATGTTTTTTATCCCTAGTAGAAATACAATTTTGCTTTTAGTTACATTAAAAATTATTTTGTTAAATGGTAACAATCTTTTTGTTTTGTTTTCTTTTTAAGAAATGCGGTTTGGTTTTGAGCTGGAAGAGAGTACAAGGTGCTTCCGGAAAGCTTCAAGGTATGTCATTTTTTTCCTTATTTACTGAAATCACTTTAGCTAACCTGTGTGCTTAAATCACTTTACATGACTTCCTCTCATTGTCTTTATCAGTGAGACTTATTTTATTAGCACTGTTTGTCCTCTTTTTTATTGAAATAGGGTTAAAAGGCAGTTTGGGAACATATTGGCTGAGAATTGAGATCAGAAGGGGGAAAAAGGTGTAACAGGAAAGGAAAAAATTAAAATTGCTCAATTTAACTGGTTTCTTGTTCTTTCAAAAATCTCTTTTGTCTCAAGAAATGACTGCATGATCAAGATGGAACAATTAGAAGTTAGAGTTAGTAAGGGAGAAGAAGAGACAATCATGGCCTGTTAACTGTTTTGTTTTTTTTTTGAGACCTAATCTCACTCTGTCACCCAGGCTGGAGTGCAGTGGCGTGATCTTGGCTCACTGCAACCTCTGCCTCCTGGGTTGGAGCAGTTCTCCTGCTTCAGCCTCCTGAGTAGCTAGGATTACAGGTGTGCGCCACCATGCCCGGCTAATTTTTGTATTTTTAGTAGAGACGGGGTTTCGCCATGTTGGCCAGGCTGGTCTCGAACTCCTGACTTCAGATGATCCACCTGCCTTGACCTCCTAAAATGCTGGGATTACAGGCAGGAGCCACCACACCTGGCCTCAGATGTCAATTTTTTAAATAGTTCATTTGATTCAGGATCTATGTGAAGTCCACACATTGCAACTAGTTGGCAATTTGTTTTAAGTCTCCTAATATTTTATTATTAGCACCATCCCCTAACCAACTGAGCTAACTGGCCAGACTCTTAATATTTTAAGTTATTCTATTTCTAATTTTCCTTGCAGTTTATTTGTTGAAGAAACTGGGTCATTTGTGCAGTAGTATTTTTTAAGTTGAGTTTTGCTGAATGCAGCTCCAGTACTATAATTTGCCACTAATCTATCCTCTGTATTTTCTGTAAAGTGGTCAGTAGTTGTACTTGATGTGTTCTGTGTGGTTTTTTTTTTTTTTTTTTTGGAGAAGGAGTTTCGGTCTTTTTGCCCAGGCTGGAGTGCAATGGTGTGATCTTGGCTCACTGCAACTTCCACCTCCCAGGTTCAAGCAATTCTCCTGCCTCAGCCTCCCGAGAAGCTGGGATTACAGGCGGGTGCCACCATGCCCAGTTAATTTTTTATTTTTAGTAGAGACAGGGTTTCTCCATGTTGGTCAGGCTGCTCTCGAGCTGCTGACCTTATGATCCGCCCACCTCAGCCTCCCAAAGTACTGAGATTACAGGCACGAGCCACCGCTCCTGGCGGCTATTTTTTTTTTTTTTTTATGCTTTTATTCTAGCACCTTATAGCAAGAATACTATAAAGGAGTATTCTTCCATCAGGGAACACATGTGAGATTGTCTTTTTTGTATGTGTAATAGCATCAGCGTTGCCAGTGCCAGTGCTTCATTAGGAAGCAATTCATCAGTATTTTTTTTTTTTTTTTTTTTTTTTGAGACTGTCTCATTCTGTTGCCAGGTTGGAGTGCAGTGGTGCGATCTTGGCTCACTGCAATCTCCAACTCCCTGATTCAAGTGATTCTCCAGCCTCAGCCTCCCAAGTAGCTAGGATTACAAGCACCTCACCCAGCTAATTTTTGTACTTTTAATAGAGACGGGGTTTCACCGTGTTGGCCAGGATGGTCTCGATCTCCTGACCTCATGATCTAGCCGCTTTGGCCTCCCAAAGTGCTGGGATTACAGGCGCGAGCCACCGCACCCGGCCTCATCAGTAGTCTGTTTTGAAGAATTCTGTCATTCTTTCATTGAGGAACAAATCTTTTTCATATATTAGTAGAATGCTTCTCTATGGAGAAAGTTGCCCCTGCATCTACTGTTTGGTAACTTAGAAGCATTTTTGTTGTTCTTGAGATGGAGTTTTTCGCTCTTGTTGCCCAGGCTGGAGTGCGATGGCACCATTTCAGCTCGCTGCAACCTCCGCCTCCTGGGTTCAAGCGGTTCTCTTGCCTCAGCCTCCTGAGTAGCCGGGATTACAGGCGCCCACCACCATGCCTGGCTAATTTTTTGGTTTTTTTAGTAGAGGCGGGGTTTTGCCCTGTTTGCCAGGCAAGTCTTGAACACGTGACTTCAGGTGATCCATCCACCTCAGTCTCCCAAAGTGCTGGGATTACAGGCTTGAGCCACTGTGCCTGGCATAGAGGCATATTTAATACAGAAAAGGCAGGATAGATGCCCTGGCTTTCTTTCTTAAAACAATGAGTTGGTATCCTCAGCATTCTCTAGCAGTGACTGATTTTCTTTTTTCTTTTGAATTATTGTGAACTTATGAATTGAAGCATATTTAGTATTATTGTATTTAATATGGATTCATTGTAGTTATTATCACCATTAAAGCTTAACTTAAATTGTCTCTGCACTTTACATCTCCAGTGGTTTTGACATGACCCTGAACACCTTTGACAGCTGCTTTGTTATCTGGTATGACAATTTGTTCCAAGGTCATCTAGTATAATAGGTTTTCAGCCCCAGACTTAGAATCAGCCATTTCTCCAGAGGAAATTGTTTTGAAGATCACGATCTGGACGCTAGGTGCACTTATATTAACAGTGGTTTGGGATGGGCGTGGTGGCTCAAGCTTGTAATCCCAGCACTTTGGGAGGCTGAGGCAGGTGGGTCAAGAGATCAAGACCATCCCGGCCAACATGGTGAAACCCCGTCTCTACTAAAAATACAGAAATTAGCTGGGTGTGGTGGTGCACGTCTGTAGTCTGAGCTACTCGGGAGGCTGAGGCAGGAGAATCGCTTCAACCCAGGAGGCAGAGTTTGCAGTGAGCCGAGATCGCACCACTACACTCCAGCTTGGCGACAGAGCAAGACTCCGTCTAAAAAATAATAATAATAAAAACCAGTGGTTTTGTGTTTGCTTTTAGATTTTTCCAGTGTATACTAATTCAGATTCAGGACTAAAAGGTTTTTATTTAACCTGTTTTGTCATATATTTGTATCTCCTTTTTCCCCACACTGAGTTCCCAGAGTTTCAAGGCCATTGGGGATGATAAAATATTAATTACTGAGTTGCTTTATCTCACATTGCACATCTAACAGTTTCACACCAACAACATTGACACTATCATCAGCAATATGATCATTTAAAATTACTTTTCTTTTTTTTGAGACAGGGTCTCTCTCTGTTGCCCAGGCTGGAGTGCAGTGGGGCAATCTCAGCTTACTGCAACTTCTGCCTCCCAGGTTCAAGCAATTCTGCCTTAGCCGCCTTAGTAGCTGGGACTACAGGCATGTGCCACCACACCCAGCTAGTTTTTGTATTTTTAGTAGAGAGAGGGTTTCACCATGTTGACCAGGCTGGTCTGGAACTCCTGATCTCAGGTAATCTGCCCGCCTCTGCCTCCCAGACTGCTGGGATTACAGGCATGAGCCACTGTGCCCAGCCCAGAGGTACTTTTTTGAGGGGCATATCTGTTTGTCTTTATGGTATATCACACTGAAAATGTTATAGTCAAATTCACTATTTTAATATCAGTAGTTTTTTTCTGTTTCATGTCATTAACTATATCCATATTTAGATTTATTTGATTTTATTTTCAATTTGTTGGTTGCTCTTCTTAGATTTAATTTTGTTTTAATATCTCTGTTAAAGTTATCTTAATAGTGAGATTGACTAGTTATAAAAGGAAATAGATATAAGTAAAATAGACTGGTAACTAGGATACAAGATCACTAATTCTGTAATTTAACATCTCAGAATTGAAAAGTGCATTGTTTGTGTTCCTACAGTCTGTTCTTACTTGTGGCTGTTTGGAAGTCTAGATAGGGTGAATTTATGAAATAATTGACTCCTTTTTTTGAGATGGAGTCTTCGCTCTTTCCCCCAGACAGGACTACAGTGGTGCTATCTTGGCTCACTGCAACCTCTGCCTCCCGGGTTCACGCCATTCTCCTGCCTCAGCCTCCCGAGTAGCTGGGACTACAGGCGCCCGCCACCGCGCCTGGCTAATTTTTTGTATTTTTAGTAGAGACGGGGTTTCACTGTGTTAGCCAGGATGGTCTTGATCTCCTGACCTCGTGATCCACCCGCCTCGGCCTCCCAAAGTGCTGGGATTACAGGTGTGAGCCACCACACCCGGCCAGTTGACTCCTTTTAATCATGAATTTCATTGACTCTGCTAAATATTTTATCAGAGCTTCTAATGAGTAGCAGTTTGTCTCATTTGAATTTTTCTTCCTCTCTGTTTTTCCCTTTTTTCCCCCTTTGGTTGTTTGAGGGTACTAAAAGTGAAATGGTTATCAAAAGGAATTGGGGGACAGGGGTGGAATTATGAATTGAGTGGTCTTTGTATTAAAACATTTGGACTCTAGTGATTCTACTTTTCCATAATTTTTTTTCTTTTGTAAGTGAATTGATATTTCACTAATTGTTTTCATCCATTGCTAGCCTTCGGATTCTGTGAGTACAAGGAGCCAGAATCTACTCTCCGTGCACTCAGATTATTACATGACCTGCAAATTGGAGAGAAAAAGCTACTCGTTAAAGTTGATGCAAAGACAAAGGCACAGCTGGATGAATGGAAAGCAAAGAAGAAAGCTTCTAATGGGGTATGTTTTCTGTCGTGTTATCTTTTCTAGGCCAGACTGTGCTATTTCAGTGTAATGTTTCTCATTATAAATGAATCTAATATGGGGCTTCAAAAGATCATCATGTATGTGCTTGTGGCTTAAATGTAGGAGGGTATTTTATAGTTTGTAGTTATTTTAAGTCTTATCTACCCATAGTGGGTGGATGACTGTTGGTTTGCTTGTTCCAGGTTGGGATGAAAGTAGTAAGGGAGGCTGGACAAGGTTAACTTGCCAGAGAAAGCACTGGTACAGACTATTCCAAACAGAGCTAATTCATTAAGGCAGCTTTGTAAGTAAGTACAAAATATATTTCAACCTACACAATTTTTATTAGTTTCCCTCTCTTTTAGAAGTACACCAACTCTAAAATGAATAAAAGTCTGATTACTTGCCTTAGCTTGGGGGCTTTATCCAAGCTATACTAAGTGAAGCTACAATAAAGGACATTGTTGTATATTGTATTGTAATGTATACATTATTATCCCCTCAGCAAAGTGAAACATAGCTAAAAGTTGAGTATGTATTTCCTTCATTTCTCTTCTTAGTTCCTTTTTGGCATCTCGTGCTGAACAAATCCAAAATAGATTTATTAATGCCTTCCCCCAACACAAACAAAACCAGAAGAGTCTTTCGCTGTCATCAAATTTTTATTATCTTTCAAAATAGAAATCGCTTACTGCTGGGCACGGTGGCTCACACTTGTAATCCCAGCACTTTGGGAGGCAGAGGTGGGCAGATCACCTGAGGTCAGGAGTTCGAGACCAGCCTGGCCAACATGGCGAAACCCTGTCTCTACTAAAAATACAAAAAATTAGCCTAGCGTTGTGGTGGGTGCCTGTAATCCCAGCAATTCGGAGGCTGAGGCAGGAGAATTGCTTGAACTGGAGAGGCGGAGGTTGCAGTGAGCTGAGATCGAGCCATTGTATTCCAGCCTGCGCAACTAGAGTGAAACTCTGTCTCCCCGCCGCCAAAAAAGAAAAAAGAAATACCTTTCATGTTCCCTCCAAGTTATTTGTTAAAAATAAATAAAAATAAATAAAAACCAAACCCAAAAAACTCACAAAATGAAGCAAAGTATAAATCAATTAAATACCACCTGTAATCCCATCATCATAAGCAACACTGTAGACAGTTTGGATGTATGTTCTTCCAGACATTTTTCTGTGTATGAATATAGTTTTTTTTTTTTTTTTTTTTTTTTTTTTTTTGAGACATAGTCTCTCTGTCGTTCAGGCTAGAGTGCCGTGGTGCGATATTGGCTCACTGCAACCTCTGCCTCCTGTGTTCAGGTGATTCTTCTGCCTCGGCCTCCTGAGTAGCTGGGATTACAGGCATCCACCACCACGTTCAGCAAATTTTTGTATTTTTAGTAGAGATGGGGTTTCACCATGTTGGCCAGGCTGGTCTCGAACTCCTGACTTCAAGTAATCTGCTCTCCTTGGCCTCCCAAAGTGCTGAGATTACAGGTGTGAGCCACCATACCTGGCCAAATGTAGGTTTTTGTTTATTTGTTTGTTTGTTTGTTTGAAATGGAGTCTCACTGTCTTGCCCAGGCTGGAGTGCAGTGGCGTGGCCTTAGCTCACTGCAACCTCCACCTCCCAGGTTCAAGTGATTCTTCCTCCTCAGCCTCCCAAGTAGCTGGGATTACGAGTGTCCGCCACCAGGCTCGGCTACTTTTTGTATTTTCACTATGTAGGCGAGGCTGGTCTTGAACTCCTCACCTTAGGTGATCTTCCTGCCTCGGCCTCCCAAAGTGCTGGGATTACGTGTGAGCCGCTCCACCCGGCCAGCATTGCCTGTATTTCTAAAACATAAGTATAATTTTATGAAACTCTTGCTTATTATGTGAGACCCATCCTTAATAGTTCTGGATTTCTTACAGAAAAAAGTACTCCCCCCCCCCCCCCTTTTTTTCTGATGCAGTCTTGCTTTGTTGTCCAGGCTGGAGTGCAGTGGCGAAATCTTGGCTCGCTGCAACCTCCACCTCCTGGTTTCAAGCAATTCCCCTGCTTTGGCTTACCGAGTAGCTGAGATTATAGGCACCTGCCACCACCCCCAGCTAATTTTTATATTTTTAGTAGAGGTGGGATTTCTCCATGTTTTCCAGGCTGGTCTTGAGCTCTTGACCTCAGGTGATCCCCCCGCCTCGGCCTCCCAAAGTGCTGGGATTACAGGCATGAGCCACCGTGCCCGGCCATAAAGCTCATATTTTTAGGATGACATTCAAGGCTCGCTCCAGTCCACGTTTCTAGCTTCCTTCTTCCCTCCCCCACACGTACTACTGCACGTACCTCCACAGTCTTCCTTTTTGCTTTGCTGGCATCTCATGTCTTTGTTGCCAATCCAAGCTCCCTATTGAAATTCTATCCATACTTATAATTAACATGTCCCTTGATTCATACAAACTTTATCAGCCTACCCTCAGTTTCTCTCAAACAGAATTAAGTCTGTTCCCGTGTAAAGCGGATCTTTATAGCTGTTTTAGTAGATATTGTTTATATATCTCTCTCTTTCACAGCCCCTTGTAACCCATCTCATTCCCGTATTCTCTTTCAACCCCCATCTGTGATTACAAATAGAAAGGGTGATAAGTTTGTGGGCTGTGTCTCTTTAATCTTGTACCTCCACAGCACCTAGGACAGTGTCTTGCCTAAAGCAAGGACGGAATTAACATTTGTTAATAGACGCTTATCTGTCAGTCTTACTATCCTCACCCTGCTTCATAAGGAAATTATATTTTGTTTATATTTTATTTCAAATCAGTAATACTGCCTGTTACATCACTAAAACCTCAAAAAACAGAAATGTTTGAAATAAGAATTTTCAGATTTGCCTTGTGATAATTGTATACTAACTAGTTGAAAGTATGGATTCAGTATCTTCAAAGTGTTCTGATTTGCTAGGACTCACTGTTTTCTTGTGTTTAATCTTCAGTTTGTGAGGTCATTTAATTTGTAGCATTTGCAAATGTTATACTGAAAAACTCTGAAAATGAAATGTCACTATACTATGTATTTTTATAAATAAGGCAGTGCACAATTATGTGACTTCGCATTTCTTGCTTGCTTGCTTTTTTTGGGGTGGGGACAGAGTGTTGCTCTGTCACCCAGGCTCGAGTGTGGGGTAATGTGATCTCTGCTCACTGCAACCTCCTATTCCGAGGCTCCAGTGATCCTTCTGCCTCAGCTGGGACTACAAGTATGCACCACCGTACTGGCTAAGTTTTATATTTTTTGTTGAGATGCAGTTTCACTGTGTTGTCCAGGCTGGCCTTGAACTCCTGGGCTTAAGTGATCCACCTACTTAAGCCTTCCAAAGTGCTGGGATTACAGGCAGGAGCCACCGTGCCCAGCTCACATTTCTTGTATAATCAACATTAGCCAGAGTAACCACACTTTAGATCTGTTGGTCTTCAGGAAAAGCAATATGTGTCTGGATGTGGTGGCTCACACCTGTAATCCCAGCACTTACCGTCGGAGGATCACCTGAGGTCAGGAGTTTGAAACCAGCCTGGCCAACATGGTGGAACCCCGTCTCTACTAAAAAAGAAATACAAAAATTAGCCGGATGTGGTGGTGCACACCTGTAATCTCAGCTACTTGGGAGGCTGAGGCAGGAAAATCACTTAAAACCCTGGAGGCGGAGGTTGCAGTTAGCTGAGATTGCACCACTGCAGTCCAGCCTGGGCGACAGAGTGAGACTCTGTCTCAAAAAAAAAAAAGCGAAGTTACATGCAATAAAATCACACAGAAAAATTATTTTTAATAAAATGAAATTAAAATAATTGACAGACATCAGTTACATGATTTATTGTTCCAACTGTTATATGTGTATTTCTGAGTGCCCTTTGGCTTCTTGCCCAGTGGTACTTGAAGTCATAGGATAAACATGGCATATTTTCCTTGAGTGTCTATTTTACTCAACAAATATAGGTTAAAAAAGCATTCTATCTGATGTAAAAAAATTTTTTCAAATAACTTAAGCAAATATTATTATATAGTGGAGTAGATTAGAGATTTGCCATGTTTTTTTTTTTTTTTCAGGGTGGTAGGGGGTGGAGGGAGGGATGAAAGCTGGAGAGTGAGAGATTGGAGGGAGGGAACAGGGGGAGGGGGAGAAGATGGTGGGGGAGGGGAGAAGATGGTGGGGGCGAGATGGGTGGCCACTGCAGCCATGATTTTTCAGTATAAAAGTATGACATGGTGATTGTCTTTTATTCTTGGTCGTTGATTAGTTGGAGAAATTTAGAAAGCTGTTAAGTAGAGGATAGGAGAATGAGACATTGAGAACCCTTTGTGTTGCTTTATTAGGCATTTTCCTCTGAGGCAGAAGAGAAAACAATTAGTTCCTTATTTCTCATTGACTAAAAAGGAAACATGAGTTTGTCTAGGAGAGGAACATATTTTTCATGATCCAGAATTTTCTTTTTTTTTTTTTTTTAATTTTCTTGCTTTTTTTTTATACTTTAAGTTTTAGGGTACATGTTCACCACGTGCAGGTTTGTTACGTATATATACATGTGCCATGTTGGTGTGCTGCACCCATTTACTTGTCATTTAACATTAGGTGTATCTCATAATGCTATCCCTCCCCCCTTCCCCCCCAAAATTTTCTTTTTTTTTATGAGATGGGGTCTCGCTGTGTTGCCCAGGCTGGTGTCGAACTCCTGGGCTCAAGCAGTTCTCCTGCTTCAGCCTCCCAAAGAGCTGGGTTTGCAGGCATGAGCCATTGCGCCCAGCCAGATTCAGAATTTTAAGAATAATTTTGCGCGTGCGTAAGGTGTCTTGTCAAACAACTTGACTGAACATTTTAATTTAGATTTTGCAGAATTTGCAGGAGTAACTTTTTTTCTTTCCATTTCTTATTGACCTTTAGTAGTAAAAGTATTCCGTGGGAGGTGGCCATGCTAATTTAGTTCATGTCCTATTGCTTTCTGGCTGTCCAGCAAAAATAGTATAGGAGACAATATATCTGCTTGTATGTCACAAGTCATAGTTATTAACCATATATTCAAGAATGAACACTGACAAGTGCTGGAAACACAGTTATTCTCTGGAAAGAACCCATTAATAGAGGACAGCTGCTTCAGGTGAACATCTTTGTCTGGAAATTAGCCTGGCTGAGTCTACATTTTCTCAAAAGAAAGTACTCTGCATTTCCTTAAGTTTTTTAAAAGGTTCGTACTTTGGATTCTAGAACTCGGTGCCAAAGAATGAGCCCAGCAGAGCTGTTTAACTTCACAGCTACTAGCTTTACTATTGAAATTTTAATTTCTCTGAAAAAAACCAACTAGGTGGGCCGTGTAAACATTACAGATAATCTGTCAGCTTCCTATATGGCTGAATCCTTCACCTTTTGTTTCCCAGTATTACTGAATATGCTTTCTGGTTTCTCCCTCTCTGCGCACTGAAGTCTCACTCTTCTCGCCCAGGCTGGAGTGCAATGGTGTAATCTCGGCTCACTGCAACCTCCGCCTGCTGGGTTCAAGCAATTCTCCTGCCTCAGCCTCTTGAGTAGCTGAGAGTACAGGCACCCGCCACCACGCCTGGCTAATTTTTTGTATTTTTAGTAGAGATGAGTTTCGCCATGTTGGCTAGGCTGGTCTTGAACTCCGGACCTCAGGTGGTCCACCTGCCTCGGCCTCCCAAAGTGTTGGGGTTACAGGTGTGAGCCACCGCACCCGGCCATCTGGTTTCTGAAGTATAAGAAAAAAAGGAAATCAGAAAATCGTGTATAGTTGATATTCCAGAGATAGAGCTTTAGACGAAACTTGCCAGTCTGTGGAGTGGTCTTTCTAACCTGATCATCTACCATGATCAGGTTTTTTTTTTTTTTTTTTAATATTAGCAATCAGTTAAGATTTTTGGGTTGATAAACTTTTCTTCTAAAAATGTGAATTAGTTAATTCCAAATGCTTTATCTCTAATTCAGGTAAAATAGCCATATTGATATTTAAATTTTGGTTTACAGTGGAAACAATAATCAATTTAGGGTCTATAAGGATTTTTTTTTTCTTTTGAGACGGCGTCTCGCTGTGTCGCCCAGGCTGGAGTGCAGTGGCGTGATACTGGCTCACTGCAATCTCTGCCTCCCGGGTTCAAGCGATTCTCCTGCCTCGGCCTCCCAAGTAGCTGGGACCATGCCCGGCTAATTTTTTGTGTTTTTAGTAGAGACGGGGTTTCACCATCTCCTGACTTTGTGAGCCACTGCACCCGGCTGGGGAATTTTTGTATTTTTTTAGTAGAGACGGGGTTTCACCGTGTTGGTCAGGCTGGTCTTAAACTCCTGACCTTGTGATCCGCCTGCCGCAGCCTCCCAAAATGTTTTGATTACAGGAGCGAGTTTTTTGTTTGTGTGTGTGTGTGTGTTTTTTGTTGTTGTTGTTGGGGTGGAGACAGAGTCTCGCTCTGTCTCCCAGGCTGGAATGGAGCAGCATGATCTCTGCTCACTGCAGTCTCCACCTCCTGGGTTCAAGCAATTCTCCTGCCTCAGCCTCCCGAATAGCTGAGATTACAGGCACGTGTCACCATGCCCAGCTAGTTTTTTGTATTTTTGGTAGACGAGGTTTCACAATGCTGGCCAGGCGGATCTCGAACTCCTGACCTCGTCATCCGCCCGCCTTGGCCTCCCAAAGCACTGGGTTGCAGGCGTGAGCCACCACACCCTGCCAAGTGGTTAGTTTTATAATAACACGTAATGCCTTATATTTATCTGTGTCATAACCCATCTGTTACTCTTTAGTGGTACAGCTTGAGAAGAGAGCGTTTTTCAATTTGGATTTTATTCCATCTAAGTGCAGCATCTTTCTCACAGTATGCTCTTAAGAATTTGTTGCTGCGTGCGGTGGCTCACGCCTCTAATCCCAGCACTTTGGGAGGCTGAGGCGGGCGGATCACGAGGTCAGGAGATTGAGACCATCCTGGCTAACACGGTGAAACCCCATCTCTACTAAAAATACAAAAAAATTAGCCGGGCGTGGTGGCAGGCGCCTGTAGTCCCAGCTACTCAGGAGGCTAAGGCAGGATAATGGCGTGAAACCGGGAGGCAGAGCTTGCAGTGAGCTGAAATCATGCCACTGCACTCCAGCCTGGGCAACAGAGCGAGACTCTGCCTCAAAAAAAAAAAAAAAAGAGTTGAGCGAATTAATTTAAGAAATAAAATGTTTGTTGAATGTATATCCATTGGAGACAGCTTTCAGAATGTTGGTGGTCAACTTATAAAGTTACTGCTAAGTTACATTGTTAAGGAGCCACAAGGCATGAAGCTCACCTTGAATCAAGTTGCAGGAATTATGACCAAGAGCCAGGCATGTATGCACATGAGCATGGTTCTTGTACGTATTTGAAAATGTGCACAGTATATGTTTACCAAGTAAGTCGTTAAAAACTTTGGGGCATGCACAACTATTGTAGCACATTAGAAGCCAACAATTTTCCCCACATAGAGGGAATAATCTAGACTTCTTAGAAAATAATAATTATTATTATTGAGATGGAGTTTCGCACTTTTGCCCAGGCTGGAGTGCAGTGGCGCAATCTCTGCTCACTGCAACCACTGCCATCCGGTTTTAAGCGATTCTCTTGCCTCAGCCTCCCGAGTAGCTGGAATTATAGACATACACCACCGCACTCGGCTAATGTTTGTATTTTTAGTAGAGATGGGGTTTCCCCATGTTGGCCAGGCTGGTCTTGAACTCCTGACCTCATTATCTGCACCCCCCGCCCCGGCCTCCCATAGTGCTGGGATTACAGGAGTGAGCCACTGCGCCTGGCCAGAAAATTATTGATAAAGACCTACGAATACTTACTTTGATTCCTTTTTAGGGTTGTAAGTGTATGGTTTCTATAAGTGGTATTCCTGCATTATAAGAATTCGTAGAAAGCAAATAGGAAATAAGCCATCATTTCAGCCCCTAAACTCCCGATTCTTGCTGTTTGGTGTATTTAGTAATCTGATGTTTTTGTTTGTTTGTTTAATCTACATACAATTTTGCTTATTCTGAACGGTAGCTATCACAATTAACTTAAAATTGTATTTTGCCTTTACTACATAACTGAATTTTCAACTGTTTAGTATCTGTTTAAAAGAATGAACTATTACATACAGTCGTTACTATTTGTGTATCTATTGACCAAAACAGTCTGAAAACTTGTGAATGGTTTGCAGATGTGTTGTATAGTGTGCTAGTCCTGAAATTTAGGGACCAGAATTTTTTAGCTATTAAGAAAAAGAAAATGAAAATGAACTAGTATCTCAGGAATAGTGAAATAAAAAAATGAGCTTTTCTGATGTTAAGAACAAAACCAAATCTATGTTTAGTAGGACTACAGAGATGTTTTTGAGAAAAATGTATGTTTATTAACGCTTGTCATAGAGTGATTTTGATTTTCTTGCTTGATTTTTCTTTCCCCTGAATTTGCTGTTTTGTTTAAGAATGCAAGGCCAGAAACTGTCACTAATGATGATGAAGAAGCCTTGGATGAAGAAACAAAGAGGAGAGATCAGATGATTAAAGGGGCTATTGAAGTTTTAATTCGTGAATACTCCAGTGAGCTAAATGCCCCCTCACAGGAATCTGATTCTCACCCCAGGAAGAAGAAGAAGGAAAAGAAGGAGGACGTATGTGTTCTGACAACAACATATCATTTCTACCATTTGTTTTTTATGATATCACTCTTATACTTTGATTACATGTCAGTTCTTTTTTTTTTTTTTTTTTTCTTTCTTTTTTTTTTTCTTGACATGGAGGCTCACTTTGTCTCCCAGGCTGGAATGCAGTGGTGCAATCTCAGCTCACTGTAACCTCTGCCTCCGGGGTTCAAGCGATTCTCCTGCCTCAGCCTCCTGTGTAGTGGGGACTACAGGCACCCATCACCACGCCCGGCTAATTTTTGTATTTTTAGTAGAGAGGGGGTTTCACCATATTGGTCAGGCTGGTCTAGAAGTGCTGACCTTGTGATCCGCCCACCTTGGCTTCCCAAAGTGCTGGGATTACAGGCGTGAGCCACTGTGCCCGGCCACATGTCAGGTTTTGAAGGGAAAACAGAATAAATAGGATTTGTAGCAATATATAGGTTGAAAGAAGATATTTGGTTCTCTTAAACTCATTTCTTTTGGCATAAATTTAGAGAAATTACAAGGACTATTATTTCTAAAATATTAAAAGTATTTTTTATGCCATCAAAAAGTATTATAAAGTATATAAAGAAATATATGTATGTGTATACACACACATACACAGACTTCTGCATGGGGGTTCCCCATAATATGGATTCAACCAACCTCAAATTGAAAATACAAGGGGGAGAAATTAAACATAGCAATACAACAAAAAACAAAAAAATACAGTATAATAAGTATTTACATTGTGTTTATGTTCTATGGGTCATTATATGTAATCTAGAGATGTTTTAAAGTATATGGGAGAATGCGCATGGGTTATATGCCATATATCCCTCAAGGGATCCACTTGCCTCATTCTCCCAAAGTGCTGAGATTACAGGTGTGAGCCACCACTCCCAGCCTTAAAATTAAAAAAAAAAATTTTTTTTTTAATTAAAAATACATTTTAAACTTTCTTTTTTTTTTTGAGACGGAGTCTTGCTCTGTTGCCCAGGCTGGAGTGCAGTGGCTCACTGCAAGCTCTGCCTCCCGGGTTCACGCCATTCTCCTTCCTCAGCCTCCCAAGTAGCTGGGACTACAGGCACCCGCCACCACGCCCGGCTAATTTTTTGGTTTTTAGTAGAGACGGGGTTTCACCGTGTTAGCCAGGATGGTTTCAATCTCCTGACCTTGTGATTGACCCGCCTTGGCCTCCCAAAGTGCTGGGATTACAGGCGTGAGCCACTGCGCCCGGCTACATTTTAAACTTTTTTACAGAGATAAGGTCTCACTATGTTTTCTATGCTGGTTTCCAACTCCTGGGTTCAGGTTACCCTCCTGCCTCAGCTTCCTAAAGTGCCAGGATTACAGTCATGAGCCACTGCGCCCGGCCCTTATTTTACTTTGTTTGACTATGGTTGTTCTGTCTCTGTTCTAAGCAAGAAACCAGATCTGATTCACTGAAGATTTCCACCCACTCTTAATTTTTAGCTGCCTTTCCTTTAGAAACTATGTCGCGTTCCCCTCCCTGAACACTAATGGTGTTGAATAATCAAACTGGAGGATTCTGAAAGAGCAGTACAACTTGAAACATTCCTCCTCAGTGAATTGATTGCTACCTCTTTGTGGCCTTAAGCTAATTGAACAGTGGGAAGTCCAGGTTGAAAGAAAAGGTTTAGTTTTCTCATACTTATTTCCCTTGGATAAACTTAGATAAATTATGGGAAATGTTCTTTTAAAAATACTGGAAGAAGCCAGAAGTGGTGGCTGACACATGTAGTCCCAGCAACTTGGGAGGCTGAGGGGAGGATTACCTGAGCCCATGAGCTTGAGTCTAGCCTGGGCCACAGAGCGAGACCCTGTCTATAAAGTAAGAAAAAAAAAATCCCACAAATATTGGAAGTGTTTTGTTTTATTTATTTATGTTTTTGAGACAGTATCTTGCTCTGTCACCGAGCCTGGAGGATGGTGGCACATTTACGGCTCACTGCAGCCTTGAATACCCGTCCTAAAGTGATCCTCCTGCGTTAGCCTCCTGAGAAGCTGAGACTATAGGCATGTGCCACCATACTCAGCTAATTTTTGTATTTTTTGTAGAGATGGGGTTTCACCATGTTGCCCAAGCTGGTGTTGAACTCCTGAGCTCAAATGATCTGCCTGCCTCAGCCTTCCAAAGCGCTGGGACTACAAGTGTGAACCACTCATAGCCGGCTCAACGTGTTTTATATGCGTGCATTATGTAATAAAAAAGTACTATGCGGTGGCCGGGCGCGGTGGCTCACGCTTGTAATCCCAGCACTTTGGGAGGCCGAGGCTGGTGGATCACAAGGTCAGGAGATCGAGACCACGGTGAAACCCCGTCTCTACTAAAAATACAAAAAAATTAGCCGGGTGTGGTGGCGAGCGCCTGTAGTCCCAGCTACTCGGAGAGGCTGAGGCAGGAGAATGGCGTGAACCCGGGAGGCGGAGCTTGCAGTGAGCCGAGATCGCGCCACTGCACTCCAGCTTGGGTGACAGAGCGAGACTCCGTCTCAAAAAAAAAAAAAAAAAGTACTCTGCGGTATATATACTATGATTAGTGATGAATGGATGGTTACATTTTATATTATTTTAAATTTCAGTGCCTTTTTAGGCCATCTTCAGTTTTCTTTGTGGCCAGATACATACATTTTTATCATTTGGTATGTATTTCCTCGTTTGGTTATAGAACTTTTCTTTTTTGTTCCTCCCACCCCCCACCCAAGACGGAGTCTCACTCGGTCGCCCAGGCTGGAGTGCAGTGGCTGTGATCTCAGCTCACTGCAAGCTCTGCCTCCCGGGTTCAAGCGATTCTCCTGCCTCAGCCTCCTGAGTAGCTGGGACTACAGGTGCCTGCCACCACGCCCAGCTACTTTTTTGTTTTTATTTTTGTGTGTGTGTGTGTGTTTTTTTTTTTTTTTTTTTGAGATGGAGTCTCGCTCTGTCACCCAGGCTCTGGAGTGCAGTGGCGCAAACTCGGCTCACTACAAGCTCCGCCTCCTGGGTTCACGCCATTCTCCTGCCTCAGCCTCCCGAGTAGCTGGGACTACAGGCGCCCGCCACCACGCCCAGCTAATTTTTTTTTGCATTTTTAGTAGAGATGGGGTTTCACTGTGTTAGCCAGGATAGTCTTGATCTTCTGACCTCATGATCCACCTGCCTCGGCCTCCCAAAATGCTGGGATTACAGGCCTGAGCCACCGCGCCCAGCCCTTTTTTGTATTTTTAATAGAGACAAGGTTTCACTGTGTTAGCCAGGATGGTCTCCATCTCCTGACCTCGTGATCCGCATGAGCCACTGTGCCCGACCCATAACTTTTCTAATGAGGTGTATTCTATTAGGAATGGTAATTGGTAGGGTACAGGGTAATTGAGGCCTGTAGAGTTCATTCTTCCTCTTTCTTCATTAGTGGGAAAGGAGAAAAATAACATTTGTTTGATGTGGACTGGGAGGAGATAATAAAATGTTCCTCTGTGGCAGGAGTTATGGGTAAATATTGTTGGTATGATTAGAAAGCCCTGTTACTGTGAGATCACCTTCTATATTTCCATTTCTTGGGGGTGTTGGAGTATTCAGAGAGGAGGGTAGTGTGTGATCAGTTATTGTAAAAAGAGTGAAATCTCTTTTATTCCTAAGTAATTTGAAATCAAGAAAGCATCGCAGAAGTGTACTGTATTGTTCACGTCATAAATGTATAGGGCATTGCTTTGCAGATTAGTATGAACTCTGGTTTTCTTTTTTAAAAAAGATTCTTGGTGGATTTTTTCACAGATTTTCCGCAGATTTCCAGTGGCCCCACTGATCCCTTATCCACTCATCACTAAGGTTCGTTTAAATTGTAGGCTTTGACAATACCTGTGTTTACTGATGATTGTTGATTTGTCATTCTTGTCTATCTGATTTTTCACTATTTAACTTTAGATTGTTAGATTTGTTATTGTGGATATTCTATTTACTTATTTACTCTTTGAGACCTATACAGAATATCTAACCTTTAACTGTTTATATTAAAGTAGGTTGTTCTTTATTCATTCCCTCCTGTGCCCATTTTCTTTTAGGAGGATATAAATGCTATAGAAATGGAAGAAGACAAAAGAGACCTGATATCTCGAGAGATCAGCAAATTCAGAGACACACATAAGGTAGTATTCTTGTCTTTTCACTTGATACCAATCTAGACTTTTTACAGAATCCAAAGCAAAGAGACAAAAAAAATCACCTTAAATTAGAATATAATTTTAAATGTTTTTTATAGGTTTAATTGATATTTAGATAGAAAAAAGAAACAGAAGACCAATACCATATTAAAGTGGTCCTTGACATGTTGTGCTTAGTTTTTTCAGTTACTGACTATTCTGCAGTCATCTCACTTTAATATGAATAGAAGCTAATTTTATTTTTAGATTTCAACATAAACATCAAGGTCAGACTTAGATTCAGGGGGCAGTAGGATAACATACACTGTAGTGTATTTCTGGGGGCAGTTATTTAACTTGATCTTAGGAATACCTTTTCTTTAAAGCTGAGATTAAAATTTACATTTTATATTTGTGTAGATTTAAGTTGAGTGGGGGAGATTTTAAAAAGTAGGTCAGTGGTTACCAGACTTACCAAATTTTAGATGCATGGAAGAACTGTAAATTCCCATAAAGCTAATCTATTCATTGACCCCCACCATTATGATAGAGATCATATGGTGACTAATGCAAGATGAAACTCTCAGCTTGGAAAGTAACAAGGAATAGGATGTAAGTATGAGCTTCTGTTTTTTATTATATTTATGGATGCCCCCTCAGAAAAATATGCAAAGGGGTAACTGGCTTGGAAATGGGTATTTATGCATAGTAAATCCCACTCACGAGTTTTGCCTATTTGAAGCTTCTCTCAATGACAGTGCATCTGTGAATGTTCGCTGGTGTTGAAAATGATGCTTTTGAACGGTGCAATGCAAACACTGCATGAAATGTATTTTGATGGTAGAGATAATAAGGTGTTGCTGGTTCTTACTGATAGACTGAGAGATCTTTAACTCAGTGAAATGTTAAATGTTCATTTTCTCTTTTATTCTTACTTTTTCCCATTGCTTTCAAAATCTGCAGTTCACAAATAATGCCAATGAATCAGTGCTGCTGCACACTTACTATCCAGATGCCCAGCCCTCGCTCACATACACAATGCTTTTTCAAGAATTAAATGTGTCTAAGAGCACAAACATAATTCTCCCAAAATTAATTTTGAGAGTTGAAAAGGTGGTCTATGGGAAATCATTTTAGATGAATAATTTTGGTTAGGTATAATACTCAAATTCAGGACCGAGTAAGCTGAAAAATGGTATATGGTTGTGTGTGTGGTTTACCCCCTTTTTGTTTTTATTTATTTGTTAAACCCTGTCATGTTATTGGTAAATTATGAGGAAATCATGTTTTAAGAAAAATTCAAAAATATATTTGCTTTAAAGTTTGGGAATCTGTCAGGCATTTTACTGCCTTAGTATTATTTCACTGGAGGGAATGTTTTGAATTTTCAGAATGTCTTTTCAAAATAAAAAGAAATCAAAATGAAAAACCAAAACAGTTGTTTTTTATTGGGTGGTTTGGCTAAAAGGGTTGTTTGAAACTCCAGTAACAAAAAATGAGCTCAGTGAACCTTTGCATGTTTTGGTATGAGTTTATTAAATAACCACAGACTGTCAGGGTATCAGCGTGGCAGGGGGCGTCCATTTACAGCACGGATGAGTCTGAAGAGAGAATAAGGTAAGATTTATGTTTTTTTAATCTGTCCTTTCCTCTTCATGACTTTCTTACATAATTTTAGATTCGCCTCATTTCTCTTCTCCAGTCTTTCTTTAAAAATATACATGTATATTTACATGTATACCTATATTTATATACATGTATATATATATATCTCATATATAAACTTTAGGAAACATTTAGTGTGGACTAGATTCACTCACTTTTTCATTTACTTAGAACCAAACCTTTGAAATGAGTTCTGAAACAAATGGTTATTTATGTAACTGAATATAAGGAGCACAGTGAAATAAGAATTAAAAATTGAGGAATTCTACAGGAAAAATTAGTATTGGAACAGCTAAAATATTCTGTAAGTATCTATTTCAGAAATAAACAAATTTCTTTATAAGTGTATGCCATTGAGGTAAGTTTTATATAGTCTAGCCTCATTTTACAATATAAATTTTTATATTCATTAGAACTGTTTCAGAAATGAGATTTTTCCCCTTTTAACAGCTGTTAGTTTCTGTCCTCTTTCTATCATATCTCATTTCATCCCTTTGTAATTTCAATGTATTCAGTTTTGACTTTGCCTGTATTCTACTTCGATATAGACTGGCACAGCAACTGAATATATTGCTCATACATTAGCTTTTCTTTCATAACCTGCTATCAGTTCTCTGATCCATGAGGAAGAGAAAAAGAGTATCTGACAGGTAAGATTGCTTTTTAAAGTTGTTTTAAATGCATTACATGACTGAGAAAAGAAAAATGCACATTTTATTGTTGCAGTTTAAATTTTCATTTTGGTGAAACTAAACGTGAAACAAAAGGGATAAATGTGTTTTGTTCTGTTTTGTTTTACCTGTTTGGGGTATTTTTTTCTGAGTTTGTGTAGAAACCGTGTGGTACACTGGTAATCTTGTCAGGGTACAAACTTGGTCTGACTTTGTTATTTGGTTTATTTGTGAACCATGTACTTGCTCTTCCTCCCAGAAACATAGCTTGTAGGCAAGGTTAATCCAGTGTTGGCGATCCATGTCCTAGCACAGCATCTGTAAGTTAATGCACAATCGTTCCTTCCAAGGATGGATTTATCATTGTAAATATATTTTCATTGTCTTACAGGCATAATGGGCATAAGTATGTTGCTTTTAAATATTTTAAATGAAACTATTACAGTTACATATATTTTGCTTGAAGTGAGTGAGTTTCAAACTTTTTGTATTTGGTGGGCTGTCCATCTTGTAATGGTGGGAGTGAATGTTTCCATAGATGATAAGGCAGTTCTTGGCTGAATTCAGCTTGTGTTTCTTTTGGAGGGTGGGCAAATCAGAGGGCAGAGATTATTTAGTTGCATTATAGGTATTCTTCTATACCACTTGCCCTTTGAAACCCTCAACTTGAGGTAATGCGCAGTCTGGGGTTTTAATTAGTATTAATAATCTTGTGGATTTACAGAAATCCATAATGGACAGAGTTGAGTTTTAACCAATGATTGTATTTATAGAAAATATTTCAAAACACCACATTCTTCATGGTCATTTTAGTTAGTACATAGTCATTGAGTGGCCAGCCACACCTGACACAATCTCCCAGCATCCAAGATTGGAGATTCCTGGTCTGTGTAGAGTATATGGTTTTGCACGAAATCTTTCTAGTCTTGTGATTGCTTCAGTTTAATTTGTCACATAAAACCACAAGTATTTAATATTAATGTATCAGTGGTTTGGTGTTTTTGTTCCCAGTACTGGGCATTGCGCCGGGAAAAATCTTAATACTGGAGCTACAGAGTTAACTCTAAAAGTGCTTTTATTGGTTTCTAGAAACTGGAAGAAGAGAAAGGCAAAAAGGAAAAAGAAAGACAGGAAATTGAGAAAGAACGGAGAGAAAGAGAGAGGGAGCGTGAAAGGGAACGAGAAAGGCGAGAACGGGAACGAGAAAGGGAAAGAGAACGTGAACGAGAAAAGGAGAAAGAACGGGAGCGGGAACGAGAACGGGATAGGGACCGTGACCGGACAAAAGAGAGAGACCGAGATCGGGATCGAGAGAGAGATCGTGACCGGGATAGAGAAAGGAGCTCAGATCGTAATAAGGATCGGAGTCGATCAAGGTAAGGCTTTACAGAAGTTACTGTTTCCTGATAGCTTTAATAGAACTACTGAGTAGTCCTCCAGAGTACCATTTGCATTCATGGAATGAGAAAATTTTGTGTGTGTGTTAGACATTCTCACTCTGTCACTCAGCCTGGACTGCAGTGGCTGAGCAATCTCCACCTCCTGGGTTCAAGTGATTCTCATTCTTCAGCCTCCCAAGTAGCTGGGATTACAGGTTCATACCACCATGCCCAGCTAATTTTTTGTATTTTTGGTAGAGGTATGGTTTGGCCATGTTAATCAGCCTGGTTTTGAACTCCTGGCCTCAAGTGATCCACCTGCCTCAGCCTCCGTAAGTGCTGGGATTATAAGTGTGAGTCACTGTGCCCGGGCTGAGAATTTTTTTAGAGACAACATGGTCTTTGTCTGTCTGTCTGTCTCTCACACACACACACACACAATGGGGGAAAGTAATAATTTTCAACTCTGATTAATTTCTGTCTGAAGCCACTTTTTATAGAAACACAGTGGCCACTCAATGTTCTGGGCAGACATGACTCCCTGCTGTCTCCTTGGGTCCATGGGCATTTTTAAAGTTGCTCTTTTTGTTGAAGTTCTGTATACTGAGACATCAGCTCTAGCACCACGTCTTTTTAGCCCCTAGCATTTTTATTTGTCTTTATAGCCCACTGCACTGCCACAGCTTAATCTTTCTGTCTGTAAATTTACTATCTACCTCTACCTCTGGCTCCTAGTAATTTACTCTTTGGAAGGTTTTATTTTTTATTTAAAATTTTTTAATCATATTGATTTTTTTTTTTTTTTTTCTGAGGCAAGGTTTTGCTCTGTTGCCCAAGTTGGAGTGCAGTGGTGCAGTCTTGGCTCATTGCAACCTTTGCCTCCCAGGCTTAAGCAATTCTCCTGCTTCAGCCTTCCGAGTAGCTGGGACTACAGGCACACACCACTGTCCCGGACTAATTTTTGTATTTTTTTTGTAGAGACCAGGTTTTGCTATGTTGCCCAGCTGGTCTCTAACTCCTGAGCTCAGGTAATCTGCCCGCCTCAGCCTCCCAAAGTGCTGGGATTACAGGCGTGAGCCTCCACGGCCGGCCTTATATTGAATTATTTTGATGAGTCATTTCATTGTTGAGCAATGAGGTATAGCAAACCTGAACAAAGGAAGAGGAGAAAGCAGCAAGGAAGAGAGAAAAAGCTCCTTTTTCTTCAAGCTAGTTTTAAAATATACTTTACCGTGTTGCAGTTTCTTACTTGATTATGGCTGGAGGGAGTTCCACTTTAGGTCATTTCACCTAGTTGCCAGAACTGGAACTGGAAGCCCAGAGCTCTCAACCTTTAATAGGCATTAAAATTATTTCATTCTGTCCATTCCTGATATAGTCATTGAGATTATGGCATAAGTGTATCCATAAAGAGTATATTTCATATATACATACTAAACACACACACAGAGTTATTTGATTAGATCTTTGGCATCGTGCTATATGTACTCTGCAGTTTGGTTTTATTGCTTTTTTTTTTTTTTGGAGACGGGCGTGCTCCGTCACCTCGGCTGGAGTGCGGTGATACAATCATAGGTCACTGTAAGCTCCAAGTCCTGGGCTCATGGGATCTTCCCACATCAGCCTCTGGAGTAGCCAGGACTACAGGCATGTGCCACCATGCCTCCTGGCCTCAGCCTCCTGCCTCAGCTTCTTAAAATGCTGGGATTAGATTTTATCACTCTTAATTAAATATTTGAGAACTTTCAGTGCTGATACTTATAAAAGTTCTAACTTAATCCATGCAACATGTCAAAATTCTCTGTTTTCCACATTTGCCAGCACTTACTCCTTGACCACTAGTAAGCTAAACTATCTCTTAACATATTCATTAGTCCTTCATATTTCTTTTGGGAATTAAGTTTTCCTTTTTTCTGTTTTACACCATCAGGGGATTGACTATTACTCCAGTATATGATGGGCATTAACTACTCATTCATTTTAATGATTTATAACTATTTTATATTCAGATTGTATTTGTTTTCTGACGTACCAGTAAGCATTAGATATTAGAATGCATTTTAGGATTTGGGACTGCAATTTATGTCTTTCTGATGAGTGTGGAAGAGGTTATATAGTTCTATGGAAGTCAAGTGCTAGATTCTGGCCTGTGAGATTTTATATTATTTCATAATATATGTTTGTCCTCCTTTACTTTGGTCTTGAAAACAGAAAGTAGACTGACAGATTTGTAAAATATTTTGTTTACATTAGAGAAAAAAGCAGAGATCGTGAAAGGGAACGAGAGCGGGAAAGAGAGAGAGAGAGAGAACGAGAGCGAGAACGAGAACGGGAGCGAGAGAGAGAGCGAGAGAGGGAACGGGAACGAGAAAGAGAAAAAGACAAAAAACGGGACCGAGAAGAAGATGAAGAAGATGCATACGAACGAAGAAAACTTGAAAGAAAACTCCGAGAGAAAGAAGCTGCTTATCAAGAGGTAAGTTGAGCAAATGCTTTTATTCTTAAATCTTGGTATCCCTTAATAGGTTAATCAAAACTTATAGAACACTATGTATAAATTTTTAAAGCTTTGAAAATTTAATTTTTTTAGCGCCTTAAGAATTGGGAAATCAGAGAACGAAAGAAAACCCGGGAATATGAGAAAGAAGCTGAAAGAGAAGAAGAAAGAAGAAGAGAAATGGTAAGATTCTAGGCTAAAATAAGTGATTTTTTTCAGGTAAAAAGTCAGATTATATCTTTATTGCTAACTACAAGTAACTTAATAATTGAAATGCACAAGCTTCTCTGTTCATGGATAATTTAATTTTTATATATTTTGAGTAATTTTGAGCCAATTTAAGTACACCAAAATCTTTTTTCCTCTTCAAATTTTTGCTGCATCTAAAGTTATCTTTTTGTATACCATCAAAGTAAATTTGTCATGTAGTAATATTTAAGTCAAGAATTTATTAACTTATTTTTAAGAAATCTGCATATTTTAAAAATTGTTGAACTGTTGTTATTAGATGTAATAGTTGCATTTGAAATTCCGTAAGTTAAGAGTAAGAGATTCATTTTATCTCATGGATTGTTTGCTGTTGGTTTAGAGTTAGGGGGGCATTACCTTTAAATTGATTGATGAACATGATTTAAATTTCTGCGTTTCTTAAGAACTGTTTCTTACAGTATCATCTACCTTAAAAATGGAATTAAAAAACATATACATACATGTATACATATATATATGTATATACTTTTTTTTTTGGAGATGGAGTGTTGCTCTGCCACCCAGGCTGGGGTGTGATCTCGGCTCACTGCAACCTCTTCCTCCCAGGTTCAAGCGATAAGCGATTCTCCTGCCTCAGCCTCCCAAATAGCTGGGATTACAGGCATGTGCCACCACACCCAGCTAATTTTTGTATTTTTAATAGAGATGGGGTTTCACCATGTTGGCCAGGATGGTCTCAAACTCCTGTCCTCAAATGATCTGCCTGCCTTGGCCTCCCAAAGTGCTGGGATTACAGGTGTGTGCCACCACCCCCAGCCATATTTTTTCGTTTAATAAAATAATCTCCAGTTTTGTTGGTGTGCTTAGGTATTGTATTTTGAAGATTATATTCAAAGAGCGTATTTATTGTAGCGTAGTGTATATATGTGGTTTGCATTTTACAGATGCGTCCTCATTCAGACTTTTCTTAGAGGTAAAAAATTTAAAATGTCTAATGTGACCTATACTTAATATATGAAGTATATGAAAACTAAAATTTAAGAGGATAAGAAAAATCTTTTTTTTAACCAAAGTATTATTATCTTTATTATGGCATGGAGTGGTATGTTATACATATCTCATTTTACAGTAAAAACATTTTATGTACAACTGTAGAGAGCTACACAGATAGCTCCAACTTAAATTGGAAAATATTTTCTCTATAGAAAATAGTAAAAATACTGTTTCCCAGGCTAGCCCAACAAGTTTATTTAAACCAAATAGCTGAATACATATACATTTATAAATATGGTTTGAATTCTGGGATCCAGGAGAAACTTTAGTTTCATTTATTGAAACGGCCATGTTTTTCTTAAAATTATGTGAAGAGAAATTCCTATAAATCTCCCTCTTACTCTTCTTGGTTTATGTCTGGGTCAGAAAAATCTGTTTACACAAAAAAGGGAAGAGTAATCTTTATTACTTGTATGTTAATTTTATACATTGTCCTTATTTCCTCAAAGGCCAAAGAAGCTAAACGACTAAAAGAATTCTTAGAAGACTATGATGATGATAGAGATGACCCCAAATATTACAGGTAAAGAAGGCTTGTTCTGTGGATTCATACTTGCTTTTTTATTAGCTATATTTTTCCATCTGCACAGTTGATAATGCAGGTTCACTAAGTGGAATAAGAAAAACAAGAAACTTTCACATTCCGAGTAGTAATTACTTCTATAGCTAATACACTGTTTTCTTGGGAGAAAAGAGCTATCAGAAAAGGATCAACATTTCTATGCATCTTTTGTGCAGTGGGGGAGCCCATGATAGTATTAAACAATACTATTTTTTTCTTTGTGTGTTGTAAATAGGTCTGATTTTTAAATTTTTTTCTTGATTTTTTTTTTTTTTTTTTAGAGACAGGGTCTTACCTTGGCTGGAATGCAGTGGCATGATCATAGTTCACTGTAACCTTGAACTCTTGGGCTCAAGCAGTCCTCCCTCCGCAGTCTCTTGAGTAGGTTGGACTATAGGTGTGGGCTACCACACCTGTCTGCTAGGCCCAATTTTTATAGCAAGTTACAACTAATCTCTGTAACTATCTGGGTTTGTCTAGAAATTTTGGTCTTCTAGCAATTTGACCTCCCATCTCTCACCCCATCTCCAAATTGATACATTATTGTGAAGTAACAGTTGTGAAAACTGCCTTCTCTCATTCTTTGTTCCCATGGCATTTTCAAACTACTCTCATTCTAGTATTTATGACATTATGGCAAAATTACTTGTTTTGTTCTTCCTTCCATCCAAACTGTAAGTTCGCTGGGGATATAGACAGTGTCTTGTTACTATTTTATCTCTAATTTGTCTGACATTATACATAATGAAGATATTTAATGTAGTTAAATTTAATACAGTATACCCAAAATAATTAAAACATTGGAATTGGTAGCTTACATTTAAAGAATGCCAGGGATTTGGCTTTGTAGAAAGTGCCATGAATTCAGTAAAATATTGAAGGCAAGAAACATAAAGTGGCAATGTATAACGTCAACATTCTGAGAAGTAATGAACTGCTAGATAGGAGAGAACCTCTGCTTTCTGTTGATTTTGCACTACTTTCTGAGATATTTTTTACAAGGGAATAAATTGAGGATACAGAACTCTCAGTGCTACTAATGCTACTTTCTATATTTTTTAAGGTTGGTATCTGGGAAAATGAAAATTATTTGTTGGGTATTCCTTGTGAAATAGGCACAAAATGTGAGCTCTCTTTCTGAAAGCGACTATTTTACTTGTTTAGACACTTATTAGAATGACTTTAAGAATGAAGGGAACATAGTGATAAATGACAAGATAATGCTTATTTGTTATACATTTACCTGTAGAGAGCACACTGGTGTGTTCTGTAGATACAGAACATTAAGACATTCTTTAACCTCTTAGCATGGAGGTTGTAGTATTGAAAAGAGGTGCTGTTGGAGATGTCATGTTTACTTCTCAATGATCTGAGTATTAAATGAAGCCTTTTATCATTCACTTTTACAGAGGAAGTGCTCTACAGAAAAGGTTGCGTGATAGAGAAAAGGAAATGGAAGCAGATGAACGAGATAGGAAGAGAGAGAAGGAGGAGCTTGAGGAAATCAGGCAGCGCCTTCTGGCAGAAGGGCATCCTGATCCAGATGCAGAGCTCCAGAGGGTAAGATACTGTACCACCCGGCTGGGCACGGTGGCTCGCGCCTGTAATCCCAGCTCTTTCGGAGGCCGAGGCGGGCAGATCACAAGGTCAGGAGATTGAGACCATCCTGGCTAATGCGGTGAAACCCCGTCTCTACCAAAAATACAAAAAAATTAGCCGGGCGTGGTGGCGGGCACCTGTAGTCCCAGCTACTTGGGAGGCCGAGGCAGGAGAATGGCGTGAACCTGGGAGGCGGAGCTTTCAGTGAGCCAAGATCGCGCCACTACACTGCAGCCTGGGTGACAGAGCGAGACTCCATCTCAAAAAAAAAAAAAAAAAGATACTATACCTATACCATCCACATGTTTTGTTTTTTTTGTTGTTGTTGTTTTTTGTTTGTTTGTTTGTTTTTCAGATGAGGTCTCGCTGTGTTGCCCAGGCTGGAGTGCAGTGGTGTGATCTCAGCTCACTGCAAGCTCCGCCTCCCGGGTTCACGTCATTCTCCTGCCTCAGCCTCTCCGAGTAGCTGGGACTACAGGCGCCCGCCACTACGCCCGGCTAATTTTTTTGTGTGTGTGTATTTTTAGTAGAGACGGGGTTTCACCGTGGTCTCGATCTCCTGACCTTGTGATCTGCCCGCCTCGGCCTCCCAAAGTGCTGGGATTACAAGCTTGAGCCACTGCGCCCGGCCAGTACTTTTTCTTTAATTACACAAGTTGTCAGTATTAGTTGATTTACAACTTCATTCTAAACGTCTTATTCGTTTTCTATGTATGTCTTTTTTTTTTTTTTTAATTAGATGGAGTCTGGCTCTGTCTTCCCAGGCAGGAGTGCAGTGGTGCGATCTCAGCTCACTGCAACCTCTGCCTCCTGGGTTCAAGTTGTTCTCCTGGCTCAGCCACCCAAGTAGTTGGGATTACAGGTGCCTTTCACCACACCCAGCTAATTTTTATATTGTTAGTAGAGACAGGGTTTCACCATGTTGGCCAGGCTGGTCTCAAACTCCCTACCTCAAGTGATTACTGGCCTTGGCCTCCCAAAGTACTGGGATTACAGGCATGAGCCACTGCGCCTGGCCATTCTATTTTATGTCTTCCAATGCCACTTTGCTAGAATCTGTTATTTCTATAGTTGAACCTGTTCTTCCTATAATTTGCTCTGACACTTACTTTTTGTGGTTTAAGTTCCTTCTCTATTGCCACTCAAACTATTTTGTTTTTATTTATTTTACTTATTTATTTAATTTGAGATGGAGTTTCACTCTTGTTCCCCAGCCTGGAGTGCAATGGGCCTGATCTCGGCCATCTGCAACCTCCGCCTCCCGGGTTTAAGCGATTCTCCTGTCTCAGCCTCTGGAGTAGCTGGGATTGGCTAATTTTTTGTATTTTTTTAGTAGAGACAGGGTTTCACCGTGTTGCCCAGGCTGGTCTCGAATGCCTGACCTCAGGTCATCCACCAGCCTCGGCCTTCCAAAGTGCTGCTGGTATTAAACCGGCCAGTATTAAGATGTTTCCTTTTTTTTTTTTTTTTTGAGACGGAGTCTCACTCTCTCACCCACACTGAAGTGGAGTAGTGTGATCTCTGCTCACTGCAGCCTCTGACTCCTGGGTTCAAGCGATTCTCCTGCCTCAGGTACTCGAGTAGCTGGGTAGTAGTAGGGATTACAGGTGCGCGCCACCTCGCTTGGCTAATTTTTGTATTTTTATTTTTATTTATTTATTTTTTTGAGACGGGGTCTCGCTCTGTCGCCCAGGCTGGAGTGCAGTGGTGTCATCTTGGCTCACTGCAGCCTCCACTTCCCAGGCTCCAGGGATTCTCCTGCCTCAGCCTCCTGAGTAGCTGGGGTTACAGGCACGTGCCACCACTCCCGACTAATTTTTGTATTTTTAGTGGCGACGGGGTTTTACCATGTTGGCCAGGCTAGTATTAAACTCCTGACCTCAAATGATCCACCCATCTTGGCATCCCAAAGTCCTGGGATTACAGGAGTGAACCACTGTGCCCAGACTTTTTTTTTTTTTTTTTTCCTGAGACAGTCTGGCTTTGTTGCCCAGGCTGGATTGCAGTAGCAGAATCTCTGTTCACTGCACCCTCTGCCTCCTGGGCTCAAGTGGTCCTCAGGCCTCTACCTCCTGAGTCTCTGGGACACTTACAGGCGTGAGCAGAATGCCTGACTGCTTTATGCTTTTTTGTACAGATGGGGTTTTCCTGTGTTACCCAGGATTGAGCCACTGCCCATGTCCTTTTTTTCTTTTTCTTTTTCTTTTTTTTTTGTTTTTTCAGATGGAGTCTTGCTCTGTTGCCCAGGCTGTAGTGCAATTTTGCGAGGCTCACTGCAACCTCCACCTCCCAGATTCAAGCGATTCTCCTGCCTCAGCCTCCTGAGTAGCTGGGATTACAGGCATGCACCACCACACCTGGCTAATTTTTGTATTTTCAGTAAAGACAGGGTTTCACCATGTTGGCCAAGCTAGTCTCCAACTCCTGACCTCAGATGATCTGCCCGCCATGGCCTCCCAAAGTGCTGGGATTACAGGCGTGAGCCACCATTCCTGGCTTTTTCTCTTTTCATAAAGACATTTTACAAGAGGTAATGTAGAACAAAAATCAAGTTGAATGGTGTAGAGTTGTAGTTAATCAGATTATTGTTTGGGTTTTAGATGGAACAAGAGGCTGAGAGGCGCAGGCAGCCACAAATAAAGCAAGAGCCAGAATCAGAAGAGGAGGAAGAAGAAAAGCAAGAAAAAGAAGAAAAACGAGAAGAACCCATGGAAGAGGAAGAGGAGCCAGAGCAAAAGCCTTGTCTGAAACCTACTCTGAGGCCCATCAGCTCTGCTCCATCTGTTTCCTCTGCCAGTGGCAATGCAACACCTAACACTCCTGGGGATGAGTCTCCCTGTGGTATTATTATTCCTCATGAAAACTCACCAGATCAACAGCAACCTGAGGAGCATAGGCCAAAAATAGGACTAAGTCTTAAACTGGGTACGTTAGCATTTCTTTCCTTCTTTATTTTCTTCCCTTCACCCCTGCAAATACCTGTATTGTGCTTTAAGGAAAAAAATTTATATTTGTGCTTGGTTAGGTAGATAGAAGATTACTAAAAAATGCCTTTCTAGCTCACGATTGTTTTCATAGTTTTACTAGTGCTCCTATATCTGCAGCTGCCTCGAGTTCTGAGAAGAAGTGAAAAGTTTAATTTTCTAGCACTTGTGAGTAGTGAGTAATTTTTTACAGTTGGGATCTTTCTGTAAGATTTGTGGAAGTATATTTTGCATTGCTTTTGAGGGATGGTGGGTTATAAAATGAAACATTTGGAAATTAAGTCATCTTGCTAAGAGAGTGTTTTTACTGTAGGTGCTTCCAATAGTCCTGGTCAGCCTAACTCTGTGAAGAGAAAGAAACTACCTGTAGATAGTGTCTTTAACAAATTTGAGGATGAAGACAGTGATGACGTACCCCGAAAAAGGAAACTGGTTCCCTTGGATTATGGTGAAGATGATAAAAATTCAGCCAAAGGCACTGTAAACACTGAAGAAAAGCGTAAACACATTAAGAGTCTTATTGAGAAAATCCCTACAGCCAAACCTGAGCTCTTCGCTTATCCCCTGGATTGGTCTATTGTGGATTCTGTGAGTAGGAAATTATATTTCATCATATTATTTGGGAACAGTTGGAATATGCCATAAAAATTCATTTGAAGAAAAAAAACCTCGTTTGATTCTATTAATGACAAATAAGTAGGGATGATCATCTTGACACCAACTCAATGCCATGGTCAAGAAATTAGTAATAATGGAAATTTTTTTGGTGGTACTTGAAGACTTACTAAAAGCAGATGATTGTATCTTGATACATATCTGTCTTAGTTCAACTTGTGAATTAACATTATATTTTAGTCTCAGGAAAAATCATGAAGCTTTAATAACTGTTATAGCAAGTTACAATTCTTTAATTCAGTAACCGTGCTTTGTTTTGCAGATACTGATGGAACGTCGAATTAGACCATGGATTAATAAGAAAATCATAGAATATATAGGTGAAGAAGAAGCTACATTAGTTGATTTTGTTTGTTCTAAGGTTAGTCTTCTATTCTCTTCCATACCAACATTTATTTTATATATTAAAATATTAGACACTTTTTAAAAGAGCAAAAATTTTACAGAATCAGGTTCCATGATGGTTTGGGTTTAGTTAAGTGATTTATATCTGCTTTTTTAAAGTTATTTTTATTTTTGTTGTGTTTTTTTTATTATTCACTGCAGTGGATGCAGATTTATGTCTGCTTTAATGAACCTTTCCATCCAACTTCAGACTCCTCACGCCACGTTTTTATTTCAGTGGTCGAGGAGGATGGAATTGCTGGTTACTGCCAATTGTGTGCTCTCTTTCTGCCCCTGAGAATGCTGTGCCATCTTCTTCTTGTCTTGGTTGGAATAATTATGTTGAGATTTTATGGACATAGCTAATAGCTTTCCCAACTCCTTTGTCAGTCACCTATCCTTTGGATAGGATCAAAATAGTTCCTTTCATATCATAGTAACAATCAGTGTTTATTGACTGACAGGCTGTGTTCTCGGCAGGTATTGTGTTAGTTTTGTTTGGTTTTTTTTTGGGTTTTTTTGTTTTTTTTTTTTTTGAGTCAGAGTTTTGCTTTGTCCCCCAGGCTGGAGTGCAGTGGTGCAGTCATGGCTCACTGCAGCTTCGAACGCCCAACCTAAAGTGATCTTCCTGCCTTAGTATCCTGAGAAGCCGGAACTATAGACATATGCCACCACAACCTGCTAATTTTTTTTTTGTTTGTTTTGTTTTAAATTATACTTTAAATTCTAGGATACATATGCATAACATGCAGGTTTGTAACATAGGTGTACACATGCCGTGGTGGTTTGCTACACCCATCAACCCATCATCTACATTAGGTATTTCTCCTAATGCTCTCCCTCCCCTAGCTCCTCACCCCCCGACAGGCCCAGCTGTGTGATGTTCCCCTCTCTGTGTCCATTGTTCTCATTGTTCAGCTCCCACTTGTGAGTGAGAACATGCAGTGTTTGGTTTACACCAGGCTAATTTTTTGTATTTTTAGCAGAGATGGGGTTTCACCATGTTGGCCAGGCTGGTCTCGAACTCCTGACCTCAAGTGATCTGCCCGCGTTGGCCTCCCAAACTGCAGGGATTACAAGGTATGAGCCACCACGCCAGCCAAAGATAAAGTTCAATAAAATGTTAACAAGACAGTGGCTCACGCCTTGTAATTCCTGCACTTTGGGAGGCCAATGGGGCAGAACACTTGTGGTCACGAGTTCGAGACCAGCCTGGCCAATATGGTAAAACCCCGTCTCTACTAAAAAGTCAAAAATTGGGTGGGCTTGGTGGCAGGCGCCTGTAATCCCAGCTACTCGGGAGGCTGAGGCAGGAGAATCACTTGAACCTGGGAGTTGGAGGTTGAAGTGAGCTGTGATCGCGCCATTGCACTCCAAGCCTGTGTGACAAGAGTGAGACTCTGTCTCAAAATAAAAAAAAAAAGAAAAACTTCTTTTAACCTAACACCGTTAGAATCTGTCTGTCATGAATGTTATACCCATTTTATACATGAAGAAATTGAAGTTCAAGGAGAGATTGTGTCTTGGCTGTGTTGTATACTGAGTCTAGCCTCTGAAACCCATGCTCTTAACCACTAAGGTATATCTTCCCATTGTCTCCTGAAAACATAGTCTTAACTTTAATAAAACAGTTAACATAGTAGAAACACCATATTTCTATAAAGGTATAGCTAGGGTATTTTTCTGCCAGTAGTGCTCTTTTGATATTATGAACAGTAAATTTACTCTGTCTTCTCTGACTTGTAATTATTGTGGCATTAAAACTTGTATCAGATTTGACTTAAAATTAAGCTACAAACCACTATAGAGATTGATATTCTGAAAATTAAGACATTTATAGAATGGTTCCTTAGCCACAAGAAATTCCTGTATGAATTTGAGGATTCATATCTTAAAATTTCTTGACTGTATTGTTAACTTTTAGTTTCTTTTTAATGTGACAATTATTTTTCTCTTTTAGGTTATGGCTCATAGTTCACCCCAGAGCATTTTAGATGATGTTGCCATGGTAAGTTAGAAATTCACTATTTTTATTTCTTTTAATTTAAAAAACTGTTTTTGTTTTTGTTTTTGTCTTAAAATATAGATGGGGTCTCACCAGGTTGCCCAGGGTAGTCTTGAATTTCTAGGCTCAAGTGATCCTCCTGCCTCAGCCTCCCAAAGTATTGAGATTACAGGCATGAGCCGCCACACCTGGCCAGAAATGCACTATTATTAACATTTTAATTAACATCTATATAAACTCACTTTTGAATTTGATTCACTTCCTGCCTATCTTTGTTCAAGAATCTTTTTTAGGCCTGAATTAAAACTTGAGTGGCCGGGAGTGGTGGCTCACGCCTGTAATCCCAGTACTTTGGGAGGCTGAGGCGGGTGGATCTCAAGGTCAAGAGATTGAGACCATCCTGGCCAGCATGGTGAAACCCCGTCTCTGTGAAAAATACAAAAATTAGCTGTGCGTGGTGGCGTGTGCCTGTAGTCCCAGCTACTCGGGGAGGCTGAGGCAGGAGAATCACCTGAACCTGTGAGGTGGAGGTTGCAGTGAGCCGAGATCGTGCCATTGCACTCCAGCCTGGTGACAGAGTGAGACCCCGTCTCTAAATAAATAAGGCTTCATTCTTTTCCACCAGTTCCATTCATGTTTTCCCTATGCCCAGCACAATGTGCTAGAAGCATAAAGTAGAACAAATGACCTGTAGTAGCAGAGAGACAGGTATACAGGTACTGAAACCTTGATGTACTTGTTTGAATTAGATATGTAGAAACGATAATGGAGATAGAGGAGATAGAACAGCTGATGGCATTGATAGCAGTTAGGTTAAGCATCACAAGGATTACTACAGAAACTGAGACTGTGTGTGTGTGTGTGTGTGTGTGTGTGTGTGTGTTAAGTCGGATACATGTGCAGGTTTGTTACATAGGTAAACTTGTGTCATGGGGGTTTGTTGAACAGATTATTTCATCACCCAGGTATTAAGCCTAGTGCTCATTAGTTATTTTTCCTGATCCTCTCCCTCCTGCCACCCTCCACCCTGATAGGCCCCATTGTGTGTTGTTCCCCTCTCTTTGTTCATGTTTTCTCATCATTTAGCTCCCACTTAAAAGTGAGAACATGCTGTATTTGGTTTTCTGTTCCTGTGTTAGTTTGCTAAGGATAGTGGCCTCCAGCTCCATCCATGTCCCTGTAAAGGACACTATTTCGTTTTTTATGGCCGCAAGATTGTACATATGTGCTGGTTTTTGGACAGGTATCCAAACACCTGTTGTACTGACAGTAAACATCAAATCCTCGTTGCATTTAATTTGGGATTACAGTCAGTGGTAGCATGTAGTTAACATTGTGATTTTGTGAGACAAGGAAAGGAGAAGAAAATTGATGGTAAAGGTTGAGCAAGAGGTTGAACTATGATCTCCAAGTTAGGAAGAGAAGAAAATAGTACCTGAATAGAGCTGGTAGTTTGAATGAATTAAGGACTAGTGGTTCCAGTGAAGTTGTGGAAGGTGAATTGTAATAAAACAACTGAAAGGAGAGGTTATGGTCAGAGTGTAGAAAGTTCAAGTCTATATGTGATAGGTCAGCCCAGACGATGCAAGGTGCACAGTATGACTATGGGAAATTCCTGGGTATTGGGAGTCAGATTGGAGAGAAATACTGGAAATAGTTGCCAGAGCACTCATTTAAGTGGGGGGAAAGACTAGATTACTTGCCAGATAGCTGCTCTTGCAGTGGATAAGGTGGTGAGAGCTCATGAGCGTCCATGGAGTTGTTATTTTTTTTTACCAAGAAAGAAACAGTGAAGACCCACCAGTCATTCCTATGGAGACTTAAGACATTGAGAGTGAGGGACTGCCTGAGAAGTGCCAGGGCTCTAGGAGATAGAGGAGGGTTTCTGTTAAGAGGAAAAACCTAATTTAGTTGTTGATGTGTAGTATAAAATGGAATAGCGGTCCAAAGGGCAGAGCTGAAAGGCAGCAATGGGAAGATGGTTAAGGAAGGAAGAATCATCAAGCATGATATGAAATGGTAGATGACTGGGAGTACTTGCACTTGGAACTGCCACCAGAGATGTCAGGGAGGGACATAGTGGGGTTTATAGTCAAAAAGGATTGTGAGGTCAAGCTGCTTTGTGTCCAGGCATTTTATGGTGTCTAAAGCCAGATAACATTCCTTTTCTGCTGCCTAGCTAGCTTGATGCAGCTGTCATTTAGAACACCTGATAAAACATTTGTGAAAACTTCATTGCCTCAGAGGAAAGGAGACATGTGAATAGATTTCAGTCCTTGGGGCTGGATTCTGAACTTTCCTGAAGCTTCCAGCCCCGTTTTTCTTGGAATAGAGGGTGTCGTAGTTAGGCCTGAGTGAAGACATTTTTTAAAATAAAACAGTGTTCTAGCGTTTGGCCTCAGCAGAGTTCCTATCATAGTAAAGATTTCATGTCAGTGTTAATTTTAGATTTTTTGACCTGTTGTAATATATTGATATTTGAAGTGTATTTAGACCACTGTTTATGATTTTGTGGCTCATTGTTGATTAGAATGAGAGGAAAGCAATTGAGCTAGTGTTGTCAAACAGCTCTGCTAAAAAGCTCATGGGCCTTGTAAATATTTCTTGAATAAATGAGGAGACTGAATTTTTAGCCTGAGTACTGTTTCACTCTTAACAAAAGTCTGACTTCTTTATATTATACCTTTTTCATTTTATGTAAATTAAATGAAGTTTGGTTACATTTTGTGCCTATATCTCTCTGAAGTGTGACTCAGATGTGAATTAGTGTTACAACAGAGTTCTTAAACTAAGGTCAAATCTGGCTTATAGAAATCTGATCAAAAGTTCTTTAATTATTACCATCATTGAGAAAGTGACAGAAATTTCTTTCTTGTAATTTCTTTTTTTTTTGAGACAGAGTCTTGCTCTGTTTCCCAGGCTATATGGAGTGGCAGTGGCGCGATCATGGCTCACTGTAACCTCCACTTCTTGGGTTCAAGCAATTCTCCTGCTTCAGCCCCCCAATGAGTTGGGATTACAGGTGCCCACCCCCACACCTGGCTAATTTTTGTATTTTTAGTAGAGACGGGTTTCACCATGTTGGCCCGGCTGGTCTCAAACTCCTGACCTCAGGTGATCTGCCCACCTAGGCCTCCCAAAGTGCTGGGATTACAGGCGTGAGCCACTGTGCCCAGTCTCCTCCTAGGTATTTATTAAGCACTTATTATATACCAGGCACTTTTCAGAGCACTTAACTACATACCAATTCTTTTAATTCCCACTTAGTACCTACTGCTATGGTGTGTAGCTACATTGCCTCCACTTTAGAGATGAGGGAACTGAGGCTCTGGTTAAGTAACCCAACCAAGGACCTATCGCTAGTAAGAGGCAGCAGTACAATTTGAACCTATGTAGCCTGACTAGAGAATTTGAACCTATGTAGTCTGACTAGAGATTGAGTACTCTAAATTCCTACCCCAAACTTCCTCTATGAAGACCTGGCAACACTAGGCCACATTTCTGGAGCACAGTCATAGCTGCCCCCTTTAGAAGGGAGCAGAGTAGGCCATTTCACCTCATAGCAGCCGTAATGTAGAGGGCCAGTTGTGTGTATGGGATGATGGCAGGAATAGTGATGGGGACACAAGGACCCTATAACTCAAGTAGAGAGGAAGACAATTTCCTCATCCACCACTGGAAGAAGACTTGTTACTCAGTAGTCGTGTGTGCCCTGTGATGATGATTGCATTTGCTTATTGTGTTTACTGTATTCTGGACACTGTACTAAATACTTATATTCTCATTTAATGTTCACTTTAGTGTCACATACACAGTAAATGCTAGTTAAGATGGTACAGTTGGGCTGTGCACAGCAGCTCAAACCTGTAATCCCAGCACTTTGGAAGGCCAAGGTGGGCAGATTGCTTGAGCCCAGGAGTTTGAGACCAGCCTGGGCAACATAGTGAGACCCTGTCTCTACTAAAAAAGCACAAAAATGTAGCCAGGAGTAGTGGTGCACACCTGTAGTCCCAGCTACTGGTGAGGCTGACGTGGGAGGGTCACTTGAGCCTGGGAGGTCAAGGCTGCAGTGCACCATGATCATACCACTGTACTGCAGGCTGGGTGACGAGAGATCCTGTCTCCAGAAAAAAAAAAAAAAGTTTGGGAGGTTGTGTTTTGGGGGATAAATGAAATTCTGTAATGTTATTATGTAATTGTATATTATTTAGTTCTTCTTAAATTACTATGTTCTTTATGAAAAGCATGGTTTCCTTGGGAAGTAGTTTTGTCAGACATGTATAATTGCAGTATCTGTAAAGGTACAATAAAAGAATAAAAGGTGGATCACAAAAATATTGTACTGTTTGTGTTTTGTAAGCCATGGAATTTTGAATTTTTTTTTTTGTTGTTGTTGTTGGTAATTTACATTTACTATTTATTTATTTATTTAGAGACGGAGTTTCGCTCTTGTTGCCCAGGCTGGAGTGCAGTGGCACAATCTTGGCCCACTGCAACCTCTGCCTCCTAGGTTCAAGCGATTTTCTTACCTCAGCCTCCCAAGTAGCTGGAATTACAGGTGCCTGCCACCATGCCCAGCTAATTTTTGTATTTTTAGTAGAGATGGGGTTTCGCCATGTTGGCCAGGCTGATCTTGAATTCTTGACCTCAGGTGATCCACCTGCCTCAGCCTCCCAAAGTGCTGGGATTGTAGGTGTGAGCCACTGTGCCCGGTCCATTTACCATTTATTGATAATACATTTCTCACACTGGACAAATTTTCTTTAAGTCATTTTACTGAAGGTAAAACTACTTCCTAAGGAAAACAAATACGTGTTATAAAGAACGTAGTAATTTAAGAAGAACTAAATATACAACTATGTAATAACAATACAGAATCTCATTTATCCCCTCAAAACAACCTTAAAACTTTTTTGTTTTTTGTTTGTTTGTTTGTTTTTTTCTTTTTTGAGACGGAGCCTTGCTCTGTCACTCAGGCTGGAGTGCAGTGGTGCGATCTTGGCTCACTGCAAGCTCCACCTCCCAGGTTCACGCCATTCTTCTGCCTCAGCCTCCCCAGCAGCTGGGAACACAGGTGCACGCCACCATGCCCGGCTAAGACGGGTTTCACCATTTACCAGGAAGGTTTGATCTCCTGACTTTGAGAACCCACCTTGGCCCCCAAAGTGGTTACAGGCTGAGGCGCAATCTCGGCTCACTGCAAGCTCTGCCTCCCGGGTTCACGCCATTCTCCTGCCTCAGCCTCTCCGAGTAGCTGGGACTACAGGCGCCCGCCACCACGCCCGGCTAATTTTTTGTATTTTTAGTAGAGACGGGGTTTCACCGTGGTCTCGATCTCCTGACCTCGTGATCCGCCCGCCTCGGCCTCCCAAAGTGCTGGGATTACAAGCGTGAGCCACCGCGCCCGGCTCTTAAAATCTTAACTAGCATTTAAGTAATAAGTGCTTATTGTCAGTGGATGAAAAACTTTTTTATACTGGTCGCTGTTGTTGGCAGATGTTGATGATTGCTTCTCTTACATATGTTGCTGTTTTGTTTCCTCTTTAGGTACTTGATGAAGAAGCAGAAGTTTTTATAGTCAAAATGTGGAGATTATTGATATATGAAACAGAAGCCAAGAAAATTGGTCTTGTGAAGTAAAACTTTTTATATTTAGAGTTCCATTTCAGATTTCTTCTTTGCCACCCTTTTAAGGACTTTGAATTTTTCTTTGTCTTTGAAGACATTGTGAGATCTGTAATTTTTTTTTTTTTATTGTAGAAAATGTGAATTTTTTGGTCCTCTAATTTGTTGTTGCCCTGTGTACTCCCTTGGTTGTAAAGTCATCTGAATCCTTGGTTCTCTTTATACTCACCAGGTACAAATTACTGGTATGTTTTATAAGCCGCAGCTACTGTACACAGCCTATCTGATATAATCTTGTTCTGCTGATTTGTTTCTTGTAAATATTAAAACGACTCCCCAATTATTTTGCAGAATTGCACTTAATATTGAAATGTACTGTATAGGAACCAACATGAACAATTTTAATTGAAAACACCAGTCATAAACTATTACCACCCCCACTCTCTTTTGATCAGAAATGGCAAGCCCTTGTGAAGGCATGGAGTTTAAAATTGGAATGCAAAAATTAGCAGACAATCCATTCCTACTGTATTTCTGTATGAATGTGTTTGTGAATGTATGCGTAAAAGTCTTTCTTTTCCCTAATTTGCTTTGGTGGGGTCCTTAAAACATTTCCTAACTAAAGAATAGAATTGTAAAGGAAAAGTGGTACTGTTCCAACCTAAAATGTCTGTTATAATTAGGTTATTAGTTTCCCAGAGCATGGTATTCTCCTGTCGTGAGCAATGGTCTGCTAACTGGATGGGGTTTTCTTATTAATAAGCTGGCTGCTTCAGCTTCTCTTTTAAAGGAATGTGGATCATAGTGATTTTTCCCTTTAATTTTATTGCTCAGAAATGAGGCATATCCTAAAAATCCTGGATAGCTGTATTTAATGCATTTTTGCACTAATTGGTCCTTAGTTTAATTCTATTTTATCCCTTTATTTAACAAAAAATTCATCATACCAAAAAGTATAAATGAAAACCCCCTTTAAAACAAAACAAAAAAAATGAAATAAAATTGGGCAAATTGACAGACAATGAGAGTTTTATAAACATGATAGGTATTCTGCTCGGCAGTTTGTAAGTTTACATCTTATTTAAGGATAAAGGTAAATCATTCAAGGCAGTTACCAACCACTATTTGTTTTCATTTTTGTCTTGTAGAAGGTTTATATCTTGTTTTACCTTGGCTCATTAGTGTTTAAAAATGTACTGATGATGTGCTTAGAGAAATTCCTGGGGCTTTCTTCGTTGTAGATCAGAATTTCACCAGGGAGTAAAATTACCTGAAAATGTAACAAGTTTTAAACAGCTTTTCACACAAATTAGATGCAACTGTTCCCATGTCTGAGTACTTATTTAAAAGAAAGGTAAAGATTGGCCTGTTAGAAAAGCATAATGTGAGCTTTGGATTACTGGATTTTTTTTTTTTTTTTTTTTTTAAACACACCTCGAGAGGACATTTGAAAACACTGTTCTTACCCTCGAACCCTGATGTGGTTCCATTATGTAAATATTACAAATATTAAAAATGTATATATTTGATCCTGGGGACTCATATTCTTTCAGAATCATGTAAATAAATGGCATCATGTTGTAATTGTGTGGTGCATACTAGAAAACTTAAAAATATGGGCTGAATTTTTTATGGACTTGATTTTTATGACTATTGGTATCTAAAGGTCAAGGAAGCCATTTACATTATTTTGGATGAATCTACTATACATCTATGGAAATGCCTCTTTTTATTATTTTAAATTCTGGTTTCTCAATGGAAAATTTCAGAAAAGATGCCCCTTGCCATTTTCGTTTATTTTTCAGTCTTTTCTTAGACACACCCCCAGCCTAAGACCTTGTTCAAGCAGTTTATTGTGTCTATCTTTTCTTAACATACTGCACAGTTGCTGTTTCAGCATCATATTGTGTTGTTTTTATTTAGCCACTATTAACATGAAGGTTTATTCAGGTAGATTTGATTTCCTTTGCTTGGTTTCTTCTCCTGCTCTGTCAACTATACTTATCTTAAAGGGCCACTCAAAAAACAAGGGAGATCTCTTAATCTGAAACGTTTGGGGAGATGTACTCTGTACTGCATAACATCTCCAGTGAGATTTGTGACAGGACCTCAACTAAGTATATGAATTTGTGCAAGTTCATATATTAAAGTTTCTGCAGCAGAGTGAAAATTGTTACAGTAAATGTGGTAGAAACTGTTAATCACTTAATGCCAGTTTAAATCATGTTTTGTAACCAAGCTTCAGTAAAAGCCTTTAGATTGTCAGAGTTGGTTGTTTTTTAGAATTGTATATATAAAGAATTAGACATTAAACAGGCATATTCTAGTGTCTGAAAATACACATAAGAAATTTCTATTAAGTTGCTTGAACTTTGTGGGTTAATTTTACCATAAACCCATAAATTAATTTTAGTTTGAAAACCTTATACAGTAGGAATTCATTTTGCCGTTTCAAGTTGTTATATAAAGGGCATGAAAGTCTTTTTGTTGTTGTTGTTTTTGGGTTTTTTTGTTTTGTTTTGTTTTGTTTTGAGAGGAAATTGTGCTTTTGTTGCCCAGGATGGAGTGCAATGGCGCAAGCTCAGCTCACTTCAACCTCTGCCTCCCGGGTTCTGGAGATACTCTCCTTCAGTTTTCTGAGTAGCTGGGATTACAGGTGCCCACCACCACACCCGGCTAATTTTTTGTATTTTTAGTAGAGACAGGATTTCACTTTGTTGGCCAGGCTGGTCTCAAACTCCTGACCTCAGGTGATCCACCCGCCTCAGCCTCCCAAAGTGCTGGGATTACAGGCGTGAGCCACCTTGCCTAGCCAAAGCATGAACATCTTAAGAACCAGTCTTGATCTGGCAATTAGAATACTACTTTTCTTTATTTGTCCCTAAAAACAAAATAAAGTATGTACATCTGTTCACAAGGAAGAAAGGTCACTGAAGTAGCAGCGCTGGGGGGGCGCTGCAGGCTTTGCATTTCTGGACAGCTCCCAGAGCTAATGTCATTGCCAACTGATCCAAGGACTGCATTTTGATTAGCACTTTAAGGTGTCTATTCAGTATTATTTTATCCTAACAGACTACATAAATGCAGCTGAATTTTCCTTTAAGTAGATTTTAAAGAGAAAAACATTTTTTGAGGCAAATATACATAATTCATGAATGTAATGTAATCTTCCAAAATTATGCCTGAGAAAGCCCTAATATTCTAGGCTTTTTTTCCATTCAGCCGTGAAGATTTTTTCTGTAGATAACTTTATGTTGTAACTTATTCTGAATCTTATTATAGCACTTCCCTGTAAACTATGTAAGTGTAAGCTAATGATTGTTTTGTGAAGAGTGCTGTTTCAGGTATTAATCTGGCATGAATCTTAGATACAGTAGAAAAACTGAGAAAACATTTAGCTTGAAAGCCAATTTGAACTAGACACTATGATTTTTTTTTTTTTTTTTTTTTTTTTTTTTGAGACGGAGTCTCGCTCTGTCGCCCAGGCTGGAGTGCAGTGGCGCAATCTCGGCTCACTGCAAGCTCCGCCTCCCGGGTTCACGCCATTCTCCTGCCTCAGCCTCTCCGAGTAGCTGGGACTACAGGCGCCCGCCACCACGCCCAGCTAATTTTTTTGTATTTTTAGTAGAGACGGGGTTTCACTGAGACGGGATTTCACTGTGGTCTCGATCTCCTGACCTCGTGATCCGCCCGCCTCGGCCTCCCAAAGTGCTGGGATTACAAGCGTGAGCCACCGTGCCCGGTCAACACTATGATTTTTTTCTCCTTTTTTATGGAATAAATTTAATGCAAATAAGTGTAAGCAGGTATATAATGTTTAGATGAGGCTTATTTTCCCGACTCTTTTTAACAAGTTTTATGATGTCCCCAGTTTATACCCAAAAGACTGCTGAGAGGTTTTGTCAAATTGATTACAAACTTCTCTGGGTTGTATTTCAGTCTTCTGTTAAGTATGAAATTGAGAAATAGTTTTGCTCAACAAAAGATGATGAGGAATTGATTTGTGAATGTCACTGGAGATAAAAGGGTATGAGAAGGAATCCCAAACAGGCAAAGAAACAGTCTAGGTGTCAAGAAGAAAACAGGGAGAGATACATACCAAACCCAGGAGCTACTAATATAACAATCATACTATAGACCGACGTGAACTTACACTTTTTGATAAACTGATAGATTTTTTGTAATGTGATTATGGTAAAATACTGAAATATTTATGTTAATTTATTTGCATTTGAATGCTTACATTTTTAATTGACAGAATCTTTGCATTCCATTACTAGAGTCATGAAGGCCAAATTAAAGAATGGCAGTCTAAAATACCCAGGAAAAGTAATTTCTTTTTTTTTTTTTTTTTTTTTTTTTGAGACAGAATCTTTCTCTGTCCCCCAGGCTGGAGTGCAGTGGCGCGATCTCGGCTCACCGCAACCTCCACCTCCTGGGTTCACGCCATCCTCCTGCCTCAGCCTCCCGAGTAGCTGGGACTACAGGCGCCCACCAACACGCCCAGCTCATTTTTTGTATTTTTAGTAGAGACGGGGTTTCACCATGTTAGTCAGGATGGTCTCGATCTCCTGACCTCGTGATCCGCCCACCTCGGCCTTCCAAAGTGCTGGGATTACAGGCTTGAGCCACCGCGCCCAGCCAGGAAAAGTAATTTCTAGAAACAAAAATAAAAATTCTTTTCAAGCCATGTTTGAATTAAATAACACTCCTGAGTCTGTCTACTCTTTTTTTTTTTTTTTTTTGAGGTAGCATCTTGAACCCAGGAGGTGGAGGTTGCAGAGAGCTGAGATTGCGCCACTGCACTCCAGTGTGAGCAACAAGAGCGAAACTGCATCTCAAAAAAATACATACATATATTTCTGGTAGCTGATTATCTAATGGTGGCAAAAAAATTACACGAGTTCAGGAACATCATTAGACATAAATACAAAATACTATATGAATTATCAAATGTGATAAGCTAACTGAGAGGAAATGGGAAATAGGAAGATTCTCAGTAGAGGTAGTAATATGTGGAAGGGGTCTTAGAGGTCACCTAGTCTATTTTGCCCATTGTAATTATGTCAGTAGTCCCTGCAGGTGGTTTATCTAGAGGAGTATGTATGGGGTTCTAATTCATGGTCTAGCATTGCACTGTTAAATAACCACTAATGACAAGTAGTTTTACATGCATTCACGTGAAATCTTTGTTTGTTTGAGATAGGGTCTGCCTCTGTCACCCAGGCTGGAGTGCAGTGGCAAGATCTTGGCTCACTGCAACTTCTGCCTCCTGGGCTCAAGTGATCCTCCCACCTCAGCCTCCCAAGTAGTTGGGCCCACGGGTGCACGCCAACACACCCAGCTAATTTTTGTAGAGGAAGGGTTTCACCATGTTTCCCTGGTTGGCTTTGAACACCTGAGCTCAAACGATGCCTTGACCTTTCAAAGTGCTGGGATTACAGGTGTCAGCCACTGCACCTGGCCGAAATTTTTTGTTTAGAGACAAGGATTCCCTGTAAAGCTGCAGGGGCACAATCATGGCTCTCACTGCAGCCTCGAATTCCTGGGCTCAGTGATCCTCTTGTCCCAGCCACCTGAGTAGCTAGGGCTACAGGTGCATGCCACCATGCCTCCTATTTTTTGTGTTTGTGTGGAGATGAAGTGTGTTGTCTAGGCTGGTCTCAAGTGATCCTTCAGCCTCAGCCTCCTAAACTGCTGAGATTACAGGCATAAGCTTTTTTGATAAAGGAAAAACGAATGAGCATTTCACATTGTAGAATCCAAAAACATGAAAGTTAATTTTTTCCTGTCAATTTACGGTTTTGTAAATGTACCCAGGTGAAGAGACTGGTCTGTTACTGTAGATAGAAAAGTACCAAAACAAAGTTTTACTTTGTTCAGTGTACTGTCGAGGCAAGTTTCTAAATGAGAGGGTCCAGGTTCTTGGTTAAGAAGGAACTTAGAATTAACAAAACAGTGACAAACATTTGTGGCAGCACGCCTCAGAGGGGGCACCAGCTGCAGGGGTCTGCCCACAGACCCTGACCCTGCGACAGATGAGTGAAGTACACTGACACACAGATGCTCGGTTTTGCCAGTCCAGCTGAGGGTGTCCCACTGCTTACAGACTCCCTGGAGAGTTCTGAAAACAGTTGCAACTAGGCCTCAGTCAGCTAGTGAGGCTTGCATTTATTCAGAAAGATTAACAAAGGCTTGAGTCAACACCATTAGAGCGTAATTGATATTGTGGACTTCCCAAGTAAAAAGCACTTAAGCATCCATGGTACATCCAAGATTAGTCTTAAGATCATATGAGTCAACAAACTAGGTAAACCACTCTGCCTTCCTTTATTACTACTTTAATTTGTTTAAAAGTAAAGATCAGGTTGCCTTCAACCATATCTATCACCGAAGCTATGCAAACTTCTTGGCCTTTCAAGAATTGTATCTGTCTCTGTAACTATCTTTAATGTTTTTCCCAACAGCCTGATTGAATCCCAACACATATTCAGAACTTAAGGCTAGAACAAGATGAGGAAGATATGGCAGCCCGTGATTTTAAGCAATCTAAGGAAACCCATGCTTGCAAATAATTCAAATGACGTGAGAGCTAATAAGATAAAATGTGGCCATGTACCAAGCCTTGACGGCAATATTTACTCTCATAACAATTCCTCTTTCCTCCTATATAAGAAGCATGGCAGCGACACTGTGCATAAATTAAGGCAAACTGTTTTTATGTGAAAATGTTAATGAGGTATATTCCTTTGGAATCATTAGTGTAAAGAGCTGGTTTTTGTTTTCCCATTGCCTAGGTCCTGACTTTAGTAGTGACTGATCCAGCTTTTCTAGTCTAACAATCCTCTCCCCCAAGTAATTCTTTCATGCCCTGCCCTTCAGCTTCATCTTTTACCACTTACTATTGGGTTTTGCCACCATTTATCATTCACTTATCTGTTCCTCTTCCTAAGTTACAGACGCTTCTGAAGCAAAAGGAAATGCATCACTGCAGAAAGTCTAGGACCTTTAGTGTTATTTGGTCATTTACTTTTCATACACTGCAGCTTTTACTGTTTTGAACCTTCATTGCTATAGTAGGTATTGAAAAATACTGAACGACCAGAAGTGATTTGATTTCTCCCTCAACTGGTAAATAATCTTTTTTTTTTTTTTTTTTTTTGAGATGGAATTTTGCTCTTGTCGCCCAGGCTGGAGTGCAATGGCGTGATCTTTGCTCACTGCAACCACCGCCTCCCGGGTTCAAGTGATTTCTTCTGCCTCGGCCTCCCGAGGCGGGCAGATCACGAGGTCAGGAGATCGAGACCATCCTGGCTAACATGGTGAAACCACGTCTCTACTAAAAATACAAAAAATTAGCCGGGCGTGTTGGCAGGCGCCTGTAGTCCCAGCTACTCGGGAGGCTGAGGCAGGAGAATGGCGTGAACCCGGGAGGCGGAGCTTGCAGTGAGCCGAGATCGCACCACTGCACCCCAGCCTGGGGGACAGAGCAAGACTGCGTCTCAAAAAAAAAAAAAACAATTATTATTAGGCACCTTCTCTCCAGTTTATGACAGAATCCACCTTACCCCTGTTTTCGTAAGCAAACGTATTCCATGCATCCCAATCTAGAAGACCCTCTGCCCCATGGCACTGTTTTCTAACTACATTCTACAGTTTCTTGAATGTTGCTCAGGTATTTTTTTTATCTGCTTTCTTCTCCCTCGGGTCTGGAACATGGAGGAACAACACAAAAAATTTATCTTAGATCCTATCTCCTTTCCATTATACTATCAAGATTCCAGAAATAGTATTTTATATATGCCCTCCAAATTTCTTGAGTTTCACTCAACCTATTCCAGTTTGTACTTCACCATTCCTCTGATGGCAGGTTACAGCCTGTGTGAGAAACTGGGCATGTAACAGGTGTAAAAGGAAAATAAATCTTGGGGACCCCAAATCACTAAGCAAAAGGGAACAGTCTAGGTGGGAACTGCTTATGGCCAACCTGCCTCCCATTCTATTCAAAGTTACCCCACTGCTCACTGACATGGATGCATATCTGATTGCCTCCCTTCAAAAGGCTAATCAGAAACTCAAAAGAATGCAACCTTCATCTCTCACCTATCTGTGACCTGGAAGTCCCCTCCCAGCTTGGAGTCTTCCTGCCTTTGCTTCAAGTTGTCCCACTTTTCCAGACTGAACCAATGTACTTACATATGTTGATTGATGTCTCATGTCTCCCTAAAATGTATAAAACTAAGCTGTGCCCCAACCACCTTGGGCACATGTCAGGACTTCCCGAGGCTGTGTCATGGGCGCATGTCCTCAACCTTGGCAAAATAAACTTTCTAAATTAACTGAGACCTGTCTAAAATTTTCAGGATTCACAGAGGCTATTCCTTAGTTTGCCTTTTAGCACCATGTACATTTCCTGTCTTCTTGGGACTCTTACTTGGTGTCTAGGATATCACTTTTTCCTTGTTCCTGAAGTCTGTTTTTCCCAGTGTCTTGCTGGCTTTTCCCTGGGTGTTCATATTTATAAAAAGATGAAGGTAAATGGGGCAACATAGCAGGACCTTGTGTCTACAAGAAAAAAAAAAAAGCCGGGCAAGGTGGCATGTGCCTGTAGTCCTAGCTACTTGGAAGGCTGAGGCGGGAGGATCGCTGGAGGCAAGGAACTCAAAGCTGCTGCAGTGAGCTTTGTACCACCACCCTCCAGACTGGGCGACAGAGTGAGATCTTGTCTCTAAAAAGAGTAACAAAAATTTTTAAAAGATGTAGGTTTCATGCGTGTCCGTGTGAAGAGAGTCCACCAACAGGCTTTGTGTGAGCAACAGGGCTGTTTATTTCACTTGGGTGCAAGTGGGCTGAGTTGGAAAAAAGTCAACAAAGGGAGATAGGGGTGGGGCAGTTTTATAGGATTTGGGTAGGTAGTGGAAAATTATAGTTAAAGGGGGTTCTCTTGCAGGCAGGGGCAGGGGTCTGGTGGGGAGCCCCAGAGACTTATTATCCAGGAGAAGGAATGTCACAAGGTAATGTCATCAGTTAAGGCAGGAACTGGCCATTTTTACTTCTTTTGTGGTTCTTCTGTTGCCTGAGGCCATCTGGATGTATACATGCAGGCTTGAGCTCAGAGGCCTGACATTCCTGTCTTCTGATCTTAGAAAATCAAAACAAAATAGTGGTGAAGTGTTGGGGTGGCAAAAATTTTGGGGGGTAGTATGGAGAGATAATGGGCGATGTTTCTCAGGGCTGCTTCGAGAGGGATTGGGGTGGTGTGGGAACCTAGAGTGGGAGAGATTAAACTGAAGAAATATTTTGGGGTAAGGGGTGATATTGTGGGGTTGTTAGAAGGAGCATTTATCATATAGAATGATTGGTGATGGCCTGGATGCGGTTTAGTATGAATTGAGAAACTAAATGGAAGACACAAGGTCCAAATAAGAGGAGAAAAAAGGTATTGAGTAAGAATTGAGAGGACCTAGGACGTCCAGTTGGAGAATGTCCAAAGGGGTTCAGTGTAATTATTTGCTTGGTTGGCGAGTTTTTGGGCTCTATCCTTGAGTTTTTTTTATGTTGTCACATACCAGGCCAGATCGATTTAGGTAAAAACAACACTCTTCATTTAGAAATATGCAGAGTCTTCCTTTTTCAGCAATGAGTAAGTCAAGGGCTATTCCTGTCTTTTTATATTAATAAGAAGAAAAACAAAATAGTAGTGAAGTGTTGGTGTTATGAGGAGAACAGGAAGCTGTTTGGTCCCATTTGCAAATTGAATTTTGGGAGTAAGGAAAACTAGTGTGCATGTGCCTGTCCAATTAGCAGGTAGACACATGTAGGTAGAGGAGCCACAGAGGAATGAGACCTTGTGCAAGGCAAAACTGGAAATGCAAAGTGAAAAGATGAGAAAGAGTACTAAAAGAGATGTCTTGTACCCAGACTCCTAGGGATCCAGCTAGGGCAGCAGCCATCAGAGGTTGTAATGGGGATCGATGGTGTAACTGCGTAGAGGGGGAGGTTCGATTTTTATGGTGTATGAGAAAGCACCGAGTGTCTATGAGCAAACTTTCACTGTTATTTACAGGGCTGGGTATAAGATGTAGTTCAGGACTTGTGTTGGGTGCTAAGTGAGAAGCTGGGTTGAAATCGGGCCCATGGGCAATAGTTACTGTTGGAGTTTCAATAAAGAGTGAATAGAGCTGGAGGAGTCGAGGGGCAGACAGTAAATGTGAAAGGTGTGAGCAGGATATTAATGCTTGAAGGTTGTGAGAACTGTTGAGGGTAAGTGGAGCATAGCTTGTGATTTTGAGGGCTTCCAGAGGTATTAAAGCGGCAGCTGCTGCCGCATGCAAACATGAGGGCCACCCTAGAATTGTGAGGTCAGGTTGTTTGGACAAAAAGGCTACAGGGCACAGTCCTGGTTCTTGTGTAAGAATTCCGACCACACAGTCCTGTACTTCAGCTGTGTGTAATGAAAAGGGTTGGGAAGAGTTAGGGAGAGCTAGTGTGGGAGCAGCTTCTAGGGCTGTTTTTAAAGAACAGAAAGAGGAGTGGGGAAAGGATTTAGGATCTATGGGGTCAGCTAGGTTTCCTTTGTGAGTTTATATAATGGTTTAGTCAGGATGGCAAAACCAGGTATCCAAAGGCGAAAGTACCTAACCATGCCTAGGAAGGAAAGGAGTTGTTGCTTTGTAGAAGGGATTGGGGTTTAGGAGATTAGTTGGACATGATTAGCAGGGTGAGCACGTGTGTTTTTATGAAGAATTAAGCCGAGATAGGTAATGGATGAAGAAGAAATTTGGGCTTTGGAGGGGGATATGCGATATTCCTTTGAGAACAGATGTTGGAGGAGCAGGAGGATGTCCTGTTGGGAAGATTTGTAGGAGGGGCTATCAAGTAGAAGGTCATCAAAATATCGAATAAGGTGAGAAGCAGATGGACAGAAAGAAAGTAAATCATGAGAAAGGGCTTGACTGAAGTAATGGGAGGCTGTCCTTGAAGCCTTGTGGCAGTACAGCCCAGATAAGTTGCTGAGGCTAATGGGTGTCAGGGTCAGTCCAAGTGGAAGTGAAGAGAGGCTGGGATGAAGGGTGCAAAGGAATAGTAAAGGAATCATGTTTGAGATCCAGAACAGAATAATGGGTTGTGGAGGGAGGTATTGAGCATAGGAGAGTATATGGGCTTGGCACCACTGGGTGGATAGGCAAGACAATTTGGTTGATAAGGCAAAGATCTTGGACTAGCCTGTAAGACTTGTCCGGTTTTTGGACAGGTAGGATGGGAGAGTTATAAAGAGAGTTTATGGGCTTTAAGAGGCCATGTTGTAACAGGCAGGTGATAACAGGCTTTAACTTTTTTAAAGCCTGCTGTGGGATGGGATATTGGCGTTGAGCAGGGTAAGGGTGATTAGGTTTTAATGGGATGGTAAGTGGTGCATGACCGGTCACTGAGGAGGGAGCAGAGGTATCCCATACTTGTGGATTAAGGTAGGGAGACACAAGGGGAGGATGCAAAGGAGGATTTGAACTGGGGAAAAGGGTGGCAATGAGGTGTGGCTGTAGCCCAGGAATAGTCAGGGAAGCAGATAATTTAGTTAAAATGTCTCAACCTAATAAGGGAGCTGGGCAGGTGGGGATAACTAAAAAGGAGTGCATAAAAGAATGTTGTCCAAGTTGGCACCAGAGTCGGGGAGTTTTAAGGGGTCTAGGAGCCTGGCTGTCAATACCCACAACAGTTATGGAGGCAAGGGAAACAGGCCCTTGAAAAGAAGGTAACGTGGAGTGGGTAGCCTCCGTATTGATGAAGAAGGGGATGGACTTACCCTCCACTGTAAGAGTTACCTAAAGCATCTGTGATGGTCCAGGAGGCTTCTGAGGCGATTGGGCAGTGTCAGTCTTCAGCCACTAAGCTGAGTGGATCTGGGAAGAAGTCGGCCAAGGAACACTGGGTTTGAGCTCCAGGAGCTTTAGGAGCAGTGGCAATGTGAGTCAGACAGTCTGACCTCCAGTGGGGGCCCGCACAGACAGGGCACGGCTTAGGAGGAATCCCGGGCTGTGGGCATTCCAAGGCCCAGTGGCCAGGCTTTTGGCATTTGAAGCAAGGTCCACGAGGAGGTTTTGAAGGAGCCCCTGGGAACTGTGGCTTGGATGTTATGAAGTTTTTGTATGCTAGAGACGTGGTTGTGGGTTGTCTTACAGCAGAGGCAAATGGCTGTAACTCAGAGATGTGTTATCACTTGGCTGCCTCTTCTCTATTATTATCCACCTTGAAGGCGAGGTTAATTAAGTCCTGTTGTGGGGTTGAGGGCCGGATCCAATTTTTGGAGTTTTTTTTTTAATGTTGGGAGCAGATAAAATGCATATTGAGAATAAGATGGCCTTAGGGCTGGGCACGGTGGCTCACATCTGTAATACCAGCACTTTGGGAGGTCAAGGTGGGCAGATCACCTGAGGTCAGGAGTTCGAGACCAGCCTGACCAACATGGAGAAACCCCATCTCTACTAAAAATACAAACTTAGCCAGGTGTGGTGGTGCCTGGCTGTAATCCCAGCTACTCGGGAGGCTGAGGCAGGAGAATTGCTTGAACCCAGGGGGCGGAGGTTGCGGTGAGCCGAGTCTGGGCACCCCAGTCTGGGCAAAAAGAGTGAAACTCCATCTCAAAATAAATAAATAAATAAATAAATAAGATGGCCTTCTAGCCCTTCTGGGTCTAGGGCAGTAAAGCGTCTAAGAGTTGTTGCCAAACAGACCATGAACTGGGCTGGGTTTTTACATTTGATGAAAAAGAGCCTAAATGCTAACTGATTTGGGAGAGGTCAGATAAAGAAAAAGAAGCATTAACCTTGACTGTGCCTTCAGCTCCAGCCACCTCTTTAGGAGGAAATTGTTGGGCAGGTGAGGGAGGGCTAGTCATGAAACAAAACTGTAAGCCAGACCAGGTTTGAGGAGGGGAGGTGATAGAAGGATTATAGGGTGGGGGAGTGGAGGCTGAGGAAGAATTGGGACCTGGCTCGGCCTGGTGAGGAGCAGCCTGGGGAGAAGGGGAGAGGTCAGATGGTTCAGTAGAAAAGGAGGATTTAAAGGACACAGAGCTTGGGGTGGAGACTGAAGGAACACACAGGAGAGAAAGAAGAAAGATTTGGGACAAGTTGCATTGGGAGCAGAGACTAGGGAGGGACCAATGTGTAAAGGAATGCCTGGACATCAGGCACCTCAGACCATTTGCCCATTTTTCGACAAAAATTATCTAGATCTTGTAGGATGGAGAAACCGAAAGTGCCATTTTCTGGCTATTTGGGACCATTGTTGAGTTTGTACTGGGGCCAAGCAGGGTTGTAGAAGAAAATAAGGTGTTTCGGTTTTAGGTCAAGTGTAAGTTGAAGAGGTTTTAAGTTCTTGAGAACACAGGCTAAGGGAGAAAGGAGAATGGAGGGTGGAAGGTTGCCCATAGTGAAGGAGGCAAGCCCAGAGAAAAGAGAGGGTAGAGACTTGGAGTGGGTGGTGGTACTTGCCACCCAGGGGAGGAGGTACTTGCCACCAAGGTGAAGGATCAAGGCAGGCGTCCCCGTGATGATCAGACACCTCTGAAATGGGACTGAATAATCAAGCAGGCGTCCCTGCAGTGATTAGACACCAAGGGAAAACTGTCTTCCTGAGTCCGTGACCAGTGCCGGAGTTTTGGGTCCACGGATAAAATGTGTCTTCTTTGTCTCTACTAGAGAGGAAAAAACTGGAATTGGAAGGACAGGGAGATTAAAGGGTAGTGAGAAGGCTGGAGAAGAGAGTGAAAAGGCCACTTACCCAATTTGAAATTGGTGAGATGTTCCTTGGGCTGGTTGATCTGAGGACCCGAGGTCATAGGTGGATCTCCTCATGCAGTGAGGGTGAGGACAGGGGACCGGTTTCCCGAAGGAATCTTCCTGTCCTGGGTCTTCAGCACCAAATGACACGCACGTCTGTGTGAAGAGAGTCCACCAACAGGCTTTGTGTGAGCAACAAGGCTGTTTATTTCACTTGGGTGCAAGTGGGTTGAGTCCAGAAAGAGAGCAAAGGGAGATGGGGTGGGGCAGTTTTATAGGATTTGGGTAGGTAGTGGAAAATTACAGTTAAAGGGGGTTGTCCTTTTGTAGGCAGGGGCGGGGGTCACAAGGTGTTTGGTGGGGAGCTCCAGAGACTTATTATCCAGGAGAAGGAATGTCACAAGGTAATGTCATCAGTTAAGGCAGGAACTGACCATTTTCACTTCTTTGGTGGTTCTTCAGTTGCCTCAGGCCATCCAGATGTAAACGTGCAGGCTTGGGCTCAGAGGCCTAACAGTAGGACATAAAGAAAATGAGAAGAAAATTATCTGAAGGCTGGTTATTCGAAGTTAGGGTTTGCTCTTTTTTAAAATCTTATTGCCTTTTTCTTGCAGGAATTTTTTTTTTTTTTTTTTTTTTTTTTTAAAAACAGAGTCTTACTGTGTCTCCCAGGCTGGAGTGCAGTGGCGCGATCTTGGTTCACTGCAAGCTCCGCCTCCCGGGTTCACGCCATTCTCCTGCCTCAGCCTCCCGAGTAGCTGGGTCTACAGGCGACCGCCACTACGCCCGGCTAATTTTTTGTATTTTTAGTAGAGACGGGGTTTCACCGTTTTAGCCAGGATGGTCTCGATCTCCTGACCTCGTGATCTGCCCGCCTCGGCCTCCCAAAGTGCTGGGATTACAGACGTGAGCCACTGCGCCTGGCCTAATTTTTGTATTTTTAATAGAGACGGGGTTTTACCATGTTGTCCAGGCTGGTCTTGTATTCCCAACCTCAAGTGATCCTCCTGCCTTGGCCTCCCAAAGTGCTGGGATTACAGGCATGAGCCACCATGACCAAGCATTCATGAAAAGTTTTCATGACATTCTGTGGGGTGGGTGGACCATAATTTATTGTACCACATTTGTTTATTTATTTATTTATATTTATTTTTTGAGACATAGTTTTGCTCTTGTTGCCCACGCTGGAGTGCAATGGCGCGATCTTGGTTCACTGCAACCTCTGCCTTCTAGGCTCAAGCAATTCTCCCGAGCAGCTGGAATTACAGGCATACGCCACCAGGCCTGGCTAACTTTTTTTGTATTTTTAGTAGAGACCGGGTTTCTCCATGTTGGTCAGGCTGGTCTCGAACTCCTGACCTCAGGTAAGCTGCCCACCTTGGCCTCCCAAAGTGCTGGAATTACAGGCATGAGCCACCGCACCCGGCCTATTGTACCATATTTGGTTTCCCAATTTTTTGCTATATGATATTCCATGAATATCTTTGCCCAAAATTTTTGTAGATTGTTTCTAAGAATAGTTCATCAGCATTTTAAGACATCCTACTAATATTAGCAGACTGCAATCAGATTGAAGTAGTTCACAAATATTGCAATAGTTCAATACTGAACTATTGTATGTATCAGGCACTGTTATGTATCAGGCACTCTTCTCAGCACTTGTAAAATGTATATGTGCTGCCGACAAGCACAAGCACTTGTAAATGAACAAACTAAAATCCCTACTCTTGTTAAAGTGGGGTAGGTGAAGAATTTTAAAAACATCTTTTTTCGTTCAACCTTCTCCTGCAACTTATCTTTCATTCTGCTAATGGAAAATATTACTTTTGTTCTTAAATATGAAGTTTTGTGTGTAAAAAGTATTAGAATCTGATGTTTTTGAACAGGGTTGGCAGGGGGTTGGGGGGGAGTGATTGGAGATTGATGCGATAGGAATGTGAAGGGATAGCTTGGGGTAGATTTTATTTTTTATTTTTATTTTTGTTTTTTGAGATGGAGTCTTGCTCTGCCTCCCAGGCTGGAGTGCAGTGGTGTGATGTCAGCTCACGGGTTCAAGCAATTCTCCTGCTGCAGCCTCCCGAGTAGCTGGGATTACAGGAGCACGCCACCACGCCCGGCTAATTTTTTTGTATTTTTAGTAGAGACGGGGTTTCACCATGTTGGTTAGGCTGGTCTGGAACTCCTGACCTCATGATCCGCCTGCTTCGGCCTCCCAAAGTGCTAGAATTACAGGCGTGAGCCACTGCGCCCGGCCGCTTGGGGGTGGATTTTTAAAGAAACTTTAGAAGAATGTAACTTGCCCAGATACCATGTACCGTTAATTTCATTTTTGGTTTTTTGAATACCCATGTTTGACATTTCTCCGTTCCCCTTGATTAAATAAGGTAGTATTCGTTTTTTAGTTTTAGCTTTTGGATATATGTGTAAGTGTGGTATGCTGCCTAATGAATTAGACATTGGTATTGTCTTTACCAAAACTGGACAAAGAGCAGGCAGATGCAAAAATCAAGTGACCCAGCAAACCAGACACATTTTCTGCTCTCAGCTAGCTTGCCACCTAGAAAGACTGGTTGTCAAAGTTGGAGTCCAAGAATTGCGGAGGATGTTTAAAAAGCAGTTTCTCAGGTTCTCGCCACCCACCAGAGGTTTTGATTCACTGGGTGGTCGGAGAGGGCAGATATATTTGCAATTTTAACAGCATTCTCTTGATTCTGATGCAGCTGATTCGCAAATAGGTACCCTACAGAAATGACAGGTGTTAAATTTAGGATGGCCATCGCTTGTATGCCGGGAGAAGCACACGCAGGGCCCAATTTATCTCAGCTCGAGCAGCCTCAGAACCCCGACAACCCACGCCAGCGTTCTGGGCGGATTCCGTCAGGTGGGGAAGGCCAGGTGGAACTCTGGGTTCTCCCCGCAATCGTTGCTCCAGGCCGGAGGCCCCGCCCCCTTCCTCCTGGCTCTTCCCCTCCCCCGTGGGCCGGCCACCAACGACGCCAGAGCCGGAAATGACGACACCGCTGAGGGTTCTCGGGCGGGGCCTGGGACAGGCAGCTCCGGGGTCCGCGGTTTCACATCGGAAACAAAACAGCTGTTGGTCTGGAAGGAACCTGAGCTACGAGCGGCGGCGGCAGCGGCGGCGGCGGAGAAGCGTATGTGCGTGATGGCGAGTCCGGGGAAGGCAGGAAGACACCGCGGACACGGGCGGCCGCGGGCAGGGCCCGGCTCTTTGTCGCCGCCCGGGCCGCGGAGCCGGTGTCCTAAAAGATGAGGGGCGGGGCGCGGCCGGGTTGGGGCCGGGGAACCCCGTGTGGGAAACCAGGAGGGGCGGCCCGTTTCTCGGGCTTCGAGCGCGGCCGGGTGGAGAGAGATTCCGCGGAGCCTTGGTCCGGAAATGCTGTTTGCTCGAAGACGTCTCAGGGCGCAGGTGCCTTGGGCCGGCATTAGTAGCTGTCTGAACTGGAGTGGAGTAGGAGAAAGAGGAAGCGTCTTGGGCTGGGTCTGCTTGAGCAACTGGTGAAACTCCGCGCCTCACGCCCCGGGTGTGTCCTTGTCCAGGGGCGACGGGCACACTGAGAGAAGTCCGCACGCCTCTCGTTCGAGGCGGAAGACGGGGTCTGATGCTTTCTCCTCTGTCGGGACTGTCTCGAGGCATGCATGTCCAGTGCCTTTTGTGTTTGCTGCTGCTTCCCTCTCAGATTCTTCTCACCGTTGTGGTCAGCTCTGCTTTAGGCACATTAATCTATAGTGGAGGCTGGGATGGGTGAGAGAATTGAGGTGACTTTTCCATAATTCATTTGAGATGTGATTAGAGTTCGATCTGCGGTGGTGGCAGAGGCTTAGAAGAAACACGAACGGGACATGGGAACCAATTGAGGATCAGGGAATAAAGTGTGAAGTTGACTAGGAGGTTTTCAGTTTAGAACATGGCAGAGACATTCTCAGAAATAAGGAAGTTAGGAAGAAAGAACTGGTTTAGAGAGGAGGGCGAGGAAGTGGTTTGGAAGTATCACTTTGGAAGTGCCAGCAGGTGAAAATGTCCTGTGGACAGAACTGGAGCTGAAAACAGGAGTCAATTCCATAGATTTCCAGTTGATGTTGGAGCAGTGGAGAAGTCTAAGCTAAGGAAGGGGAAGAGGAGGCCAAGGCAAACACTTAGGAACACTTGTAACGGGGTGGGGGGTGGAAGAAGAGCAAGGAGCCAGCTGAGGAGAATGAGTGTGGTTAGAGAACCATCACAGTGCAGGGTCGCCGGAGCTGAGGAAGGGAGGGAGGCTTCAGGAAGGAAAAGGTTGGCGGGGATTTTGAGTGTTAGGCCTGGTGTAGCAAAAGGAACAGAAGATTTAGAGCAGCACTAGCCAATAGAAATATAACGTGAGGCCCGACGCGATGGCTCACGCTTGTAATCCCAGCACTTTGGGAGGCCGCGGGGCGGATCCTTGAGCTCAGGAGTTCGAGACTAGCGTGGACAACACGGCGAAACCCAGTCTCTACAAAAAATTAGCTGGGCGTGGTGGTGCGCGCCTTTAGTCCCAGCTGCTCCCAAGCGAGGCTGAGGCAGGAGAATCACTTGAACCCGGGAGGAGGAGGTTGCAGTGAGCCAAGATTATGCCACTGCACTGCAGCCTGGGCAAAAGAGTGAGACTGTCTCAAAAAAAAAACAAAACAAAATCTTTTTTGTTTTTCTTTTGGAGAAAAGGCATACAAATTTATTAGCATGCAGACTGGGAAAACCACAAGGTGATTATCCCTATTTTAAATTTTCTAATAAACATACTATTATTTATTTATTTATTTATTTATTTATTTATTTATTTATTTATTTTTTGAGACGGAGTCTCGCTCTGTCGCCTAGGCTAGAGTGCAGTGGCGCGATCTCGGCTCACTGCAAGCTCCGCCTCCCGGGTTCACGCCATTTTCCTGCCTCAGCCTCCCCAGCAGCTGGGACTACAGGCGTCCGCCACCACCCCCGGCTAATTTTTTTGTATTTTTAGTAGAGACGGGGTTTCACAGTGTTAGCCAGTATGGTCTGGATCTCCCGACCTCGTGATCTGCCCGCCTCGGCCTCCCAGAGTGCTGGGATTACAGGCGTGAGCCACCGTGCCCGGCCAGCTATTTACTTTTTTAGAGATGGGAGCCTCACTATGTTGCCCAGGCTGGTCTTGAACTCCTGGAGTCAAGTGATCTTCCTGCCTTGGCCTCCCAGAGTGGTGGGATACAGGCACAAGCCACTATGCCTAGCCATAAACACATTTTTAAAGGTAAAAAGAGGCCGAGCACAGTGGCTTACCCCTGTAATCCCAGAACTTTGGGAGGCCGCGGTGGGCGGATCATGAGGTCAGGAGATCGAGACCATCCTGGCTAACATGGTGAAACCCCGTCTCTACTAAAACATACAAAAAAAAAAAAATTAGCCGGGCGCGATGGCGGGCGCCTGTAGTTCCAGCTACTCAGGAGGCTGAGGCAGGAGAATGGCGTGATCCTGGGAGGCGGAGCTTGCAATGAGCCGAGATCTCGCCACTGCACTCCAGCCTGGGCGACAGAGCGAGACTCCGTCTCAAAAAAAAAAAAAAAAAAAGTAAAAAGAGGCTGGGTGGCCGGGCGCGCCGGCTCACGCCTGTAATCCCAGCACTTTGGGAGGCCCAGGCGGTTGGATAACCAGGTCAGGAGATGGAGACCATCCTGGCTAACACAGTGAAACCCCGTCTCTACTAAAAGTACAAAAAATTAGCCAGACATGGTGCTGGGCGCGTGTAGTCCCAGCTACTGGGGAGGCTGAGGCAGGACAATGGCGTGAACCCAGGAGGCGGAGCTTGCAGTGAGCCGAGATCACGCCACTGCACTCCAGCTTGGGCGACAGAGCGAGACTCCGTTGTTTTTTTTTCTTTTTTTAAAAAAAAGACTGGGCACAGTGGCTCCCACCTGTAATCTGCCAGCACTTTGGGAGGCCGAGGCAGGTAGATCACCTGAGGTCAGGAGTTCGAGACTGGCCTCGCCAACATAGTGAGACCCTGTGTCTACTAAAAATACAAAAAATTAGCCGGGTGTGTTGGCGTGTACCTGTTATCCCAGCTACTCGGGAGGTGAGGCAGGAGAATCGCTTGAACCCAGAAGATGGAGGTTGCAGTGAACCGAGATCATGCCACTGCACTCCAGACTGGGCTACAGAGCGAGACTCCATCAGAAAAAAAAAAGGGGGGGTAAAAAGAAACACATGAAACCAATGTGAATAATTTATTTTAACACAATATACCTAACATATTTTTATTTCAATATCTAACCGGTATAAAAATTTACTTGTTTTGCCCTCTAGATAGTAAGCTCCGTAAGTAAACAGAAGTAATACCTGATTAATTAGAATTCCCAACCCTCATCACAGTGTGTGGTTATATAGAAGAAACCCAGGAAGTGTTTGTTGATTGAAGGGTATTAATACTCCTGCTTGGGTGACAGAGTGAGGAAAAAGGTATTAGTGTTGGCTTTTCACAACGCCTTGTACGGTTTCTTGTTTAAGTTGATCAAAGCAAAAGAAAGACTGCAGGCAATGCTAAATATAACAAATGATTTACAAATTAATTAGATGTAAATAATCATTTTTCATTAAAAATTAGTTGTATTCTGTCCATTTCCGCAGAGAATTTTAGATAATGATTTTGAATAATCATCTCCCTTATAGAGTTATTGAAATTAACTTATTGAGAAAGATTCTTTATAATTATACAAAGGTATATAGGACCATAGTCTCATATCCAGAGTTCTGAAATCCGAAAACTAAAAGGTTTTTCTTTTCTTTTTTTTTTTTTTTAGAATTTAGTTTATTTATTTACTTTTTTTAATTTTTTTTTTATTTCTTGAGACGGAGTCTCGCTCTGTCGCCCAGGCTGGAGTGCAGTGGCACGATCTTGGCTCACTGCAAGCTCCACCTCCTGGGTTCACACTATTCTCCTGCCTCAGCCTCCCGAGTAGCTGGGACTACAGGTGCCCGCCACCACACCCAGCTAATTTTTTGTATTTTTAGTAGAGACGGGGTTTCACCATGTTAGCCAGGATGGTCTCCGTCTCCTGACCTCGTGATCCGCCCGCCTCGGCCTCCCAAAGTGCTGGGATTACAGGCTGCCCGGCAGGTTTTTCTTTTTTTTTCTTTTCTTTTCTTTCTTTCTTTTTTTTTTTTTTGAGACGAGTCTCCCTCTGTCGCCCAGGCTGGAGTGCAGTGGCACAATCTCAGCTCACTGCAACCTCCGCCTCCCAGGTTCAAGTGATTCTTCTGCCTCAGCCTCCCGAGTAGCTGGGACTACAGGCGTGTGCCACCACACTGGGCTAATTTTTGTATTTTTAGTAGAGACGGGGTATCACCATATTGGCCAGGCTGGTTTCGAACTCCTGACCTCGTGATCCACCTGCCTCAGCCTCCCAAAGTGCTGGGATTACAGGCGCGAGCCGCCGCACCTGGCCAAGGTTTTTCATAACTAATTTGACAGCAAAATTTGACCTATAGTCTTTATTTTTTTAATGTGATTTAAAACTATTCATTTGTTTCACTATAGCTTAATAATTTGTTTGCTTTTCTGTTTCTAAGACCCTGTAGGGGCATTATATAACTTCTGGCATTTGCATAGTACCTTTACAAAATCCAAAAAAATCTGAATTCTAAACACATTTAGTCCTAAAAGTTACAGATAAGGGATTCTGGACTTGCAATTCTAAGTCTTTGTTCGTTTTTATTGCATTTTCTGAGCCAACATAACCATTATTTAAAAACAAGTTGCTATAGTAACTCTACATTACAGACCTCCCCCAAACTCAGCAGTTCAGAGCATGTATTCTCACTCAGGGCTCTGCTTCCTTGTAGGTAGGTCTGTGGATCAGTGGGGGCAGTTCTTATTTGTATGCCTTATTTTGGGGCCCAGGCTGAAGGGGCAGTGGCTATCCATGATAAGCTTTTCTCAAGGCACCAGCAGAAGTACAAGAAGTCAAGGCCAACTGCACAAGCATAGTTCAAATGTCTGCTTATGCCACATGTGCTAAGATTGCATTGACCAAAGCAAGTCATACGATCATGCCCAAAGACTTTGGAGTGGGTAGTAGACTGCAACCACCATGCAGCCAAGCAAACTACAGAGCCAAGCCTGTAACATCACTGGAGAGAGGTGTATTCCTCCCTTGGCCAGGCTGGGGGAGGGAGTGAATATTGGCTGAATAATAATCTAATCTACCACAGATGGTTAACAGAGGTGGAGTGGGATGGAAGGAGAAAAAAAAAATCACCAAATGGGATGTATCACTACCCTTGCTCTTTTTAGCGTCTACTGCTTTCACAAAGCCTTTTATAGGACTGGAGAAATGATTTGCTCCTAGTCTCCTAAAAACCAGAGGAGTCTTTTGAGGATGTATTCCTAAAATTTTTAAATTAGTTTAAAAACTTTTTTTATTAATTTCAATTATAGGCTGAGCACAGTGGCTCACGCCTGTAATCCCAGCTAAGGTGGTGGATCACCTGAGGTCAGGAGTTTGAGACCAGCCTGGCCAACATGCTGAAACCCCCATCTCTAGTAAAAATACAAAAATTAACTGGGCATGGTGGTGGGCGTCTGTAAACCTAGCTACTCAGGAGGCTGAGGCAGGAGAATTGCTTGAACCCAGGAGGTGGAGGTTGCAGTGAGCTATGATCGCGGCATTGCATTCCAGCCTGGGTGACAAGAGCGAAACTACATCTCAATAATAATAATAATTTCAATTATAGGTTGGAATTTAGAGTTCAGTTACATTTACTATTGGATGTGAACCTTTAAAAACTCAAGTAGAGGCTTTTCAGCCCGTTCATAACATCAGAAGTTTGGCCGCCTGTCCTGGGAGAAGCTTTCAAAGTAACACTAAGGCTGATTAAATACTTTTGTAAAATAAAGAATAAATCATAAGCTCATTGGCACTTGAAAACTTAGCATTGCAATGCAGATGCAGCAGAAAATACTTGTAGCAGTTTTCTCAGTGAAAGAGAAACTAGTCAAGTAGCTTAGAGACATTAAAACAAGCCACAAGCCCTTTGTGCTAGAGATCATGGTTAAAAGTCTTCTGAAGATGTTTTTCCACAGTACAAATTTTGTTTATATTTATGTCTGAGAGTGAAAAAAGAAAATGGTATCAATAAGTAACCATGTTCTGTAGGAGTCTGAGGTTTTGTTGTTACATTGGGATGTATTAACAGTTTTCTGTTGGTACTTTCTTGAATTACATTTTTAATAAACTTATTTTGAGATTCTAAACATTGCTCCTGTGATAATTTCTGAAGTGCTGATGGGTAGAAGGTTTTCTGGTTAGACTTCTGTTCAGCACATCTGAGCTTTGAGATTATTTGTAGTTCTCCTGGGGCTTTTTAAATCTCTTTGTATATAATAGATAAATTCTAGTTTCCCATCAGAGAATGATTTCTTTTTCCTTTTGTCTGATTGAGCAAGTGTCTTGAGATTAAGAAAATGGATGTCAGTGAATTCAAGTGTGCTCTGTCAGTTTGCAGCAGGTGACCAGAGAGCAAAAACACCAAAGTAGATTCTGTCCCTACTCCCACCTACTCCTCAATTCAGGTCCCATGAAAGATCCTCAGATCCGAGTAACCGTTTGTTGCTGGTTTTGTTGTTCACAGGGCTAAGAATGTTCACGGCTAAGAATGTTAAAAAGTCTCCTAGTGTCTTTTGCCATGCCGCCTGAACAGTGGGGTCATTGACCGCCATGCAGTCCTCAATTGTTTTCAGCTGTTCCTGGACCAAAATCAAATCTAGCTTTGCCTGCCCCTTTCTTTGTACCAGTAGCGCTTGTTTGTTCACCAGGCCTGACTGAAGACCTAGCCCTGTTGCCTGCCTCTGCTTCCTACCGAGCGCCCTGTAAAGAGCAGCTCTCCCAGGGAGGCTCAGCTTGTAGCATTGTGATCTTTGGAAGCATCAAGGGAGGCACAAGATTTCTCTGGGTGAACTGGAAAAGACTTGGGCTGGGCATCAGAAGACTTGGGTTCTGGAACTGGCATTGTTTACACTAGCTCCGTAACTCTGTGCAGGCAAAATCTTTCACCTTTTCTGCGTTTTTTTTTACATGTCAGTACAGATTCCTTTCCTCATGAGGTTTCTTTAAGACTCAAATGGAAGAATAGATGTGAAAAGAACTTTGAAGATAGTAGTGGAAAATGCTAAAGTGACTGCTGTATTATTGATGATTTTTACGGGATTTGTCTGAGAAAGCTCCAGTATGACCAGTTTGTACCAGCTTGTATGGTTTCTTGTAATAACTGAACAGATCCTATTAGCATAGGGTGATGCCTAAGTGTCTTCCCTCCCGGATAGTGTCCTCCGTGCACATGCTGAAGGTTGTCTTTCTTGACGTAGGCCAGAGGCATTGATGTGCAGCAGGTTTCTTTAGTCATCAACTATGACCTTCCCACCAACAGGGAAAACTATATCCACAGAATCGGTCGAGGTGGACGGTTTGGCCGTAAAGGTGTGGCTATTAACGTGGTGACAGAAGAAGACAAGAGGTCTCTTCGAGACATTGAGACCTTCTACAACACCTCCATTGAGGAAATGCCCCTCAATGTTGCTGACCTCATCTGAGGGGCTGTCCTGCCACCCAGCCCCAGCAGCCAGGGCTCAATCTCTGGGGGCTGAGGAGCAGCAGGAGGGGGAGGGAAGGGAGCCAAGGGATGGACATCTTATCATTTTTTTTCTTTGAATAAATGTCACTTTTTGAGGCAAAAAAAAAAAAAGGAAACTACTTCTTTTAAAATGACCAGTGGCTGCAGTGGCTCAGGCCTGTAATCCTGACTAGTTGGGAGACTGAGGTGGTAGGGTTGCTTGAGGCCAGGCAAGACCAGCCTGGGCGGTACAGCAAGACCCTTTCTTTAAATAAAAAACTAGCCAGCCATGTAGTCCTACCTGCTTGGGAAGCTGAGGTGGGAGGATTGACTGAGGCCAGGAGTTGAAGGCTGCAGTGAGCTATGATTGCCACTGTACTCCAGCCTGGGTGACAGAGTGAGACCTTGTCTCTTAAAAAAAAAAAAAAAAAAGATTTGCATGATAGCTTATCCTTTTTTTTTTTTTTTTTTTTTTTTTGAGATGAAGTCTCACTCTGTCGCCCAGGCAGGAATGCAGTGGTGTAATCTTGGCTCACTGCAACCTCTGCCTCCAGGGTTCAAGTGATTCTCCTGCCTCAGCCTCCCGAGTAGCTGGGACTACAAGTGCGTGTCACCATGCCCGGCTAATTTTTGTATTTTTTAGTAGAGATCGGGTTTCACCATATTGGCCAGGCTGGTCTGGAACTCCTGACCTTGTGATCTGCCCACCTTGGCCTCTCAAAGTGCTGGGATTACAGGCGTGAGCCACTGCACCTGGCCAGCTTATCCTTTTTTAAAAAAACTTAAATACTAGGATATTGAGATTATTGAAAATGCTTTTGGTGCTTCAGTTTTGAATTTATACTTAGAGCAGTTTTTGAAGTTTAAGATCTCATTACTTCTAAGTAATAGATTTACTAGTAATCAAAATCGCTTCAAAATACTGTAATCCTCATTGCCGTAAACTCCTACGGGGCAGGTATGGAGTTTTATAAAGAGGCAATGTAGTGTACTCTGTGAATTCCGACTCCTTGCTTGCCAGATGTGGCCTTAAGCAAGTTAACTTCTGTGTGCCACATTGTTTTCGTCTGTAAAAGGATAAAGTGAATATAATAAATTAGTTTGTTAAGCCTTAGTTTAATAATGTCTGTCTCTAAGTTTTACATATAAGTAGATAGTGTCTTTCTTGTTTTATTTATTTATTTATTTTTTATTTTCATTTTTTGAGACGGAGTCTCGCCTGTCGCCCAGGCTGGAGTGCAGTGGCGCAATCTCGGCTCACTGCAAGCTCCGCCTCCCAGGTTCACGCCATTCTCCTGCCTCAGCCTCTTCGAGTAGCTGGGACTACAGGTGCCTGCCACCACGCCCGGCTAATTTTTTGTATTTTTAGTAGAGATGGAGTTTCACTGTGGTCTCGATCTCCTGACCTCGTGATCCGCCCGCCTTGGCCTCCCAAAGTGTTGGGATTACAAGCGTGAGCCACCGCGCCCGGCATGTCTTTCTTGTTTAGTGAATAATCATTTTTTTTTAAATTTTTTTTGCACACAAAAACAATAAACATTTTCTAAAAATACATACAAACAAAAAGATGCGTATCAAACATATTAGGAAGGTTGCACGTGGGAAGACGGGGAATAGAAATGGGGAGTGGGAATTAAAATAAATGAGAGAGGGACTTTATATGGATCAGTGATAATAACTCAATCCTCTATTTGACGAAGAAGGAGAAGGAAGAGGAAGAAAAAGGAAGTGGGATAAAGGATCAGAAAGGGAGGAAAATAGAAAAAATTAGAGTATGACTCCAGGGTAGACCTGTTTTGTTGTCACTGAGTTGGTTGGTTGGTTTGTCTGTTGTATTTTTCATATGTTTCGCCATGTTGGCCAGACTGGTCTCGAACTCCTAGCCTGAAGTGATCAACCCGCCCCGCCCCCCCAGAGTGGCGGGACCACAGGCGTGAGCCACCACGTCCAGCCCCCACATTGCTTCTGGCCTCCGTGGTAGACCTCCCAGACGGGGCGGTCGGGCAGAGGCGCTCCCCACATCCCAGACGGGGCGGCCGGGCAGAGGCGCTCGTCACTTCCCAGACCGGGCGGCCAGGCAGAGACGCTCCTCACTTCTTCCCAGATGGGGCGGCCGGGCAGAGGTGCTCCTCACTTCTTCCCAGACGGGGCGGCCGGGCAGAGGTGCTCCTCATTTCTTCCCAGACGGGGCGGCCGGGCAGAGGCGCTCCTCACTTCCCAGACGGGGCAACCGGGTAGACGCGTTGCTCATTTCTTCCCGGACGGGGCGGCCGGGCAGAGACGCTCTTCACTTCTTCCCAGACGGGGCGGCCGGGCAGAGGCGCTCCTCACTTCCCAGACGATGGGCGGCCGGGCAGAGGCGCTCCTTACTTCCCAGACGATGGGTGGCCGGGCAGAGGGGGGCGGCCGGGCAGAGGCCTCACTTCCAGACGGGGCGGCCGGCAGGGGCCCTCACTTCCAGACGGGGGCCGGGCAGAGGCCCTCACTTTCCAGACAAGGCGGCCGGGCAGAGGCCTCACTTTCCGACGATGGGCGGCCGGCAGGGGCCCTCACTTCCAGACGGGGGGCCGGGCAGAGGCTCCGGGGCGGCATCTCACTTTCCAGGGGGGGGCGGGCAGAGGCCCTCACTTCCAGACGATGGGTGGCCGGGCAGAGGCCTCCACTTCCAGACGAGGTGGCCGGGCAGAGGCCCCTCACTTCCAGGGATGGGTGGCCGGGCAGGGGCGCTCCTCACCTCCCAGACGATGGGCGGCCGGGCAGAGGCGCTCCTCACCTCCCAGACAATGGGTGGCCGGGCAGAGGCGCTCCTCACCTCCCAGACGATGGGCGGCCGGGCAGAGGCGCTCCTCACCTCCCAGACAATGGGTGGCCGGGCAGAGGCGCTCCTCACCTCCCAGACGATGGGCGGCCGGGCAGAGGCGCTCCTCACCTCCCAGACAATGGGTGGCCGGGCAGAGGCGCTCCTCACTTCCCAGACGGGGAGGCTGGGCAGAGGCGCTCCTCACCTCCCAGACGATGGGTGGCTGGGCAGAGGTGCTCCTCACTTCCCAGACGGGGCGGCGGCCGGGCAGGGGCTGCAATCCCAGCACCCTGGGAGGCCAAGGCAGGCGGCTGGGAGTCGGAGGCTGCCGCGAGCCAAGACCACGCCACCGCACTCCAGCCCGGGCCACACCGAGCACCGAGTGAGCGAGACTCCATCTGCAGTCTCAGCGCCTCGGGAGGCCGAGGCGGGCAGAGCACTCGGGGTCAGGAGCTGGAGAGCAGCGTGGCCAACATGGCGAAACCGCGCCTGCAGCCAAAGGAGAAAAAGCAGGCTGGCGAGCGCCGGCAGTCCCAGGCAGTCCGTGGTGCGGGGCAGCAGCGAGCCGAGTAGATGACATGCAGCCTGGGCCACAGAGGGAAAAGAAAGAGAGAAAGGAAGGAAGGAAGGAAGCAATCATTCTTATTATTTAATAGTATCTCTACTAAATTTATTCTATAAGATCATATTAATCTTGTTTAGTGCATGGCAATCACTTCTGCTCGTATTTAACCTATAAGCGTAATATAGTTTATTTATATACCATTTATTTATTTTATTTTATTTGTTGAGATGGAGTCTTGCTCTGTCACCCAGGCTGCAGTACAGTGGCGCAATCTTGGTTCACTGCAACCTCCACCTCCCAGGTTGAAGCGATTCTCCTGCCTCAGCCTCCTTAGTAGCTGGGATTACAGGCACGAGCCACCACGCCCAGCTAATTTTTGTATATTTAGTACAGACAGGGTTTCACCATGTTGGCCAGGCTGGTCTCGGACTCCTGGCCTCAAGTGATCTGTCTGCCTCGGCCTCCCATAGTGCTGGGATTACAGGTGTGAGCCACCGCGTCCAGCCTACTTACCTTTTATTTTTGCTTGCATTACCCTTTCTTTGCCTTGTTTCATTTGGCTAAGACTGTCTTGTTTACTTGTTTTGTTTCTGAGGAATTATATGAGAGTTCTATGGGTTTTTCCATAATGGAGTGTACTTTTATTATTTTATTATTTGTTTTTTTGAGACAGGGTCTCACTCTGTCACTCAGGCTGGAGTGTAGTGATGCAGTCACTTGGCTCCAGTGAACCTTCCACCTCAGCCTCCTGAGTAGCTGGAACCACAGGCACCCACCACCCACACCTAGCCAATTTTTTTTTGTATTTTTAGTAGAAACAGGGTTTCACCATGTTGGCCAGGCTAGTCACGAACTCCTGGCCTCAAGTAATATGCCCATCTCAGCCTCCCACAGTGCTGGGATTACAGGCATGAGCCACCGAGCCTGGCCTCATTCAATTTATTGACTACTTCACTGAAAGTGAACTTGTGTGGATACTCAAAAAGTACAGTTTGTACTGAATACATATTGTTTTTGCGTCATACTAAAGCTGAACAGTTCTAAAGTGAACTGTCATCGGGGACCGTCTGTATTGTGAAATCCTAATTTTGACCATATTAAAAGACAGGAACAGGGCTGGTCGTGGTGGCTCACACCTGTAATTCTAGCACTTTGGGAGGCTGAGGTGGGTGGGTCACTTGTGGTCAGGAGTTTGAGACCAGCCTGGCCAACATGGTGAAACCCAGTCTCTACTAAAAATACAAAACTTAGTTAGACATGGTGGTGCACACCTGTAATCCCAGCTATTCGGGGGGCTGAGACACGAGAATTGCTTAAACCAAGGAGGTAGAGGTTCCAGTGAGCGAGATCGTGCCACTACATTGCAGCCTGGGTGACAGAGCAAGACTGTGTCTCAAAATAAAGACAGGAACAAAGGTATCGATAACTCTTTAAGTATAGATTAAATTACCACAAAAATCTGGTTTTAAAAAATCTTTTTTTAAAAAACAGAGTCTCACTCTGTTGCCCAGGCTGAGTACAGTGACGAGATCTTGGCTCACTGCAGCCTCTAATTCCTGGACTCAAGCAATCCCCCCACCTCAGCCTCCTGAGCAGTTGGGACTACAGATGCATCCCACCTGCACCCACCTAATTCGTTTTTTTGTAGAGATAGTGTCTTGCTATGTTGCCCAGGCTGGAGACTGATGTGCAACTCCTGGCCTTAAGCTCTTTATTTTTTAAGCACATTTGCACTATGTTTTCAATTAATATGAATTTGCATTTCGCTGATCTCATGCTAGCTGACAATGGGCTGAAGGTGAGGGGAGGAGAAAGATATACATGGTATATAAAAGCATGTATGCTAAAGTGGAACGTCACCTTGGTTAAAAATGTGTCATGATTTGAATGATACAAATATAAGTAGTTAAGGGTTATTTTGAACTTGATACCTTTGCTAGAGGAAAAATTACTTTATGCATTTTGATGAAAAATCATTAGAAGAAAAAAATGGAATATTTAGAGGAAAGAGTATCCTGATGTTAAAAGTGAAAATGAAATAGGACATGGAGAAAATTTTTTTATGTAAATGTGTACATGGTAATGTATTAATTAGTGTTAGGTATGTACATGGATTTTTGCCTTTTATATTTCTGAAAACCTTCTGTGAAAAGGAAAAGTTGAAATCATAAAGAATTGGCTGATGGAAATTAAGGTAGATAGGCAAATGGGAATGTGGCCCCCCCAGGAGGGTGAGCTCTGAGAGACACAGTCGTCCCTGTAAATAAGATTGCTCCCTGTAAATAAGATTGCGCCAAGATCAAAGGAGAGGCCTGAGGCTGGGAGTCAGGAGTCAGCCATTCTTTTTTTTTTTTTTTTTTTTTTTTTTTTGAGACGGAGTCTCGCCTCGCTCTGTAGCTCAGGCTGGAGTGCAGTGGCACCATCTCGGCTCACTGCAACCTCCACCTCCTGGGTTCAAGCGATTCTCCTGCCTCAGCCTCCTGAGTAGCTGGGATTACAGGTGCGCACCACCACACCTGGCTAATTTTTGTATTTTTAGTAGAGACGGGGTTTCACCATGTTGGTCAGGCTGGTTTCGAACTCCTGATCTCATGATCTGCCCGCCTTGGCCTCCCAAAGTGCTGAGATTACAGGCATGAGCCACCGCTCCCGGCTGAGTCTGCAATTTCTTGCCAGCTCTACCCTGTTGTGTCATCTTAAGCAAGTCACTGAACTTCTCTGGATTAAGCCCTTCTCCTTTTGTAAAATAAGCATGTTATCTGTTCATCCTGCCTTGGGCATTGTGATAAGGATAAGATGAGATTATAGAATTTTGCAAAATTAAAAGTGCTAGACAAATGATTTTATGAAAATATAAAGATTAGGTTGAATTTGGTCAGCATAGAAAAAGGAATGTTCAGAACATTGCTTAAGATTACTCAGCTCCCTTTGCGGAAATCAGAAGTCATTAAGTATCTTTGTGGTTGAAAATGTTTGGTGTCTCAGGCGGTTCTACTTATTGCTAAAGAGGTCTACCTTGAGCTTATAGTAAATTTGTCAGTTAGTTGAAGGTCGTGACAAATTAATACATTCCTGGTTTACAAATTGGTCTTTAAAGTATTTGATTGGTTTAAATGAATTTACTAGGATTTAACTAACAATGGATGACCTGGTGAAATCCTATTTCAGACCTAATCTGGGAGCCTGCAAGGGACAACAGCCTTTGAGGTCCTTAGACAGCTTCGCCTGGAGGAGAACACATGAAAGAAAGGTTTGTTTCTGCTTAATGTAATCTATGAAAGTGTTTTTTATAACAGTATAATTGTAGTGCACAAAGTTCTGTTTTTCTTTCCCTTTTCAGAACCTCAAGAGGCTTTGTTTTCTGTGAAACAGTATTTCTATACAGTTGCTCCAATGACAGAGTTACCTGCACCGTTGTCCTACTTCCAGAATGCACAGATGTCGGAGGACAACCACCTGAGCAATACTGTACGTAGCCAGGTACAGTGTCAGTGTCTGAAACTGCCTTTGCCAGACTGGATTCACTTATCATCTCCCCTCACCTCTAAGAAATGCTGAGGGGGCTGAGCAGGCTTTCTCTGCTTTACCAAATTTATAATATATTTGTTGAACTTCAGCTGATTGCTGGGGGACACAGGGCTGTTTAACACATAGGTGTTGATACAGTTCCTACCTAACTCACGTATCACCACCTCAGTTGAAGGTTCCCAAGGTGTGCAGCACCTCATAGTTCATGTTGTTTATTATTTTACCTATTTTGCCCTGATTCTTCTATGGCTGAGTCCATTTTATTTACTGTATTCAGTACCTAACAGTTCCTGTTAGTGCTCAGTAAATATTCATTATGATTGTACAGTGCAAGGATAAGTGTAGAAGTTCTAAGAGTTCAAAGGAGGAATTCAGGAAAAGAATGTAACCTGTGCTGTTGGACAAAGAGACTCCTCACCAGCTACATACACAGACATGAAATTTGACTGCAACTCTACTAGCTAATCATCACAAAGTGAGAGCAGAGGCCAGGTATGGTGGCTCATGCCTGTAATCCCAGCACTTTGGGAGGCGGAGGCGGGTGGATCACCTGAGGTTAGGAGTTCAATACCAGCTTGGCCAACATGGAGAAACCCCATCTCTACTAACAATACAAAAATTAGCCAGGCTTAGTGGCCGTTGCCTGTAATCCCATCTACTTGGGAGGCTGAGCCAGGAGAATCGCTGGAACCCGGGAGGTGGAGGTTACAGTGAACTGAGATTGCGCCATTGCACTCGAGCCTGGGCGATGAGCGAAACTCCATCTCAAAAATAAATAAATAAATAATAAATAAATAGAGAAAGAAAAGAAAAGAGAGAGAGCATGGATGTCCTGTGAGACAGTTGGAGTATCTATAGGATTTTTAGAGGTGGAACCAGAATAGAGGAAAACACAAGGCCAACTATAAGCTATCCAGTTGCACTAGGTGTGGGGTCAGATTTTCCTCTGTTAGGACCAGAAAGCAGAGCTAGGAACAGTGGTGGAAGTTAACAGGCAATAAGGTCTGGATCACTAAAAAGAACTTTCTCATAACCTGGCATGGTGGCGCATGCCTGTAGTCCCAGCTACTCAGGAACTCAGGAAGCTGAGGTACGAGGATTGCTTGTCTAAGAGTTTGAGTCCAGCATGGGCAACATAGAGAGGTTCTGTATTTTTTTTTTTTTTAATTTTCCCACAGTTATGGTACATCTGGGCTGCCTTGTAGGCTTGTGTGTACTTTTCACTACAAACAGTCACAAAAGGCTGGAAGGCCACTCTAGCAAGATCTGTAGAGGATTAGTCCGTGAATTCAGCAGTTGAAACTAGAGCACTGAATGGCCTGGAACTTCCTTTTACACTCAGAAGATTTAGGATTCTTCACTTTTCCCATCAGTAAAATTAGATAATTTACTAGATAATTTGAAAATTCTTTCCGAGCTGGAAAGTTTTGATGTGCCCAGAAGCTAGGATGGCCAGTTGTCCCAGTTTGTCTAAAACTAGAAGTTCTAGAACACAGGACTTTCAGTTTTAAAATTGGGACAGTCCTAAGCAATAGGATCAAGTCAGTTACCTACCAGAGTATAATCAAATTGAAATAATTTTGGATCTGACTAACCAAGTCTTATTCAATTAGTTGACTTTCTTGTTTAACTTCGAGTACTATTACAGTTCTATATAGTTATAGTTCAAATAGAAGATAACATCTAAAGCATTTCTTGTTCCAAAGGTTAAATCTTGCCTTTAGCTTCATTTCTTCAACTCTAAGCAAATACTGTGACGAGCTGCTATAGCCTGGAAAATAGTTTTCCTTTTGTGGGCTGCTGTGCATAATCTCATTCATAGTAAAGGGATTTGAAGTTTGATGACAGAATAGTCAGAGAGCTGAAGTTGTGTTTGTTTTTTTAGCCCAAATATTTATTTCTCAAGTTTTTGTTGTGAAATGTTTCAAGCACATACAGAAAGTATGGCACGTAATGTAATAGGCACCCATGTACCTATCACCCAACTTTATTAAACCTTAACATCTTATTTGCTGTTTTTTTATAAGCTTTTTTTGCTTCTATTGCTTATTGTCCTATACTAAATGAAATCCTAACTAAACAAAACAAGATTTTGCATTTAATTTGAAAAGAGACTAGTTATATGACAAAAAACTGCAGATAAAATTGAAGTGCCCCTCCCCCATTCCTTTTCCTCTTTTCTCAGGATAGTTACTGTCCTGAATTGGGTATTTATCGTGTTTAATAAAATTGAGTATTAGGCTTACTATAATATTTATGTACATGAATCATATAATACACTTGGCATGTTTTAAAACTTTAGGCTGGGCATGGTGGCTTACGCCTGTAATCCCAGCACTTTGGGAGGCTGAGGCTGGTGGATCACAAGGTCAGGAGTTCAAGACCAGCCTGGCCAACATGGTGAAACCCTGTCTCTACTAAAAAAAAATACAAAATTTAGCTAGGCGTGATGTCAGGGGCCTGTAATCCCAGCTACTCCAGAAACTGAGGCAGAGAATTGCTTGAACTCTGGAGGTAGAGGTTGCAGTGAGCCAGGATTGCACCACTGCACTCCAGCCTGGGCGACAGAGCGAGACTCCATCTAGAAAAAAAAAAAAAAAAACAAATTATATAGTTTGTGTCTGAAAGTTGAAGAGAATTTCCACATATATGTTAGTATATGTTGCAAAAGAGACATTCCTATGTAGAATTTTGGGCATTCATGTATATGTAGATGCATGTAGCTCTAGCATTCGTTTTCTCTTGTGAATATATAAAAATAATTCTGTTTACAAACATTTGATAGATTCCAGTTTTTCACAATAACTGACAGTGCTGCAGTGACATACTAATTCATTAGTCTGTATGCACTTGTGCGAGTTTCTCAAAGATAGTTGCTGTGATTGAATATATGGATCTTAGAACTATTTTAGAGATTGCTAGAATTCTTCCAAAGTGGTTATGCATCAAGACTATATTGCAGGCCAGGCATGGTGGTTCACGGCTGTGTTACATCTATCTCGGAAAAATAAGAGAAGAAAAGCATGGGTGATCTTGGTGATTTCCCCCTTTCATTTTCTAAATGTTCTATAATACAGTTATTTAATAATTTAAAAAGCTATTTTGAAAAAGTAATCTCACTCTGTCACCCAAGCTGGAGTGCTGTGGTGCAATCTCAACTCACTGCAACCTCGACCTCCTTGAGACCAGGATGGTCTCAAGTGATCCTGCCACCTCAGCCTCCCAAGTAGCTGGGACCACAGGCTCATGCCACCACACCCAGCTAATTTTTTGTATTTTTGGCAGAAACGAGGTTTCACCATGTTGCGCAGTCTGGTCCCAAACTCCTGAGCTCAAGTGATCCACCTGTCTTGGCCTCCCAAAGTGCTGGGATTACAGGTGTGAGCTACTGTGCCCAACCTAAAATATTTTATTTATATATATATATATATTTTTTTTTTCTTTTTTTTTTTTGAGACAGAGTCTCGCTCTGTTGCCCAGGCTGGAGTGCAGTGGCACGATCTCGGCTCACTGCAAGCTCTGCCTCCCGGGTTCACGCCATTCTCCTGCCTCAGCCTCCCAAGTAGCTGGGGCTACAGGTGCCCACCACCACGCCTGGCTAATTTTTTACATTTTTAGTAGAGGCGGGGTTTCACCGTGTTAGCCAGGATGGTCTCGATCTCCTGACCTCATGATCTGCCCATCTCGGCCTCCCAAATATTTTTTATATTTTTTAATATGAGGAAAGGTCACAAAAGAATAGTATGCTACCCGAGGAATATCTGTGGAAAGGGATCAAGCATTCAAGGTTTTCTGTGATGACTGACTAAAGTCATGGAGTTAGAACAGCTGATACAAAAGAAACCAAAAAAGACCGGGCATGGTGGCTCACACATGTAATCCCAGCACTTTGGGAGGCCGAGGCAGGCGGATCACTTGAGGTCAGGAGTTTGAGACCAGCCTGGCCAACATGGTGAAACCCCATTTCTACTTGAAAAAAAAAAAAAAAAAAGTCAATGGGTGTGGTGGCATGCACCTGTAGTCCCAGCTACTCAGGAGACTGAAGCATGAGAATTGCTTGAACCCAGGACTCAGAGGTTGCAGTGAGCTGAGATCGTGCCACTGCACTCCAGTGCAGTGTGACAGAGTGAGACTGTCTCAAAAAAAGAAAAAAAACCACAAAAGCTGGTTAGCATGAGATCTTTGAGAGCATTCTTACATTCTTATTGGTAATTGGAGTTTATATTATGCCCTTGTCATCAATAAAAGCTTCGGTTATGTTTCTTTCTCTTTTTTTTTTCTTTTTTTTTTTGAGACAGAGTCTCGCTCTGTCGCCCAGGCTGGAGTGCAGTGGCGCAATCTCGGCTCACTGCAAGCTCCGCCTCCCGGGTTCTCACCATTCTCCTGCCTCAGCCTCTCCGAGTAGCTGGGACTACAGGCACCCACCACCACGCCTGGCTAATTTTTTTTTTTTTGTATTTTTAGTAGAGACGGGGTTTCACCGTAGTCTCGATCTCCTGACCTTGTGATCCGCCTGCCTCGGCCTCCCAAAGTGCTAGGATTACAAGCGTGAGCCACCGTGCCCGGCCGCTTCGGTTATGTTTCTTAGTCTCCATTTGAAAAAAGAAATGTTCACTGGGCACGGTGGCTCACACTTGTAATCCCAGCACTTTGGAAGGCCAAGGTGGGCGGATTACTTGAGGCCAAGAGTTCCAGACCAGCCTGGCCATCATGATGAAACCCTGTCTCTATTAAAAATACAAAAATTAGCCAGGCGTGATCGTGCGCCCTTGTAATCCCAGCTACTTGGGAGGCTGAGTCAGGAGGATTGCTTTCAAGGTTCACCTGGGAGGTCAAAGCTGCATTTAGCCGAGATCACACCATTGTACTCCAGCCTAGGTGACAAAGTGAGACCCTGTCTCAAATAAATACATAAAAATAAACAAAAAGCAAACCTATAAGCTATTTAAAGGACCTTGAGGAGAAAAAAAATGAATGGAATGGGTGATCTACATTTAAATAGAATCTGCAGCTCCAGTTAGCCTTTGACAGTGTTATTGTGTCATTATAGTTATGAATTTGTTTTCTCAGTTGTGTTAAAAGTGGAGTAAGGCAAAAAATAACTTAAAATCTCAACGACCTCCAGAGAAACATGCTAGCTTTTGCATGAGTAAAATCTCTTAGGCACAAATCTTAATAATATGTTAAGAAACTTTAGGCTTAAGCCTAACGTAACAGCCCCATAAATGTTCAGTATTATCTCTAACCAGTTACGTCAACTGTTTGTGGAAATGACAGCCTTTCTTGGCATTAGAGGAATGGTTAAACCTCTGACTCCAGGGAATCACAAAGCTTGGTCAGATGCTGAATGGAATTATGTGTGTTGTTGGAAACATGTTCCCTGTGATTAATAAATGTTTTCAAGTTTTCCACTTAACTTGCCAGTTCTTTGGTTAAGCCACTCTTCTAGTCCTGTCCTACAGAGCAGGCTTAGAGCCCCACATTTCTCGTTGTAGAAATTCAAACAATATTCATTAAGTCTTTCTTTTTTTTTTTTTTTTTTTTTTTTTTGCCCATTAAGTCTTAAAGGATTAATACATTCCCTTTCCTTTTTTTTTTTTTTTTTGAAACGGAGCCTCCGTCTGTCGCCCAGGCTGGAGTTCAGTTGTGTGATCTTGGCTCACTGCAGCCTCCGCCTCCCAGGTTCAAGCGATTCTCTTGCCTTAGTCTACCGAGTAGTTGGGATTAACAGGGTTGTGCCGCCACACCTGACTAACTTTAGTATTTTAGATAGAGATGGGGTTTTACCATGTTGGTCAGGCTGGTCTCGAACTCCTGACCTCAAGTGATCTGCCCACCTAGGCCTCTCAAAGTGTTGGGATTACAGGCATGAACCACTGTGCCTGCCAATACATTTTTCTTACAAATATTAATTATTGAAAAAATGTATTTTAAGTAAATATTCAGACTATAAATATATCCGCATAATTGAATACTTTATAACCACGTAGGCATGTTAACTGCTTATAGGTATGCATGAAATATTAAGGGAAAAGGGTAGAATATTTGTAAACACATAACTATGTATACATGTATGTATATATTGAAAAACATTAGGATTTAGGGTGTTGTAAAAATAAGTTTCTGTTTTCTTTATAAAATTACCTAAGTTCATATTCAGCTACACACAATTATAAACTTAATTGTAGAGCTAGGTGTGGTGGCTCATGTCTGTATTCCTAGTACTTTGGGAGGCTGAGGCAGGAGGATCCCTTGAGGCCAGGAGTTTGAGACTAGCTTGGGTAACATAGCACGATCTTGTCTCTACAAAAAAGAAAAATGTGAAAATTAGTGGGGTGAGGTAGTGTGCTTCTGTGGTCCCAGCTACTTGGGAAGCTGAGGCAGGAGGATTGCTTGAGACTAGGAGGTCGAGGCTGCAGTGAGCTGTAATCATGTCACTGTACTTCAACCTGGGCAACAAAGTGAGACCCTGCTTCAAAAAAAGAAAAAAATGTGTGGCAAAAACTGCCATGAACAAAGTCCAAAACAAACTAGGACAAAGGCTTGAAATATATGACAGATATATCCCAATATACGTAGAATTCTTATGAAATTAAAAAGAACATTAACAACTAACTCAGGGCCGGGGCGTGGTGGCTCACGCTTGTAATCCCAGCACTTTGGGAGGCCGAGGCGGGCGGATCACGAGGCCAGGAGATCGAGACTACGGTGAAACCCCGTCTCTACTAAAAATACAAAAAATTAGCTGGGCGTGGTGGCGGGCGCCTGTAGTCCCAGCTACTCGGAGAGGCTGAGGCAGGAGAATGGCGTGAACCTGGGAGGCGGAGCGGAGCTTGCAGTGAGCTGAGACTGCGCCACTGCACTCCAGCCTGGGTGGCAGAGCGAGACTCCGTCTCAAAAAAAAAAAAAAAAAAACCAAAAAAAAAAACCAGCTAACTCAGTAGCAAAGGTTACAAGCAATATTTATGAAGTAAGAAATAGAAATGGCAATAAATATATGAAAAGCCTACTTGATCAGCCTTACTAATAGAGATAAAAATTAAAACTTCACTTCTTACCTATTAGTGAGTTAAAATTGATACACTGCTGCTGAGGTTGTAGTGAAATAGGCTTTCTTGTATGCTGTGTTCTTTGGAGTTAAGTTAGTATTTATTTGGAGGCAAGCTGTTAATTGAATCTACAGATACACATGCCTTTTGGAAATAATTTAGCAATTAAGTCTAACCTAATCTAATCTCACCTAGCATTTCACTTCTGGAAGTTTATCCTATAAAAATATTACCAGAGAAGTGCCAAGAATTTTTATTGAAGTTTTATTTATAACCGTGAAAAGATGGCAGTAATCTCAATCTTTATCATTAATTGCTTAAGGTTTACCCAGTTAGTAGTGTAAAGGTACTGGTTAACAGTAGGGTCTCTTGACTAAACAGTTGGACTTTGAATCTCCATTCTGGAACTTCTTAGCACTATGATCTTTGGCAAATTAACTGGCCTCACTAAACTTCAGTTTCTTTATCTGTTAAATGAAGTTTATAGCAATTAACTTAGAGTTTTATTTAAATTAAATGAGATAACCTGAATGATTAGTACACTACCTAGCACATACTTGTTCAATAAATATTAACATTTCTTATTAAAATTGCCATATTTAAGAATGAGGTATATTTATATGTCTAGCATAGAATCAAATATATATTATCATTATTATTTTTTTTTGAGACAGGGTCTCCTTCTGTCACCCAGGCTAGAGTATAGTGGTGTGATCATAGCTCACTGCAGCCTCTAAGTCCTGTGCTCAAGTGATTCTCCCATCTCAGCCTTGTGAATAGCTGGGAGTACAGGTGTGTGCCACCATGCCTGGCTACTTTTTTTTGCTGTTTGTTTCACTTTTTTTGTAGAGCTGGGGTCTCGCTATGTTGCCCAGGCTGGTCTTGAACTCCTGGGCTCAAGCGATTCTCCTGTCTCGGCCTCCTGAAGCATATAGATTTTTTAGGGCAGTGAAACTATTCAGTATGATATTGTAATCATGGAAACCTGTCATTGTCTGTTTATACAAACCCATAGACTGTATAACACCAAAAGTGAATCAAGATAAACTGTGGACTGTCAATGTAGGTTCATCTGTTGTAACAGTTTACCACAGTGGTGCAGGATGTTGATAGAGAGAGGCTGTTGGAGGGGGTATGTGGGAACTCTCTGTACTTTCTGCTCAATTTTGCTGTGGATCTAAGTCTGCATTTAAAAATATTTTATGGCGTGGTGGCTCATACTTGTAATCCTAGCACTTTGGATGGAAGGCTGAGGCGGGTGGATCACTTGAGCTCAGGAGTTTGAGACCAGCCTGGGCAATGTGGTGAAACCCCATCTCTATGAAAAAAAAAAAAAAGTAAATAATACTAATAGTAATTAACTGGGTGTGGTGGCATGTGCCTATAGTCCCAGGTACTTGGGAGGCTGAGGTGGGAGGATGACTTGAGCCTGTGAAGTGGAGGTTGCAGTGAGCAGTGGTCATGCCACCGCACTCCAGCCTGGGCAACACAGCCAGACTCGGTCTCAATAATAATAATAAAAAATAAATAATATAAATAAAAATAAGAATATTTTGAAAGAAATGAGCTATCAAGCCACAAATGCAAAAGGCTTCAAGTTCTTATCTTTTAGAAATACATACTAAAATATTTATGAAGGAAATGATATATCTAAGATTTGCCTCAAAATAATACTGAAGTGGCAAAGTGAGCGGGGGAGTAGATGAAACAAGATTAGCATGAGTTCATAATTATTGAAGTTGAATAAATTGCACATGGGCTTCATTGTACATTTCTGAACAGTATTTGTTTAAATTTTTTCCATAATAAAAAGTTTTGTTTTGTTTTGTTTTGTTTTTTGAGATGGAGTCTCAGTCTGTCGCCCAGGCTGGAGTGCAGTAGCACGATCTTGGCTCACTGCAAGCTCCGCCTCCCAGGTTCACGCCATTCTCCTGCCTCAGCCTCCCGAGTAGCTGGGACTACAGGCGCCCACCACCACGCCCAGCTAATTTTTTTTATTTTTAGTAGAGATGGGGTTTCACCATGTTAGCCAGGATGATCTCGATCTCCTGACCTTGTGGTCCGCCTGCCTCAGACTCCCAAAGTGCTGGGATTACAGGCATGAGCCACCGCGCCTGGCCTTTTTTTAAAAATAGCCTTACAGGTAATACCATGCTTAAGTCATCATTCTCGTATTTAGCTACCAAGATTTTTCCTTTTGGAAATCCCTCAGTATTCTAGTACCACTTTCCTCTCATTTGACACTTTTCAAAGCACCTACACACTCCCTTGAGAAAGATACTTTTTTTGTGTGTGTGTGATGGAGTTTCACTCTTGTTGCCCAGGCTGGAGTGCAGTGGCATGATCTTGGCTCACTGCAACCTCTGCCACCTGGGTTCAAGCGACTCTCCTGCCTCAGCCTCCTGAGTAGCTGGGATTACAGGCATGCGCCACCACACCTGGCTAATTTTTTTTTTTTTTTTTTAGTACAGATGGGGTTTCACCATGTTGGCCAGGCTCTTCTCAAACTCCTGACCTCAGATGATCCGCCTGCCTCGATCTCCCAAAGTGCTGGGATTACAGGCGTGAGCCACCACGCCCAGCCCAAGAAAGATACATTTTTAACAACAGCTTTATTGTGGTATAATTGATGTAAAATGTACATATTTAAAGTATACAGTGTGATAAGTTTTGATATATATATATACTCTTGAAACCACCACCACAGTTAATGAATATGTCCATTACCTCCAGAAGTTTCTTCATGTTTTGTTGTAATCTCTCCTTCTCCTCCCTGATTCCTCCCCATCCTCAGGCAACCATGTTTTGTCACCGCGCCCAGCCATTTACTATTATGATACTATTTTATATAAATAGTATCATACAGGCCGGGCACGGTGGCTCATGCCTGTAATCCCAGCACTTTGGGAGGTCGAGGTGGGCGATGACTTGAGGCCACCTGGCCAACATGAAACCCCTTCTCTACTAAAAATGCAAAAATTAGCCAGGGGTGGTGGCGTGCACCTGTAATCTCAGCTCCTCAGGAGGCTGAGACATGAGGACTGCTTGAACCCAGGAGGCAGAGGTTGCAGTGAGCTGAGATCGTGCCACTGCACTCTAGCCTGGGCAACAGAGTGAGTCTCTGTCTAAAAAAAAAAAAAAAAGTCATACAGACTCTTGTCTGGCTTCTTTCTTTCTTTCAGCATAATTATTTTGACATTCGTCAATGTTATGTGGTTCCTTTTTATTGCTGAGTTGTATACCACAGTTTTTGATCTATTTACTTGTTAGTAGATATTTGGATTTTCAGTTCTGAAGCATTACAGATAGTGGCTGTTACGGATATTCATGTACCGATCTTTGTATGGGCATATGCTTTAATTTATCTTGGTCAAATACCTAGATAGATTATCTAGGAGTCGAATATGATCCGATATGGTAGGTGTATATTTAACTTTTTTTCTATCCATCCGTCTGTCTGTCTATCTATCTATCTGTCTATCTATCTATTTTTGAGATGGAGTTTCACTTTTGTCACCAAGGCTGGAATGTAGTGGCACGATCTTGGCTCACTGCAACCTCTGCCTCCTGGGTTCAAGTGATTCTCCTGTCCCAGCCTCCCCAGTAGCTGGGATTACAGGCGCCTGCCACCACACCCAGCTAATTTTTGTATTTTTAGTAGAGACTAGGTTTCTCCATGTTGGCCAGGCTGGTCTTGAACTCCTGATCTCAAGTGATCTGCCTTGGCCTCCCAAAGTGCTGGGATTACAGGCGTGAGCCACCATACCTGGCCAGTTTTTATTTATATTTTTTATAGAAGATGGAGTCTTTCTATGTTTCACAGGCTGGTCTTGAACTCCAGGCCTCAAATGATCCTCCCGCCTTGGCTTCCCAAAGTGCTGGGATTATAGGCATGAGCCTCTATGCCCAGCCTTATATTTAACTTTTTAAGGTACTACCAAAGAACTTTCCAAACTGGTTGTATAATTTTACATTTCTACCAGCAGTATGAGTTCCAATTCCTCCACATCCTGTCAGTACTTGATACTGTCAGTCTTCTAAATTTTTTAGCTCTTATAAAAAGGTATATAGTTATATCCACTTTGGTTTTAATTTACATTTCTCTATTGAGTAATGATGTTGAGTATCTTTTCATGTGCTTGTCATCCTGATAACTTCTTTGGTAACTTGTCTGTTCAAATCTCTTGCCCATTTAAAAATTGCTTTCTTAATGGATTTTGAGAATTATTTACATAGTCTGGATACAAGTCCTCTGTAATATATATAATTTGCAAATGTTTTCTCCCAGACTGTGGCTTTTGTTTTTATTAACAGTGCTTTTTGAAGGGCAGATTTTTTTTTTTTTTTTTTTTTTTTTTTTTTAAGAGACAGGGTCTTGCACTGTCACCCAGGCTGGAGTATAGTGATGTGATTATAGCTCACTGCAGCCTCAAACTCCTGAGCTCAAAGAATTCTTCTGCCTCGTTCTTCCAAATAGCTAGGACTACAGATGTGTGCCACTGCACCCAGCTAATTCCGTTTGTATTTCATTGATTGTGTTTTTGGTGTCACATCTTAAGAAACTTTGGCCTACCTCAAGTTCTTAGGAGTTTTTTCCTGCATTTTCTTCTGGAAGCTTTATAGTTTCATGTTTTACATTAGGTCTGTGATCCTTTTCAAGTTGTTATACATGGTCCAAGGTATGGATCAAAGTTCATTTTTCTGCATATGGATATTCAATTGTTTCAGCACTGTTTTTTAAAAAAGACTATTTTCTCCATTGAAGTACCTTTGTACATTTGCAAAAATCAGTTGTCCATATATGTGTCAGTCTGTTCCATCAGTCATGGGTCAAAGGCTGTTCTCATGGGGAGGCTTTTGAATTTGAAAAACTGAAACTCTGTACTCATTGAACAACTTTATACCCATTGAACAACTCCCCATTTTCCATTTCTCTCAGCCCGTGGCAATATACTTTCTGTTTCTATAACATTGACTACTTGAGTTTTTTTCTTATTTTTGATGACAAGATCTCACTCTGTCGCCCAGGCTAGAGTGCAGTGGCATGATCTTGGCTCATGGCAGCCTTCACCTCGTGGGCTCAAGTGGTCTTCCCACCTCAGCCTCCTGAGTAACTGGAACTACAGGTGCACCCCATCATGCCTCGCTAATTTTTTAATTTTTTTGTAGAGACGAGTTCTCACTGTATTGGCCAGGCTGATCTCAAACTCCTGGGCTCAAGTAATCCTCCCACTTTGGCCTCCCAAAATACTGAGATTATGGGTGTGAGCCATCATGCCCAGCTGGCTAGATATTTCATATAAGTGGAATCATACATTATTTCTCTTTTAGTGACTTGCTTATTTTGCTTAGCATAATGTCCTCAAGGTTCATCTATATTGTAGCATGTGACAAGATTTCCTTTTTAAGGGCTGAATAATATTCTGTGTTATGTATATACCACATATCTGTGAGTAGACATTTGGGTTACTTCCACTTCTCGGCTATACTGAATAATGCTATGGTGAAAGTGGCTATGCACATACCTGTTTGAGGTCTTGTTTGTAATTCAGTTCTTTTTTATGTATACTCATTGGTATATATATAAATGGGATTGCTGGGTCATATGGTAGTTTTATTTTTAATTTTTTGAGGATCCTCCATATTGTTTTCCATGGTGGCTGCACCATTTTACATTCCCACCAACAATGCATAGTGGTTCCAATTTCTTCACAACTTTACCACCGCTTGTTACTTTCTGTTTTTTGGTATTGGCCATCCTAATGGGTGTCGTGTTGTTTTGCATTTTTCTAATGATTAGTGATGTTGAGCATCCTTTCCTTTTTTTCCCCCCATATTACACAGATGTAGAGCATCTTTTCATGTGCTTGTTGGCTATTTGTATATCTTCTTTGAAGAAATATCTGTTCAAGTCCTTTGCCCATTAAAAAAAATCTGATGATTTGTTTTTTTCCAATTGTTTAATTGTAGGACTTTTTTTTTTTTTTTGAGACTGAGTCTCGCTCTGTCGCCCATCCTGGAGTGCAGTGGCTCGATCTTGGCTCCCTGCAAGCTCTACCTCCCGGGTTCACGCTATTGAAGGACTTTTTAATGTATTCTGGATATTAATCTCTTACCAGATACATGATTTGCATTTTTTTTTTTTTTTTTTTTGATACAAGGTTTTACTCTGTCACCCAGGCTGGAGTAAAGTGACGCAATCTGGGCTCACTGTAACTTCTGCCTCCCAGGCTCAAGCAGTCCTCCCACCTGAGCCTCCTGAGTAGCTGGAACTATAGGCACTCGCCACCACACCCAGCTAATTTTTGTATTTTTTGTAGAGACGGAGTTTCACCATGTTGCCCAGGCTGGCCTTGAACTCCCAGGCTCAAGCAGTCCACCTGCCTTAGCCTCCCAAACTGCTGGGATTGTAGACGTGAGCCACCACACCTAGCCTGATTTGCAGATATTTTCTCCAGTTCTGGAGGTTGCCTTTTCACTCTGATGACTGCTTCCTGTGGTGTGTAGAAATTTGGTGTAGACCCATTTGTCTATTTTTGTTTTTGTTCTTTAATTTAGCAATATTTTGTAAGTTTCATTGTACAGGATATTTGGGGATCTGTAAGACTACCCTCAGGTTCAGTAATTTGCTAGAAAGACTCAACTCAGAAAAGGTTTTATACTCAAATTATAGTTTAGTACATTGAAATGATATGGATTAAATTTAGCAACAGAAAAAGACACATAGGGCAGGGTCCAGGAGACACCCCAGGCACAAGGTGTCAATAGTCCTCTCCCAGTGGAGTTGTGCACACAGTGCTTAATTTTTCCAGCAACAGTGTATGACAACACACGTGGAATATTGGCAACCAGGGAAGCTGGCTGAGCCTTAGTATCCAGGTCACACATGGCTGACCTCAGTTCTCTGGCTCCTTCAGAGGCCAAGCTGATACTGTGTGACACAAGGCCCTCACCATAGATCACATTGTTAGCAGAAACTTGTTGGCATGACCCAATGCCTCATGTAAATAAGGGAAATTGTTTTTCTTTTTAATTAATTAATTTTTTTTTTTTTTAGGTGGAGTCTTACTCTGTCACCCAGGCTGGAGTGCAGTGGTGTGATCTGAGCTCACAGCAAACTTTGCCTCCCAGGTTCAAGTGATTCTCATGCGTCAGTCTCCCCAGTAGCTGAAATTAAGGCATGCACCACCACACCTGGCTAATTTTTGTATTTTTAGTAGAGATGGGGTTTCACCGTGTTGGCCAGGCTGGTCTTAAACTCCTGGCCTCAAGTGGTCCACCCCCCTCAGCCTCCCAAAGTGCTGGAATTATAGGCGTGAGCCACTGCACCCAGCCAGGAAGTCTTAACAGGATGGATGTTCTAAGGGTTTAGAGGTTGTCTTCCAGGAGCTGGGCAGGGAAAAAAATCCTTTTTTGGCCTGTGCAGAGTTTAGACAACCTTGATATGCTGAGTTACTCCCTTTACTGTACAGCGGGCCTTGTACATCTTTTCATCCTTCAGGTTTCAGGTCATGTTGTGGTACTTCCTCAGACAGGTATTTTCTGGCCATATTATTTAAAAGTAGTCCCATACCAGGTGTTCTTTATCACATCACCTTGTTCATTCCTTTTTTTTTTTTAACTGCTCCTTGCAGAGCTGAGCTAGCCCATAGGCAGTACACTGAGAGCAGCCTGTTTATTCCTTTTATAGTACTATCCCATTGTGTAATTATCCTGTTTATTATCTGTCTCCCTCTGCTTGAAAGCAGTTCTTGAGAGCCAGGAACCTTATCTCTTTGCTCCCTGTCGTATCCCTGGCATTGCACCTAGCACAGTGTCTGGCACATAGCTGGCATTTACCTTTTTTAGAGGGGACAGTTCCCAGTGAAAACTAGAAAACTTGCTAGACAAATTTTTAAAAAGCTGTAACACTTACTTTTTTTTTTTTTTTTTTGAGACGGAGTCTCGCTCTGTCGCCCAGGCTGGAGTGCAGTGGTGCAATCTCAGCTCACTGCAAGCTCCGCCTCCCAGGTTCACGCCATTCTCCTGCCTCAGCCTCCAGAGTAGCTGGGACTACAGGCGCCCGCCACCACGCCCAGCTAATTTTTTGTATTTTTAGTAGAGACGGTTTCACCGTGGTCTAAATCTCCCGACCTTGTGATCCACCCGCCTTGGCCTCCCAAAGTGCTGGGATTACAAGCGTGAGGCACCGTGCCTGGCACTGTAACACTTATTTTAAAAATTAATTAATAATTAGAAATTAAGACCGGGCGCAGTGGCTCATGCCTGTAATCCCAGCACTTTGGGAGGCCGAGGCGGGCAGATCACCTGAAGTCAGGAGTTTGAGACCAGCCTGGCTAACATGGTGGAACTCCGTCTCTACTAAAAAAAAAAAAATAGAAAAAAAAAAAAAAAAACCAGGTGTGGTGATAAGCACCTGTAATTCCAGCTACTCAGGAGACTGAGGCGGGAGAATCACTTGAACTTGGGAGGCCAAGGTTGCAGTGAGCCAAGATTGCGCCACTGCACTCTAGCCTGGGCAACAGAAGCAAAACCCCTCCTCAAAAAAAAAAAAAGTTAAATAGAAAAAGGACATAGATGAAAAAGCACTCGGCCAGGTGTGGTGGCTCACGCCTGTAATCCCAGCACTTTGGGAGGCAGAGGCAGGCGGATCACGAGGTCAGGTGATCGAGACCATCCTGGCTAACACAGTGAAACCCCGTTTCTACTAAAAATACAAAAAATTAGCCAGGCGTGGTGGTGGGCACCTGTAGTCCCAGCTACTCGGGAGGCTGAGGCAAGAGAAGGCGTGAACCCGGGAGGCAGAGCTTGCAGTGAGCCCAGATCGCGCCACTGCACTCCAGCCTGGGCGACAGAGCGAGGGCCGGGCGCGGTGGCTCACGCTTGTAATCCCAGCACTTTGGGAGGCCGAGGCGGGTAGATCACGAGGTCAGGAGATCGAGACCATCCTGGCTAACACGGTGAAACCCCGTCTCTACTAAAAATACAAAAAAATTAGCCGGGCGTAATGGCGGGCGCCTGTAGTCCCAGCTACTCAGGAGGCTGAGGCAGGAGAATGGCGTGAACCCGGGAGGCGGAGCTTGCAGTGAGCGGAGATCGCGCCACTGCACTCCAGCCTGGGTGACAGAGCGAGACTCCGTCTCAAAAAAAAAAAGAAAAAGCACTCAACCATCCTGATAATAAGAGAAATAGATATTACAGTTATTCCAAGATTCCATATTTCTCCCATCAGATTGGTAAAAATCTAAGCATTTGCCAACATAAGGTGTTAGCAACCGTGTGGTGAAGTAGGCAATCCTCTTGCATTGCTGATTCTCTAAATTGGTGCAATCCATAGGGAGGGCAATTTGGCATGCTCTCGTTCTCTCTCTCGCTTACTTGCTGGCGCGCTCTCTCTCTCTCCATGAGAAGGAGAAAGAGAGCGCACGAGCAAGCGATTGAGCGAGAGAGAGAGAGAGCACGCACCTGCAGTCCCACCTGCTCAGGAGGCTGAGGTGGGAGGATTGCTTGAGCCTGGGAGGTCAAGGCTGTGGTAAGCTGTGACTATGCCACTGCACTGCAGCCTAGTGACAGAGAATCTGTCTCAAAGATAAGAAGAATGAGCATATTCTTTATGTACTGATGTGTAGAAAAATCTCTAAGATACATAGTTAAGTGGAGAAAACAAAACGCTGCGTAGTGCATTTACTGTACTACCATTTGTGTGAAAAGGGAGAGTGAGAGTATGTGTTTGTATTTGCTTGCATATGTAGAAAGAAACTTTGAAAAGATTCACAGAACAATTAAAGTAGTAAGCAGGGGGATTAGGAAACTAGGTATATATTAAGAGGGAGATTTTGTACTCTATACCTTTTAATACTTTCTTTGAAACCACGTGAATGTTTTACCTGTGTATTTCTTTTTAATTTTTGCTTTACCTGCCTTTGAACAAATAAATTGCACTTTTTAAGAGCTCTATTTTTATTTCCTTTCGATTATCTTCTGTAGATTCTTATGTCACATTTTACTTTAACAGCACATTTAGACAGAATACAGTCTTTAAATGGAAGCCGACAATTTATTTCCCTGGAAAATTTTTGAAGTACAGTAACATTTGATTGATTGAACTTTATTTAGTAAGAATTCTTAGCAAAATTCCCTCCCAGGCACACCTACATGGTGCTTCATTTTCAGTGAACTACAAATCTCTGAAACCCAAAACTCCAATCTGAAAGTACAAGATGGCTGGACTCGATGGCTCATGCCTGTAATCCCAGCACTTTGGGAGGCCAAGGTGGGAGGATTGCTTGAGCCCAGAAGTTCAAGACCAGCTTGGGCAACATGGTGAAACTTTGTCTCTACAAAAAATTAGCCGGGCTTCACAAACAATCTTGTAGGAGTCATTCATTAATTAACTCAAGAAATATTTATAGAGTACAGGAGACACTAGAGATCAAGCAAAGGTCAATAACATGTGCTGTCCTTAGAGAAAACTTATATTCTAAGGAGATAAAGATGAATAATCAAGTGAGAAACAGGAGCTACATCAAATAATCACAAGTACGCTTCAGAGAATTAAAACCAGATCAACGTAGAGAAAGGCTTCCTTACATTCGATAGTCGGGAAATTTCTCTCTCTACCAGGAGGGAACTGAGTGACAAGGAACAGTCAGGTGGGAGAAGGGCATTCCAGATGAACCAGCCCTGAGCGGGGAACTAGAAGGCCAGTTTGAGAAAAGGAATGAAGAGAGGAGGAACAGTGTGTGGTCAGAGCAAGGACCAAACCATTTTAGACTTCACGAGCCTAAGAAGTTTTAATTTTTGTTATGAGCATGACAAGAAGCCATATAATCGAGTTTTAAACAAAGGAATGACATGATCTCATTTTGTTTTTTAAAAAAAACATCCTGGCTATAGTGTGGAGAATGGACTAGGGGAGCATAAAAGCAGAAAGACCAAATTAGAAGCCTATTAACAGTAATCCAAATGATAGATAATAGTGGTTTGAACCACAAAGATTGTGGACACAGAAAGAAGTAGATAGATCCAGGAGATGTTTTGGAGGTATTCTGGCAGAATGTGCTGGCTGACTAGACAGAGGTACTAAGGAAAAGAAAGGAATCAAGAATAATTCCTAGATTTGGGACTTCCTAGAAACTGGGAGAATGGTGCTGCTGTTTACTGAGATAAATGGAGAAGATGGAGGAGAAGCTTAGAATAGAGTTCTAGGAGAGGTCAGAGATGGAGATCAACATTTGGGAAACAGATTTTTCTAATTCTATAGTGCCTACGATTTTCTTTTTTTTTTTTTTTTTTTTAAGACAGAGTCTCGCTCTGTCGCCCAGGCTGGAGTGCAGTGGTGCAATCTCGGCTCACTGCAAGCTCCTACTCCCGGGTTCACGCCATTCTCCTGCCTCAGCCTCTCCGAGTAGTTGGGACTACAGACGCCCGCCACCACACCCGGCTAATTTTTTGTATTTTTTAGTAGAGACGGGGTTTCACCATGGTCTCGATCTCCTGACCTCGTGATCTGCCCGCCTCGGCCTCCCAAAGTGCTAGGATTATAAGCGTGAGCCACCACGCCCGGCATGCCTACAATTTTCTATTGATAGACTAAAAATGTTTGGAATTTTATATGCAGTTTCATCTGGACAATACCCTAAGAAGAGATCAGTTACACCTTGGCACCTGCTAGTAGCCATAGGAATGTGTATATGTAGAATAAATGGTAAAACTACTGAATGCTTAATATGTGCCAGACACCATGAGATATGTCTTTGAAGTACTATCCCAGTAGAATTTACAACAACCCTATCAGGAGATACTTTTTTTATCACCATTTTACAGATGAAGACACTGAAGTTCAAAGAGGTTAAATAACTCACCCCAAATCACACTATATAGAAGAGAAATCTAAATCCTGGTAGTCTGACCCCAGAACTTGGGCTAATTACCACTGTATAATACAGTGTCACTGGGGTAAACCCAAGATGTGATAACATAAGTTAGAGACTTTTAAATTACAAATTTCACACATTATGATTTCACCCATAAAATGTAGTGATTCAGCCATAGTCTTCTGATTAGTTGGAGTACCCTGTACAATACTTGAGGAACTTGCTTCTTTTATTTTCATATATATATATATGTTCATAAATTAAATCTGGATAGCCAATAAATCTGCCATTTTTGTCTCTAACCAACACTTCTGTCACCAAATTGTACTTTTTCTTTGTTTTTTTTTGAGACGGAGTCTCATTCTGTCACCCAGGTTGGAGTACAGTGGCTCTATCTTGGCTCACTGTAACCTCTGCCTCCCGGGTTCAAACGATTTGCCTGCCTCAGCCTCCCAAGTAGCTGAGATTATGGGTGCCCGCCATCACACTGGCTAATTTTTGTATTTTTAATAGAGACAGGGTTCCACCATGTTGGCCAGGCTGGTCTTGAACTCCTGACCTCGGGTGATCCACCCGCCTCAGCCTCCCAGAGTGCTGAGATTACAGGCATGAGCCACCACACCCGGCCCAAATTGTGCTTTTTTTAAATAAAGAAATTAAAACAGTTTTTTTTTCCTTAAAGATGGTGTTTCACTACATTCCCTGGGCTGCACTTGAATTCCTAGGCTCAAACGATTCTCCTGCATTAGCCTCCTGAGTACCTGGGACTATAGGTGTGTGCCACCATTCCTGAAAACATAATCAGTTTTGAAGGTAGTGTCTGGGCTGGGCTTGGTGGCTCACGCCTTCAATCCCAGCACTTTGGGAGGCCGAGGTGGGCGGATCACCTGAGGTCAGCAGTTCGAGACCAGCCTGACCAACGTGGATAAGACCCCGTCTCTACTAAAAATACAAAAAATTAGCCGAGCGTGGTGGCGCATGCCTGTAATCCCAGCTACTCAGGAGGCTGAGGCAGGAGAATTGCTTGAACCTAGGAAGCAGAGATCGCGTGGTGAGCCGAGATCGCGCCATTGCACTCCAGCCTGGGCAACAAGAGTGGAACTCCATCTTAAAAAGATAGTGTCTGGCCAGGCGTGGTGGCTCACGCCTGTAATCCTAGCATTTTGTGAGGCCGAGGTGGGTGGATCATGAGGTCAGGAGTTCGAGACCAGCCTGGCCAACATGGTGAAACCCTGTCTCTACTAAAAATGCAAACATTAAGCCGGCGCAGTGGCAGATGCCTGTAATCCCAGCTACTCAGGAGGCTGAGGCAGGAGAATTGCTTGAACCTGGGAGGCAGAGGTTGCAGTGAGCCAAGATTGTGCCACTATTAGGCAACAGAATGAGACTCTTGTCTCCAAAATAATAATAATAAATAAATAAAAAAGTAGTATCCAGCGTACTACAAAGAGGAAAGGTTTGTGAATGTGTATGTTACTGTTAAGTTAAACAGTGTTCTAGTATCCATCTCATTATCAGCCTTGGGCAGGGCAGGATTGAGTTGGCTAATGTTCATTATAAACCAGATCATCCAGTTGGGGACTGTGAATGAGCATATGATTGCCCCTTTCATGCTAGACTTAGCTAATTAAACTGTTCATATGACCTAAAAGGATGGCTGTGGTGCCATAGAAAGAAAACAAGTTTTGAGGCAAGAGACTTTAGTTTGATTCCTGCCTCTGCTGTTTTCTGGTTGTGAGATTTTGGATCAGCTGCTTTTGTGTTCATTTACCAAAACTTCTCAAGACAAAAAGAATAAATGAGATAATGTGACAGTGCCTTGTAAATATCAAATACTATATAGAGATAGCTATTATTACTTGTATGTTTATTGTGAACATTAATCAGCCAATCAAGTTGTTCAGACTTGTACTGCTGAACATCAATTGCAGATATAACATTCTTGGCAGATGATTTAGTCACCTCCTTCTGTGGAAGAATAGAAGATAGACAGCTCCTTGCTGTCTTTCACACTATGTTCTGGTCCCTCTGGCCTCACTTTCCATATAACCATTTCCGTTCTACTGGGCTTTAGCCACTCTGGTGATTTGAGTTCAGCAAAAATAATCTTTCTTGATGGGTGGTGTATATATTTCTACGTTTTATGCTTTAGAATAGTTTCCTTTCCATTTCTCTTAGGGTTTGGGTCTTCATAACTGTTTGAAGAGAAATCCTGACCTCCAGACTGAAGGAGAGGGCACCATGCCTTTATAACACCAGCCTCCGTCTTTTTTTTTTGTTCCCCTCTTAGTTCATTTTGTATTGCTATAACAGAATACCGCAGACTGGGTCATTTATTTATTTATTTATTTTTTGTTTTTGTTTGTTTTCTTTTTTGTATCTTTTTAAATTCTTTTTGTTGTTGTTGTTGTTGTTGTTTTTGAGACTGGGTGATTTGTTTATTCAGCTTATGTTTCTTGAGGCTGGAAAGCCCAAAAGTATATGGTACCAGCACCTGAGGAGGATTATCCCATGGTGGATAAGCAGAACGGCAAGAGAGCTTGCTTTTATAACAAAGTCACTGCCATGATAACTAACCTACTCCTGCGATAACGACATTGCAGGTTCAATATCCCTGATTTGAAAGTCTGAAATTCAAAGTGCTCCCATATCTGAAACTTTCTGAGTACCAATGTGATGCTCAAAGGAAATGCTTATTGGAGCGTTTTAGATTTTGGATTTTTAGATTTGGTATGTTCAACCTGTAAGTCTAATGGAAATATTCCAAAATGCAAAATCTGAAACACTTCTGGTCCCAAACATTTCAGATAAAGGATACTGAACCTGTAATCCATTCATGAAGGCAGAGTCCTCATGACCCCGTCACCTCCTAAAGGCCTCACCTCTTGATAACACCACAATGGCAACCAGGTTTCCAGTATATGAATTTTTAGGGGGATCATTCAAACTATAGCACCTTCCTTTATCCCTTACCCTATTCCATTAGTTTTAATCCCCACTTTGTCTCTTCCTCTAATCTTCAGTCTACACTGTGGCATGATAGGTATGCTCAAGTCTCTAACAGCTCTAAAATAACCTTTTCTGTTTGTTTTTTTTTTTTTGTCTTCATTTCTAGTGGGGTTGGATAACATAAATTTTTCAAGTTAAATCCCTCTCTATTGCAAGCCCCTTCCACCTTTTTTTTTTGCTTCAAAGAATGATTGCCTTTACCTTCTCAGTTCTCAATTATTTTCCAGCCTATTATGATTTTATGACCTTGATACAGAAGGGCTGGGCTCCCGGCTAAATTCCACCCTTAAACCTGGAACTGCAACCCTAAGTGAAAACAGCTGACCCTATTTTTTTTCCCACCCAAATGTTGCCTCTTTGGCCTGCCATGCCCCTATCCTGTGCCCCTAAATATATTTCAGCTGGGCTGGATGCGGTGGCTCACTCCTATAATCCCAGCACTTTGGGAGACCGAGGCAGGCGGATCACCTGGGGTCAGGAGTTCAAGACCAACCTGGCCAACATGGCAAAACCCTATCTCTACTAAAAACACAAAAATTAGTCGGGCATGGTGGTGGGCACCATAATCCCAGCTACTTGGGAGGATGAGGCAGGAGAATTGCTTGAACCTGGGCGGTGGAGGTTACAGTGAGCCCAGATTGTGCCAGTGCACTCCAGCCTGGGCAACAGAGTGAGACTCCGTCTCAAAAAAAAAAAAAAAAAGATTTCAGCAGCTGGCAGAACAATATAAGCAGCTGACGTCAGGGATATAAATGGCTGAGTGTTGGAAATACAAGCGGCTGATTGTCCGAAATACAAGCCACTGAGTGTTGGTGATACAAGTGGCTGAGCAGCGAGCAGAGAAGCAGCTGAGCGTTGGAGACTGTGGATGGACGTGGCTAACTTCAGATGGTGCACCTTTGGAGAATAGGCCCAGCCGGAGATGGCCTGGCTTCAGGGAAAGATCACCTTCTTCCCATACCATCCCTTTTTCAACTCCCCATCCTGCTGAGAACCGCTTCTATTGTGCAATACAATCTTCTGCATATACTACCCTTCAATCTGTTCATGTGATCTGATTATTCCTGGACACTGGAAGAGAACCTGGGTGCCAAGAGGAGAGGGCAGGGGCTGCCACCCTGACCCTCCACTGAGCTGGCTGGCACCTGGCCATCCCCAAATGGCCGAGTTGAAGGAGCATTGATTGTAACACACTTGGATGCTGCTGCGGGGCCGTATAGAGCCTGTGCCTGCCAGAGAGGAGCAACTGGCTGGTTCCCGCATTCATTTGCTCTGGTTCCCACACTCACTCGCTTGCACACTCCCTCTTGCAAGGGGTTTGAGTGTGTGGTGGCCGAGTAAACGAGCCACGCTTCGAGCCATGAAGGGGTCAAGGGAATTATCCCGTCTCATCTCAATCCAACTTCCCTCTTCACTGTTTTACTTTTGTAAAACCCTTGATGAACTTCCCGTTGTCAATTCAAGGTCTTTTTAGCTCTCATCCTGCCAGACTGTTGATGACACCTCTGATTTGTGCTCCACTTTTGGCTTCTGTGTTGTATTGATTCCTGAGTTTTCTTCCCTCTCCTCTATTCTCTTAATCTCGTTTTCTGGTTTTCTCCCATCACCTGCTGGTTAAGCTTAGGGGTTATTTACACTTCTCTCCTTGGTCAATCTTTTTACTGTATTTTTCCCCCCACAGCTATTTCATCCATTTCTGAGGCCTGAGATTTCATCCATTTCTGAGGCTATAGAGACCAGTGACTTCGTCTGACTCTTCTGAGCTTGAAATTCCTATTGGTAACTGCCATTGGACTTAACTGCCTGGTTATGTCTCTAACTAAAGTACTTCTCTCTTCCAGCCTGTTTATCTTATTGTGTTCCATTGTGTTCCTTATCTCTACCAATGCTAGTTCCTTATGCTAGAAATCTCATTCATTGCCACTCAATCAAGTTTGCTAAAAATGAAACATCTGATTGTGTCACTTGTTCAACCTTACCAATTTTTTTTTTTTTTTTTTTTTTGAGACTTGCTTTGTCACCCAGGCTGGAATGTAGTGGCACGATCTCTGCTCACTGCACCCTCCATCTCCCAGGTTCAGGTGATTCTCCTACCTTAGCCTCATGAGTAGCTGGGATTACAGGCATGTGCCACCATGCCCGACTAATTTTTATATTTTTAGTAGAGACAGGGTTTTACCATGTTGGCCAGGCTAGTCTCAAACTCTTGACCTCAAGTGATCCACCCACCTTGGCCTCCCAAATTGCTGGGATTTCAGGCGCCTGGCCTGTTACTTCTTGATTATATGCTAAACAAGGGGTGGGTTATTCATGAGTTTTCTGGGAAAGAGGTGGGCAATTCCCGGAACTGAGGATCCCTCCCCTTTTTAGACCATACAAGGTAACTTCCGGACATTGCCATGGCATCTGTAAACTGTCATGGTGCTGGCGGGGAGTGTCTTTTAGCATGCTAATTATAATTAGCGTATAGTGAGCGGTGAGGATAATGAGAGGTCACTCTCCTCACCATCTTGGTTTTGGTGGGTTTTGGCCAGCTTCTTTGTTGCAACCTGTTTTATCAACAAGATCTTTATGAGCTGTATCTTGTGCTGACTTCCTATCTCATCCTGTAACTAAGAGTACCTAACCTCCTGCGAATGCAGCCCAGTAGGTCTTGGCCTTATTTTACCCAGCCCCTATTCAAGATAGAGTTGCTCTGGTCCAAACGCCTCTGACACAAGGATTTTAAAGTCTTATTAATTAAGGTAAGATAGTTCCTTGCATAAGTGGTCTGAAATCACAGAAAGCCGAATTTGAAAAAGGTGCTTGGAGCTGCAGCCAATAAACAAGGTTTCATGCAGGTGTCAGTATTTAAGCTACATCTCAAAGGATAAGTACAATTGTATTATGTTGGGATGAACAGAGAGAATGGAGCAAGCCAAGACCCAGGTAAAAGAGAGGACCTGAGTGCCTTCAGTGAACAATGATAGATAATCTAGACTTTTAAACTGCATACTTCCTGTACATTGTTTTTTCTTGCTTCAAGTTTTTAGAACTCATAGTGACGGGTCTGTTGTTAATCCCAGGTCTAACCATTATGTTGATTCTGCCAAGAATCTGATTTACTGAAAATGTTTTTCTTGTGCTTATAGAATGACAATAGAGAACGGCAGGAGCACAACGACAGGCGGAGCCTTGGCCACCCTGAGCCATTATCTAATGGACGGCCCCAGGGTAACTCGCGGCAGGTGGTAGAGCAAGATGAGGAAGAAGATGAGGAGCTGACATTGAAATATGGCGCCAAGCATGTGATCATGCTCTTTGTCCCTGTGACTCTCTGCATGGTGGTGGTCGTGGCTACCATTAAGTCAGTCAGCTTTTATACCCGGAAGGATGGGCAGCTGTACGTATGAGTTTTGTTTAATTGTTCTCAAAGCCAGTGTGGCTTTTCTTTACAGCATGTCATCATCACCTTGAAGGCCTCTGCGTTGAAGGGGCATGACTTAGCTGGAGAGTCCATCCTCTGTGATGGTCAGGAGCAGTTGAGAGAGCGAGGGGTTATTACTTCATGTTTTAAGTGGAGAAAAGGAACACTGCAGAAGTATGTTTCTTGTATGGTATTACTGGATAGGGCTGAAGTTATGCTGAATTGAACACATAAATTCTTTTCCACCTCAGGGCCATTGGGCACCCATTGCTCTTCTGCCTAGAATATTCTTTCCTTTTCTAACGTTGGTGGATTAAATTCCTGTCATCCCCCTCCTCTTGGTGTTATATATAAAGTTTCGGTGCCGCAAAAGAAATAGCCCTCGAATATAAAATTTTCCTTTTAATTCTCAGCAAGGCAAGTTACTTCTATATAGAAGGGTGCACCCTTACAGATGGAACAATGGCAAGCGCATATTTGGACAAGGGAGGGGAAAGGGTTCTTATCCCTGACACACGTGGTCCCTGCTGCTGTGTTCTTCCCCTGTTGGCTAGGGTTAGACCGCACAGGCTAAACTAATTCCAGTTGGCTAATTTAAAGAGAATGATGGGGTGAGTGCTTTGTCAGGAGTCAGGGCAGAGCAGGTAGCAGGTAATTGGAATGAGGGTGGAGCAGGTAATCGAAAAACGTTGCTTTACGAGGAAGTTAAGTTTAAAAGTAGAAGGCAAAGAATTGAACATACTGACATATTAATTCTTCGAAATTTAGAACTTACATCTAACATTGGCTTAAATGTTAAATCCTCAAAGATAACATTCCTGTTTCTCCTAACACAATTAAGTCCTTCTTGGTATCTTTTCTCATAGCAACTTGTCCTTTCTCACTTGTCACAATTTGCAAATATATATTTATTTACATTGTTTATTTAATGCCTGATTTCCTTCTTTATTGCAAGGCCTGTGAGGATACTGAGTCTCCAGGTGAGGTGTATAATAAATGGCCAAACAAATCATTAATTGAAAGGATGAACAACTAATTCAAGCTAGCACTCTCTAGACTTTTGGGGAGCTGTCATGTGGATTCCCTGGTGCTGCTGATGTCAGCCCTTGGCCTCCAAGAAAAATGCTTGATTCAAATGTCATCTAGTTCCATCTCTAGGACTCTCATGGGGTCCAAAGAAGAGTTTTAATTGAGTTTTAGAATTTGAAGTTGTGAAGCGTCTGAAAAACTACATGGTGTTCTGAAAGCCAAACTTTTAGCCTTTTGGGAGAGCATCTAAGACAGCAGATGAAGGGCAGGGGTTAGAACTAGAGGGATTGAAGAATATTATCTGTATAGGTTAGGGTTAGGTTTGGCAACATATTATAGAACAAACATTGGCAAGCTACAGCCACAGGCCAGATCTGTCTGCTACCTTTCCACAAAGTTGTAATAAAGTTATTCACAAATTTGTGAATAAACTTTCATTGGAACATGACCATGCTCCTTGGTTTATACATTGTCTGTGGCTGCTTTCACGCTACAGTAGCACAGTTGAGTGGTTGCACTGGAGACCATATGACCCATAGAGCTTAAAATATTCACTGTCTGGCTTTTTACAGAGATGTTTCTGACTTTGTTAATAGAAAATCAAAACAACTGGTTTAAATAATGCACATACTTTCTCTCCCATAGAGTAGTGCAGAGGTAGGCAGTCCAGATTAGTACAGTGGCTTCACGTTCATCAAGGAATCAATCTCCTTCTTTCTTCTTTAGCTTCTAACCTCTAGCTTACTTCAGGGTCCAGGCTGGAGCCCTAGCCTTCATTCTGACAGTAGGAAGGAGTAGGGGAGAAAAGAACATAGGACATGTCAGCAGAATTCTTTCCTTTCTTAGAAGTTCCATACACAACACATCTCCCTAAAAGTCATTGCCATTACTTGTTCTCATAGCCATCCTAAATATAAGGGAGTCAGAAGTAAAGTGTTTTTGGCTGGGAATATTGGCACCTGGAATAAAAATGTTTTTCTGTGAATGAGAAACAAGGGGAAGATGGATATGTGACATTATCTTTTTTTTTTTTTTTTTTGAGACAGAGTCTCGCTCTGTCGCCCAGGCTGGAGTGCAGTGGCGCGATCTCGGCTCACTGCAAGCTCCGCATCCCGGGTTCACGCCATTCTCCTGCCTCAGCCTTTCCGAGTAGCTGGGACTACAGGCGCCCGCCACCACACCCGGCTGATTTTTTGTATTTTTAGTAGAGACGGGGTTTCACTGTGGTCTCGATCTCCTGTCCTCGTGATCCGCCCGCCTTGGCCTCCCAAAGTGCTGGGATTATAAGCGTGAGCCACCGCGCCCGGCCGTGACATTATCTTAAGACAACTCCAGTTGCAATTACTCTGCAGATGAAAGGCACTAATTATAAGCCATATTACCTTTCTTCTGACAACCACTTAGCCCACGTGGTTTCTGTGGCAGAATCTGGTTCTATAACAAGTTCCTAATAAGCTGTAGCCAAAAAACATTTGATGAGGTATTATAATTATTTCAATATAAAGCACCCACTAGATGGAGCCAGCGTCTGGTTCGCATGTAAGTCCTTCTTTCCATATGTTAGATATTTTCTTTGAAGCAATTATTTTAGAGTGTAGCTGTTTTTCTCAGGTTAAAAATTCTTAGCTAGATTGGTGAGTTGGGGAAAAGTGACTTGTAAGATATGAATTGAATCGAGAAAGAAAATTCTGTGTTGGAGGTGATAATGTGGTTGGGGATCTCCATTAACACTTACCTAGGGCTTTTGTGTTTGTTTTATTGTAGAATCTATACCCCATTCACAGAAGATACCGAGACTGTGGGCCAGAGAGCCCTGCACTCAATTCTGAATGCTGCCATCATGATCAGTGTCATTGTTGTTATGACTATCCTCCTGGTGGTTCTGTATAAATACAGGTGCTATAAGGTGAGCATGAGACACAGATCTTTGCTTTCCACCCTGTTCTTATGGTTGGGTATTCCTGTCACAGTAACTTAACTGATCTAGGAAAGAAAAAATGTTTTGCCTTCTAGAGATAAGTTAATTTTTAGTTTTCTTCCTCCTCACTGTGGAACATTCAAAAAATACAGAAAGGAAGCCAGGTGCATGTGTAATGCCAGGCTCAGAGGCTGAGGCAGGAGGATCACTTGGGCCCAGGAGTTCACAAGCAGCTTGGGCAACATAGCAAGAGCCTGCCTCTATTAAAGAAAACAAAAAACAAATATTGGAAGTATTTTATATGCATGGAATCTATATGTCATGAAAAAATTAGTGTAAAATATATATATTATGATTAGTTATCAAGATTTAGTGATAATTCATGTTATTTTGGATTTCAATGCCTTTTTAGGCCATTGTCTCAAAAAATAAAACCAGAAAACAAAAAAAGATGTAACTGAAAAACATTTTCATATAATAGCACAATCTAAGTGGGTTTTTGTTTGTTTGTTTGTTTGTTTGTTGAAGCAGGGCCTTGCCCTGTCACCCAGGCTGGAGTGAAGTGCAGTGGCGCGATTTTGGCTCACTGTATCCTCAACCCACCAGTTTCAAGCGATTCTCCTGCCTCTGCCTCCCAAATAGCTGGGATTACAGGCGTGTGCCACCACACTTGGCTAATTTTTGTATTTTTAGTAGAGACGGGGTTTCACCATGTTGGCCACGCTGGTCTCGAACTCCTGGCCCCAAGTGATGTGCCCACCTTGGTCTCCCAAAGTGCTGGGGTTACAGGCATGAGCCACTGTGCCCGGCCCTAAGTGGTTTTAATGTTTTGATTGACAGTATACTGAAGAAATATACTGTAAGACCTTTGTGAATCTCCTCATTCACAAATAACACTGTAGGATATAATGGTCCCTATAAAATATGGTATAACTAAAATCAGATTTTCATATTGGAGTACAGAACAATAAAGCCATCTTCAGATACTGGTATTAAAGTCACTGGTGACTGGTCACACCTTGCCTAAACTGGTAGCCATCATGTACCCTCTCACCATCTCTACTGTACTACTTCCTTCCTTGGGAAGTGGGGCGCTGGGAGGTTGTACAGGAAAGACACAGACCCACCCTTCTCAGCCTCTCCTCCCCTAGCTCATTCTTTTGCCAAGTGACCCACTGCTGAGTTTCAGCCAACTAGCACGTTTCAGACTCATACCTTAGAAAAAATTACACATTATCACAAGTCATGCACCTTTTAAGGCCATTTTCAAATAATAGAAATTATAAATGTTCGGCCAGGCATGGTGGCTCATGCCTGTAATCCCAGCACTTTGGGAGGCCAAGGCAGGAGGATTGCTTGAGGTCAGGAGTTTTTTTTTTGTATTTTTTTGCCCCCGAGACGAAGTCTCGCTCTTGTCCCGCGAGCTGGAGTGTGATAGCGCAATCTTGGCTCACTGCAAGCTGTGCCTCCCGGGTTCAAGCGATTCTTCTGCCTCAGCCCCCCTAGTAGCTGGGATTACAGGTGCCTGCCACCATGCCCGGCTAATTTTTGTGTTTTTAGTAGAGACTGGGTTTTACCATGTTGGCCAGGCTGGTCTAGAACTCCTGAGCTCAGGTGATCCACCCGCCTTGGCCTCGCAAGTGCTGGGATTACAGGCGTGAGCCACCATGCCCGGCCGAGGTCAGGGGTTTGAGACCAGCCTGAGCAACATAGTGAGACCTATCTCTACCAAAAAAAAAAAAAAATTAACTTTCCAAATGTAGGAGTCTACTCTGTTTCCTTCTAGTATTTATTTCTGTATACTTTTCTAACATGGCTAAAATGTATAATCAATATGTGTCCTTTTACTTTGGTGTGAACATTTTTTCTATTATAAATTCTTAGAAAATATTTCTATGGCTATGAGATATTTGACTCAAGTATCTTGTAATTTACTTCTCAAATGTCCCTGATGTTGGACATTTGTTTCTAGTGTTTCACTATTTTAAAAAACAGTAATATCTGTCTTTATGCTTAGAGCTTTTTCAGTTTTTCAAATTATTTCCTTAGGGTAAAATCCTAGAAGAATTTCTGGGGCAAACTATCTACATATTTATAACTCTCTTAGTATTCAAAATCTCGTTTTCAAAAAGCTTGTATCAATTTGTACTTAACACCAGTAGTGAATGAGAGTATCTGTCGTACCCCACCAGTGCTGAATTTCTTTTTTTAAACTCTGTGCTGGTTTTTATAGGTAAAGAAAATGTCTTAATTTGCATTTAGTTGGTTACTAGTAATATCACATACCTTTTCAATGCTTGTGAACTTTAAAATTATACAGAGTTTAACCTTGCATGTTGAATATTTGAGTGAGTGGAAGTGTTAAGTGATGGCTGTCTGTGTAATCTGTTAGTAATGTATGGAGACGATTAAAGACGACAGGTATGTATGATGATGACAGGTTGTTACCAACACTCAGAAGGCCAAAAAGCAAGTGATATAAACCCATGCTGGGAAGCATTCGCCTTCCCCACTTTAAAAATGCTAGTTTCTTAATTGCTTTTCTTTATCCCTTTTTTCACCATATATATTTTGTCTGCACGTGTTTACTTGTCTTTAGTTTCCCTGCTTTAGTAGACTGACCTTGTGACTTTTACCAGGATCCCATTATACTTTTGTTCTTCTGTTTATTTCTCAGATTTTATTGGAGGGTGGAATTCTACTTTTTCTTTCTTATAATCTAGAATTTACATCCAGATTTCCTGCCTTTCCCTTACAAAATACCTGTGTAGTTGGATAGGTGGAGCTCTGGACTCAGAGTTCTTTCTCCTAGTAATCTTAGGAAATTATTTAATTTTTCTGTGTTTTCATATTTTCACACATAAAAGAGAAAGCACCATCTCTAAACTACCTCTTCTTTTCTCTGCTTTTAAGCATGTATAGGTTTTCCCAATCTTGGGCAGTGACAGGTACAGGACAGTATAGCTTTACATCCACCTTGTTTTATTTAAACGCGAGCTCTTTGAGGTAACCCCTGCTATTATCCCAGTTTTATGGATGAGGCACTGAGGCAGGGGTCACACAGCTAGTGTGGGTCAGAACCTAATGGGTCAGAATGGACATTTGAGTCCAGAGTTTGGCCTGGATTGACACACATAGCTATTACGTAAGATTCCTCTCAAATTCAGTCCTCAGCTCCCTGAAGTGTGGGTTCTCTTTTCATGCCTCCATGGAAACTGCGTATCATGTGGTTACCAGTTTTTCCTTTGGTCATATCTGCTGACCTTTTCAAACCTAATTTTTCTGGACCTTATTGGCATTTGACTTATTTATTGCCTCCCGCTTGACATTGATTCTGGCTTTTGCTTTACTTCCTACTTGGGTCCTCTTTGCAGTTTCCTAAAGCTAACCAGCCATGATTCTCAGATGATGGACTTTTTCGTCTCTCCCGTTACTTCTTGGGAAATTATATTTTAATCTCATGGTTTAGATTTTCATCCTTAAATATAACTTTTAATGTAGTATTTTTAGCCCAGAAGGGCCCATGGTTGGTTTGTTTTCTCCTTTGCATATCTCTTCTACTCACATACCTGGTAGCATATAAATCGAACGAATTATCCTTCATACCATTTCATTATCATCAGTAGGACTGCTTTGCTGGGGTTTTTTTTGTGTGTGTTTTTGTTTTTGTTTTGAGATAAAGTCTTGCTTTGTCACCTAGGCAAGAGTGTTAGGATTACAGGCGTGAGCCGCTATGCCAGGACAGCTGTTTTCTTCTAGTATTATTTGCCCTGTCTGAACATCTTCCTTTAGTAATTCTTTTAGAGCAAGTCAGCTGGCCTCAATTTGTTTTAATTTTTCTTTCCCTTAGGATGTTTTAATTTTACCTTTATTACTGAAGGATATTGTTACTGGGCAGAAAATTGTCTTGATGTTCCCTTTTTCAGCATTTAAAAAATGCTCTTCTACTTTCTTTCAGCTTCCATGGTTTCTGATGAAAATCAGTCGTTCGAATCACTGTTCTTCTAAAAGTAATACTTTGTTTTGTTCTGGTCACTTTCAAAATTTTTTCTTTTCAGCAGTTTAATTATGGGACTGTGTGAGGATTTCTTTGTTCATTCTGTTTGGAGTTCACTGAGCTTTTTGAATCTCTAGGTTTATGTCTTTTACCAAATTTGGAAAATTTTTCAACCATTATTTCTTCAAAATTTTTCTGTACCACATTCTTTACTCTCTTCTTTTTTTTTTTGAGATGGAGTCTCACTCTGTCACCCAGGCTGGAGTGCAGTGGCGTGATCTTGGCTCACTGCAACCTCTACCTCCCTGGTTCAAGCGATTCTCCTGCCTCAGCCTCCCAAAGTGCTGGGATTACAGGTGCCTGCCGCCATGCCTGGCTGATTTTGTTAATTTTTAGTAGAGACGGGGTTTTACCACATTGACCAGGCTGGTCTTGAACTCCTGGCCTTAAGTATTCCGCCTGCCTGGGCCTCCCAAAGTGCTGGGTTACAGGTGTGAGCCACCACACCAGGCCCCCTTTTTTTTTTTTTTTTTTGAGACTGAGTCTCGCTTTGTCACCCAAGCTAGAGTGCAGTGATGTGATGTTGGCTCACTGCAGCCTCAGCCTCCCAAGTAGCTGGGATTACAGAGATGCGCCACCATGCCCAGCTAATTTTTGTATTTTTATTAGAGATGGGGTTTCACCATGTTGGCCAGGCTGGTCTTAAACCCCTGGCCTCAAGTGATCCATCTACCTCAGCCTCCCAAAGTGCTGGGATTACAGACGAGCCACCGTGCCTGGCTCTTTACCCTCTTCTGGGAGTGATGACACAAATAACTTTTTATTCCACAGGTCTCTGAGGCTCTGTTTATTTTCCAATTTTTTTCACTATTGGCTCTGGTTAGATAATTTCTATTGATCTGTCTTCAAGTTTCCTGAAATTTCCATTTTGTTACTAAACCTATTCAGTGAAATGTTTTTGGTTATTTTATTTTTAGTTCTAAAATTCCTATTTAGCCCTTCTTTACATTTTTTTATTCTGAAACTTAAAACTTTCATTATAAGAGTGTTTGCCCTTACTTCTTGGAGGATTTTTATGCTCCAAGGATGTTGATGTTTTTGTTTTATTGGCCAATTGATCTGATTGGGTTAGGTCTAACCAGCCTTGTCAAAGCCTTTACAGTGTTGCTCAGATCTGCCCCATGTATATGCCACCCAGTCACCAGTCTGGGACTGGTATAGTGGTTTCTATTTGTAATTCGGTCGTCAGGGTCGGTGTGTACTGCTGAAGATCATATCCATACCCACTCACCTCGGGAATGGACCCACAAGTTTATAAACAGCTTTAAGAGATTGCTTTCATGAGTTTCTGTCTTTCTGTGATCTCCCTGTGGTTTCTTGGGCTTCCCTTTTGCATTCCTGCAGCCGAAAGTGGACTTTATCTTCCTAAAGTCAGGGCCAAAATGTGGGAGGAGAGAGAGAAATAAAGCAAGGGCTATTTGCCCCACTCTCTTGGGACTGACATTCCTCCAGTCAGAGAGTAAGGATTCCCTCCCTCTGAATTTTAGGCTTCTGCCACCCACATTACCATCACCACAGGATTGTGTGAGGACTGGGCATACGAGAATGGAGAAAAGGGGAAAAGAAGGCCGGGCGTGGTGGCTCACGCCTGTAATCCTAACACTTCGGGAGGCCAAGGTGGGCGGATTGCCTGAGCTCAGGAGTTTATGACCAGCCTGGGCAACACTGTGAAAACCTGTCTCCATACAAAAAATTAGCCGGGCGTGGTGGTGGGCGCCTGTAGTTCCAGCTACTCAGGAGGCTGAGACAGGAGTATTGCTTCAACCTGGGAGGCGGAGGTTGCAGTGAGCTGAGATCGTGCCACTGCACTCCAGCCTGAGCTACAGTGCGAGACTCTGTCTCCAAAAAAAAAGGAAGAAAAACTGGATTTTTACACTCTCTGGGTGTTAGAAGACCTCTTTCCTGATCCTCAAGCCAGAGCTAGAGGTCTTCTGGAGCTCCCATTGTCTTGCTAATACCCACTCAGGTTGTATTGAGTACAGGTGGAGGAAAAAAAAAAAGTAGTCCGCTCACTGCTAGTAATTCTAATTCCCCAGCCCACCTGCCTCTCATTACTTTTCATCTTTTGCAACCAGCTGCTGCCTGCTTTCTGCCCAGGTTTTGTAACTGTTCAGTGGGACAGAGAGAGTGGAAGGTGCTTACTCCATCTTATCTGGAACCTTTCTTAATACATTTTTTGTCACATTTGTGCATCTTTTATCCATCCTTTATTTTATTTTATTTTTTTTTGAGACGGAGTCTCAGTCTCTCGCCTAGGCTGGAGTGTAGTGGCGTGATCTTGGCTCACTGCAACCTCCGCCTCCTGGGTTCAAGTGATTCTCCTGCCTCAGCCTCCCAAGTAGTTGGGATTACTGGGACACGCCACCATGCCTGGCTAGTTTTTCCATTTTTAGTAGAGATGAGGTTTCCCCATGTTGCCCAGGCTGGTCTCGAACTTCTGACCTCAGGTGATCCACTGGCTTCTGCCTCCCAAAGTGCTGGGACTACAGGCCTGAGCCACCAGGCCCAGCCTTATCCTTCATTTTAGACAGCTTAAGAGGTTTGTATTCAGCCAGATCTCCACATTTACTTGTTCATTTGTGTTGTGATGTTTTTTAATGTTCAAGTCTTAGCACGCACAAACAATTATATAGAAACAAGTTGTTTACTTTGACTCCCAGTATAAGTAAAAGGAGCTTTTGAGTCAGAGATTCAGTAACTTGCCAGAGCCTGTTTGGAAATAAACACTGAGGATTTCTCATATCAGTGGTTGGTTATGCAATGTATGTGGCAAGCCCTAGAAGCTAAAAGACCAAACCTTAAAATGTTAAAAACAGAAAAGGCAGTTAATTCTTATACATAATTTGTTATAAAAGGAACTATAACTTATTAAAGTCAGAAGATTTCTGGCCTTGATAGTTTAGGGTTTAGAGAAGATACTGTTGTGTACTGTAAAACAGCAGGGCTGTTTTCTTTCATATCCTTTGGCACAGGAAAGCTGAACTACGGATTTTTGCAAGATGAGAAAGGCCTGTTGAAATGTGTGTGTATAACATAGTAATAAAATAAATGCATATGAAAATAACAAATTAACATATTTGGCATATTGACTTTGTCAAGATTAGTCTTTTTTGTCAAGTAACTAAGCCAGTGTGTATTAATTAAATCAGTAATTAGCAAAAGTTTGTACACTTTGATTTAGTAATTTTGCTTTTATGATATATTCTAAAGAAGGAATTAGAAATGCGGAAAAATATTTGTGAAGTAGGATGTTCATTTTAATGTAAATTAAAATTGGGGAAAGAAAGGGAAAACAATACAGATTCCATGCATAAGGCAAAGGTTCAGTTGTGGGTTTATCCATATGAGTATACTATTATTTTGTCATTTAAAAATCATAGTTTCAGCTGGGCGCGGTGGCTCACGCCTGTAATCCCAGCACTTTGGGAGGCTGAGGTGGGCGGATCACCTGAGGTTGGCAGTTCGAGACCAGCTTGACCAACATGGAGAAATCCCGTCTCAACTAAAAATACAAAAAAATTAGCCGGGCGTGGTGGTGAGTGCCTGTAATCCCAGCTACCCTAGAGGCTGAGGCAGGAGAATCGCTTGAATCTGGGAGGCGGAGGTTGCAGTGAGATTGCGCCATTGCACTCCAGCCTGGGCAACAAGAGCAAAACTCCATCTCAAAATCAATCAATCAGTCAGTCAATCAATCATAGTTTCACGCCAGGTGCAGTGGCACGCACCTGTAGACCCAGTTACTTGGGACCCTGAGACAAGATGATTGCTTGAGCCCAGGTTTTACAGTCTAGCCTGGGAAACATAGTGAGACCCCAGTCTCTTAAAAAAAAAATCATATTTTCAAATAATATTTGGTGGCATGAGAATATGTTTGTTATAAAAGATTACATTTGTGAAAGCAGAATGTAAACAGTACACTAGTTGATTCTCACTGTTGAAAGGTCTTTACACACACCTATACATGCAGATAGAAAACATGTCTGAAAGGGAAACGGTTTTGTTTTGTTTCGTATTGTTTTTTTGAGACAGTATCTCACTTTGTCACCCAGGCTGGAATGTAGTGGCACTGTCTCGGCTCACTGCAACCTCCACCTCCTGGATTCAAGCAATCCTCCCACCTCAACATCCCTGGCAGCTGGGACTACAGGCGCCCGCCACCATGCCTGGCTAATGTTCATATTTTTAGTAGAGACAGGGTTTTGGCATGTTGGTCAGGCTGGTCTCAAACTCCTGACCTCAGGCAATCCACCTGTCTCAGCCTCCCAAACTGCTGGGATAACAGGCGTGAGCCACTGTGCCTGGCCTGAAAGGGAAATGTTGATATTAATTTTCGTTGTCACTGGCCATTAGAATAGTTTTCTTCTTTTAGTGTTTCTGTGTTTCTTAAGTGTTACAAGCATATGTTACTTTTGATTCAGAAAAATGCTATTTTTAAAATAAGCAAGACTGGACATGGTGACTCTCACCAGTTTGGCTGAGACCGGAGGATCACTTGAAGCCAGGAGTTCAAAACTAGCTTGGGCAACAGAGTGAGACCCCCACCTTTACCAAAAAAAAAAAAAAAAAATTAAAAAATTAGCCAGGCATGGTGGTGTACCCACGCCTATAGTCCTAGGTACTAGGGAGGCTGAGGTGGGAGTATGGCTTGAGCCCAGTGGTTCGAGATTGTAGCGAGCTATGATCATGCCACTGTACCCCAGCCTGGGCAACACAGTGAGACCCTATCTCAAAAAATAATTTAAAAAAATATTTGGGGGCTCCTATAAGGTACAATTAAAAAAATTAAAATTAGGCCAGGCACGGTGGCTCATGCCTGTAATCCCAGCACTGTGGGAGGCTAAGGAGGGTGGATCACTTGAGATTAGGAGTTCAAGACCAGCCTGGCCAACATGGTGAAACCTCATCTCTAATACAAAAATTAGCTGGGCATGGTGGTGGCTGCCTGTAATCCCAGCTACTCGGGAGGCTAAGGCAGGAGAATTGCTTGAATCTGGGAGGTGGAGGTTACAGTGAGCCAAGACCGTGCTACTGCACTCCAGCCTGGGCGACAGAGTGAGGCTTCATCTCCCAAAAATAAATAAATTTAAAAAAGAAATAAATAAGAACATCTCCTTCTTCCCTTGCCAAAAAACCAAGGTGAAAAGCATCTCTCAAGAAAGATGAGAATTTCGATTATTTAATATTTACTCTGGTCCTTAATTTAAAGCTTAATATGGAATCCCAGTGTACATCTCCCACTGGTATTGTCTGTCTTGGCCAAGACAGACAAGTTTTAAAGAGTGAGATAAAATTTAGGCTAAAGTTGAAGTATTTGGAGGGAAATGTACAGGTGTTCTCAGCTTACCTTTTTTTGTTTTTTTGAGATGGAGTCTCGCTCTGTTGCTCAGGCTGGAGTGCAATGGCGCGATCTCAGCTCTCCACAACCTCTGCCTCCCGGGTTGAAGTGATTCTCCTGCCTCAGCCTCCCGAATAGCGGGGACTGCAGGCATGTGCCACCATGCCTGGCTAATTTTTGTATTTTTAGTAGAGACACGGGGTTCACCATATTGGCCAGGCTGGTCTTGAACTCCTGACCTCATGATCCACCCGCCTTGGCCTCCCAAAGTGCTGGGATTACAGGCGTGAGTCACCACGCCCAACCTCTCAGTTTACTTTGATATGTATTAGTAATAACAAAGACTAATGGATGAGGAGCTAGACAGAAATTTTATAAACCAAGTACTGCAAAATATGAATGGTAGACTCTAGGTGATATATGGGTGTTGACTGTAAAATTAATTAAATTTTGCTGTGTGTTTGAATATTTCTGTAACAAAATGTTGGAAAATTTTTGTGGAAGAACACCAGAAACAACTTTGCTGTATTGGGATAGTCAATTTAGAATATTCAAATGTTGGCTAGGTGCTGTGGCTCACACCCGTAATCCTAGCACTTTGGGAGGCCAAGGCAGGTGGATCACCTCAGGTCGGGAGTTCGAGACCAGCCTCACCAACATGGAGAAACCCTGTCTCTACTAAAAATACAGAATTAGTCAGGCGTGGTGGCACATGTCTGTAATCCCAGCTACTTGGGAGGCTGAGGCAGGAGAATTGCTTGAACCCTGGAAGTGGAGGTTGCAGTGAGCCGAGATTGCACCATTGCACTCCATCCTGGGCAACAAGAGCAAAACTCCGCCTCAGGAAAAAAAAAAAAAAAAAAGAATATTCAAATGTCCAAGGAGTACCAATATCTAGGTAAAGCCATTCTATTGGCCTTTGCCAAATTGTACTATTTTATAAAGTTGTTTTAAAGAGAGATATGGGCCGGGCGTGGTGGGGCACATCTGTAATCTCAGCACTTTGGGAGCCTGAGGCAGGCAGATCACTTGAGGTCAGGAATTTGAGACCAGCCTGGGCAACATGGCGAAACCCTGTCTCTACTAAAAATACAAAAATTAGGCCGGGCGCGGTGGCTCACGCTTGTAATCCCAGCACTTTCGGAGGCCGAGGCGGGCAGATCACGAGGTCAGGAGATCGAGACCATGGTGAAACCCTGTCTCTACTAAAAATACAAAAAAATTAGCCAGGCGTGGTGGCGGGCGCCTGTAGTCCCAGCTACTTGGAGAGGCCGAGGCAGGAGAATGGCGTGAACCTGGGAGTCGGAGCTTGCAGTGAGCCGAGATTGCGCCACTGCACTCCAGCCTGGGTGACAGAGCGAGACTCCGTCTCAAAAAAAAAAAAAAATACACAAATTAGCCTAGTGTGGTGGCGCTCACGCATGGTTCCACCTACTCAGGAGGCTTAAGCACGAGAATTGCTTGAACCCAGGAGGCAGAGGTTGCAGTGAGCTGAGATCGTGCCACTGCACTCCAGTCTGGGTGACAAAGTGAGACCCTGTCTCAAAAAAGAAAAAAAAATATGTACTTTTTAAGAGTTGTGGGACCTGTTAATTATATTGAAATGCTTTCTTTTCTAGGTCATCCATGCCTGGCTTATTATATCATCTCTATTGTTGCTGTTCTTTTTTTCATTCATTTACTTGGGGTAAGTTGTGAAATTTTTGGTCTGTCTTTCAGAATTAACTACCTTTGTGCTCTGTAGCGATCACTTAAAGCCATGTACTTTGTTGATGAATTACTCTGAATTGTTTCCATATATAGGTCATACTTGGTATATAAAAGACAAGTCAATATTACTAATTGAGACATTCCTCTGTTGCTCCTTGCTTATAATAAGTAGAACTGAAAGAACTTAAGACTACAGTTAATTCTAAGCCTTTTTGAAGATTATATATTCTTCTAGTAGAAGTCTGTGAATCAGAATGTTAAGAAAGGGTTTTAAGAATGTATAAAAACCAGAATAATTGATTTTCATACTTCTATTTTTTTAATCAGTGACTCTTTTTTCTTTCAAATGAAATCTTACATGAAATTTTCATATATAATATAGAAAAAAGTGGATCTAGTCTGTCAGAGAGAATAGTGAAGCTCAGAGATGTGCCAGCCTGGCCTTTTTCTCAGCTCAAGTGGCAGAATACAGTTTGTAAACAATTGCACTAGCTCTTAAATTCGAAGAGGCAGTCAAACTAATAAATAAATTGGAGAGTTATTTCTTTGGTAGAGGATTAAGGGAAATAACCACAGACAAAAGAAGCAAATATGAGAATCTGTGTGAAATGGATGATATTCTAGAAAAAAAATTATCAAAACTGACCCCTGAAGAGAGAGAAAATCTAAACAGAGCAAAGAAGAAATACAGAAAGTTACTGAAGAAGTTTCCACCCCACCTGCACTAATAACAATAGTACCAGGCCCCAGTGGATTAATGGGGAAATTCTGTTAAACCTTTAAGGAATGGTAACTCTAATACTAAGTGTTCCAGAACATATAAAAAGAAAAAAAGCTTCCAGATTAATTTTATGAAGCCAGCATAACGTTGATAACTAAAGCCCTGCAAGTTATCAAGTAAAAGAAAACTATTGGTCAGTTATATTTATTGATCTCAAAAGAATAACAGAATATTAAGAGAATTCAGCAATAGATTAAAAGAATAATACTTTTTTTTGAGTCTCACTCTGTCACCCAGGCTGGAGTGCAGTGGCATGATCTTGGCTCACTGCAACCCCCACCTCCTGGATTCAAGCGATTCTCCTGCCTCAGCCCCCCGAGTAACCGGGAATACAGGTGCGCACCACCATGCCCAGCTAATTTTTGTATTTTTAGTAGAGACGGGGTTTCACCATGTTGGCCAGGATGGTCTCGATCTCCTGACCTCGTGATCCGCCCACCTTGGCCTCCCAAAGTGCTGGGATTACAGGCCTGAGCCACCGCACCCTGCCATAATAATACATTTGACCAAGTGGAGTTTGTTTGCAGAATGGAAGACTGGTTCATTATAAGTTGCCATATTACTAGATCATCATCTCTGTATGTGCTAAAAGGCATTTGATAAGATTCCACACCTGTTCTTGATCAGATTCCTTAATAAACAGATGGGGTCGGGTGTAATGGCTCATGCTTATAATCTCAATACCCTGGGAGGCTAAGGTAGGAGGATAGCTTGAGGTTGAAAGTTGGATACTAACCTGCGCAACCTAACAGGACTTTGCCTCTACAAAAAATAAATTAGCCAATTGTGGTGTGTGCCTGTAGTTGTAGCTGCATGGGAGACTAAGGTGGGAGGATGGCTTGAGCCCAGGAATTCAAGGCTGCAGTGAGCTATGATTGCACCACTGCACTCCAGCCTGGGTGACTCAGTCTCTAAAAATAAATAAATAACTAAATCTCTAACATTATAAAATGTATGCATCTCATTCTAAAGGCCAATGTCATCCTCATAGGGAAACTAGAAGCTTGCTATTAAGGTCAGGAATGAGATGGAGGTTTTCTTTTCTTTCTTTTTTTTGTTTGTTTTTTGTTTTGTTTTTTTTCTGAGACAGAGTCTCACTCTGTCATCCAGGCTGGAGTGCAGTGGTGTGATCTCGGCTCACAGGAACCTCTGCCTCCCGGGTTCAAGCAATTCTCCTGCCTCAAGGCCTCCCAAGTAGCTGGGATTACAGGCGCCTGCCACTATGCCCGGCTAAATTTTGTATTTTTAGTAGAGCAGGGGTTTCACCATGTTGGCCAGGCTGGTCTCGAACTCCCGACCTCAGGTGATCTGCCTGCCTCCGCCTCCCAAAATGCTGGGATTACAGGCATGAGCCACTGTCCCGGCTGAGATGAAGGTTTTCTTTATCACCAATTATCTAGCATTGCTCTGGAGGGACTAGCAAACACAATTAAACAAGAGAAAGAAATACGAGCTATATAATTTGGAAAAGAAAGTTAAATTACCAATATTTGGAGATAAAATGATTGTTTACTTTGTTTTAGAACTAACCGAAAACCAATTCAAATTACTAAGTAAGTTTGGTAAGGCAATTGATTACAAAATTAAACAAAAGTCCCCAGTCTGGGTGCTGTGGCTCACGCCTGTAATCCCAGCACTTTGGGAGGCTGAGGCGGGTAGATCACCTAAGGTCAGGAGTTCGAGACCAGCCTGGCCAACATGGTGAAACCCTACCTCTACTAAAAATACAAAAAATTAGCCAGGTGTGGTGGTGGGTACCTGTAATCCCAGCTACTTGGGAGGCTGAGGCAGGAGAATGGCGTGAACCTGGGAGGTGGAGGTTGCTGTGAGCCGAGGTCGCACCATTGCACTCCAGCCTGGGCAACATAGCAAGACCCCATCTCAAGAAAAAATAGTGCTTTCCTCTAGAGAGGGGAACCGTGGGGCACAGTGGGGAGAAAACCTACTTTTCACAGTATCTGTTGTGAATTTTATATCTTATTCATGTGTTACCTAGCCAAAGATTAATAAATAGATTTTTTTTGTTGTCTTTTGTTTTTGTTTTTGTTTTTTAGTTCGAGGATACCGGAAATGCTTAATATAAATATCTACATTGTCCAGAGATTTCAATGTTTGCTCTGTTTTGGAATTTCAAAGTGGGAAAGGAATCATCTTTTTGGATAGTACCTGAAACTCAAAGTTTATGCCTAAAGGCGTGCTTGCTTTCTCCTCAGTTACCTCAGGCATCTTCTACAGTTGCAATCTCTTTGTTGTTAGATGGTGGATTTTTCCTCCCCAAAATTAAAATAGCATTTTCTTCATTATAAAAATACTTAACATTCATTATTTTTTTAAAAAGACATTATATAAGATTATAAAGAAGAAAAATGACCAGATTCCCACCACCTAAAGATAAGTCCTGTCATCCTTCAGGAATTAATATATCAATTTCTCATTTACTCTTTCTCACACTGCTTTGCATACGTGGGATCATAAATGGGATCCTATATTTTTTCAAGCAACAGTGTGTTACGCCTATACTCCATGTTTATATATGTGTATTAAAAAATATATTTGTATATATGTGTATATGTAAGTGTGTGTGTGTGTGTGTGTGTATGATGATTCTTCTCCCGCTTTGAAGGCGAAAGAAAGCACACCTTTATTTAAGCATAAACTTTGGGTTTCAGATGCTATTTGGAAAGATGATTTATCTCCCACTTTGAAATTTCAAAATACATACATATATATTTTTTTTTATTTTCTTTTTTAGTGTTAGGGTCTTGCTCTGTTGCCCAGGCTGGAGTGCAGTAGTGTGATCATAGCTCACACAGCCTCCAACTCCCAGGGTCAAGCTATCTTCCTGCCCCGGCCTCCTGAGTAGCTGGGACTGCATGTGCCATCACCTTTAGCTAATTTTAAAATTTTTTTGTAGTGATAGAGTCTCACTGTGTTGCCCAGGCTGGTCTGGAATTCCTGGCCTCAGGTGATCCTCCCACCTCAGCCTCCCAAAGTGCTGGGATTAGAGTTTGAGCCACTGTGCCTAGCCTGCATATATCTATTTTTAATGACTGCTAAATCTCATTATATGAAAATTTATATCCTAGCTATAAAATTTATTAGCACGTTTAATTTTTTCTAATTTCAGATGTTTTAAACTAATATTTCCCAAAGTATAGTATGGTATTTTAGGTATTATATGATCTTTTTTCCTTTTTGTACTTATTTTTATAGTTATGGCCTGTGCAACTGGTTTCCCATTTATATGAATGATACAGAGCTTCCTGTTAAGAAAAAGTTCAGCTTGGGAAAAAAAAGTGAATTGTTCAACTTGAGGGAAAAAAGTGAATTAATTGTCCAGGCACCGTGGCTCATGCTTGTAATCCCAGCACTTTGGGAGGCTGAGGCAGGCGGATTGCTTGAACCCAGGAGTTTTAGACCAGCCTGGGTAACATGGTGAAACCCTATCTGTACAAAAAAAATTAGAAAAATTAGCTGGGCGTGGTGGCACACACCTGTTGTCCCAGCTACTTAGGAGGCTGAGCTGGGAGGATCACCTGATCTCCGGAGCTCAAGACTGCAGTGAGCCATGATTGCACCACTTTACTGCAGCCTGGGCAACAAAATGAGACCCTGGCTCAAAAACAAAAACAAAAACAAACAAAAAAAAGAGTAAATTATTTAAAGGGAAGTATTAAATAAATAATAGCACAGTTGATATAGGTTATGGTAAAATTATAAAGGTGGGATATTAATATCTAATGTTTGGGAGCCATCACATTATTCTAAATAATGTTTTGGTGAAAATTATTGTACATAAATCTTTTAAAATCTGTGTAATTTTTTTTCAGGGAAGTGTTTAAAACCTATAACGTTGCTGTGGACTACATTACTGTTGCACTCCTGATCTGGAATTTTGGTGTGGTGGGAATGATTTCCATTCACTGGAAAGGTCCACTTCGACTCCAGCAGGCATATCTCATTATGATTAGTGCCCTCATGGCGCTGGTGTTTATCAAGTACCTCCCTGAATGGACTGCGTGGCTCATCTTGGCTGTGATTTCAGTATATGGTAAAACCCAAGACAGATAATTTGTTTGTCACAGGAATGCCTTACTGGAGTGTTTTCTTTCCTCGTCTCTTTATCTTGATTTAGAGAAACTGGTAATGTGTACATCCCATAACTCTTCAGTAAATCATTAATTAGCTATAGTAACTTTTTCATTTGAAGATTTCAGCTGGGCATGGTAGCTCATGCCTGTAATCTCAGCACTTTGGGAGGCTGAGACGGGCAGATCACCTAAGCCCAGAGTTCAAGACCAGCCTGGGCAACATGGCAAAACCTCTTATCTACAGAAAATACAAAAATTAGCCAGGCCTGGTGGTGCACACCTGTAGTCCCAGCTACTTAGGAGGCGAGGTGGGAGGATCGATTGAGTCCAGGAGGTCAAGGCTGCAGTGAGCCATGATTGCATCACTGCATTCCAGCCTGGGTGATAGAACAAGACCTTGTCCCAAAACAAATTTGGTTTTTCAAGAATTTTGAGGTTTTGACAAGCTGGCCAATATGGTGAAACCCCGTCTCTACTAAAAATACAAAAATTAGCTGAGTGTGGCGGCGTACCCCTGTAATCCCAGCTGCTTGAGAGGCTGAGGCAGGAGAATTACTTGAATCCAGGAAGTGGAGGTTGCAGTGAGCCAAGATGGTACCACTGCACTCTAGCCTGGGTGACAGAGTGAGACTCTGTCTCAAAAAAAAAAAAAAGCAAAAAAAAAAAGCACAAGCAGAGTGGTAGACACACAAAATGCTCAATTCATTTTTTAAATGATTTTTTTCCTTTATATCTTACTGCATAAGCTTTTTTCTTTTTTTTGAGACAAAGTCTTGCTGTGTCACCCAGGCTGGAGTGCAGTGGCGCAGTCATAGCTCACTGCAACCTTGAACTTCCGGGCTCATGTGATCCTCCCACTTCAGCCTCTCAAGTAGGTAGGACTACAGGTGTGCACCACCATGCCTGACTAACTTTTTTATTTTTTGTAGAGAGAACGTCTTGCTATATTGCCTAGGCTGGTCTTGAACTCTTGGGCTCAAGCAATCCTCCTGCCTTGGCCTCTCAAGGTATTGGGATTATAGGTGTGAGCCACTGCATCTGGCCTCAATTCACTTTTAAAATCAAAATTAGGTTACCTACTTTTTATCAGGTAATGTATAGAATTATTCTTTTAAAAATAAAACCAATTTGGACAGTGTGAGATTCACATTCTGTAACCACCAGTGTGACATGGGTCCTGAACAGTTAGAACAGACTCCAGCCATTAACCCAGGCAGCTTTCAGGTACGTACTCTGTGGCTATTGCCCTGTATGAAAGCCAAAAAGTGATCCATTTTCAGAGATTAATATGTGACCACTTCTATATTATAAGGCCATGGCCATACTCTTTATTTTTCTTTTTGTTTTTTTCTTCCAAAGACAGGATCTCTCTCTGTCATCCGCGCTAGAGTACAGTGGCATGAACATGGCTTACTGCAGCCTCAAACTCTTGTCCTGGGCTCAAAAAATCCTCCCACCTCAGCCTCCAAAGTAGATAGAACTACAGGCATGCACTACCATGCCTAATTAAAAAAAAAAATTTTTTTTTTTGCAGAGATGAGATCTCACTGTATTTCCCAGGCTTGTCTGGAACTCCTGGCCTCAAGCGATCCTCCCACCTTGGCCTCCCAAAGTGTTGAGATTATAAGCAGGAGCCACCATGCCTTGCCATACACTTTTTTTTTTTTTTTTTTTTTTTTGAGACGGAGTCTGGCTCTGTCACCCAGGCTGCAGTGCAGTGGCGCGATCTCGGCTCACTGCAAGCTTCACCTCCCAGGTTCATGCTATTCTCCTGCCTCAGCCTCCCAAGTAGCTGGGACAACAGGCATCTGCCACCACATCCGGCTAATTTTTTTGTATTTGTAGTAGAGACGGGGTTTCACCGTGTTAGCCAGGATGATCTCGATCTCCTGACCTCATGATTCACCCACCTCGGCCTCCCAAAGTGTTGGGATTACAGGCATGAGCCACCGTGCCCGGCCTGACCATACACTTTTATCACTATTTACATACTTACTAAAATGTTTGGTGGCCTGTAATAGGAAACATCATCCTCATTTGATTGACGAAGAAGTCTGAGGAAATAGGATTGAACTGGTTCTGTTCTTGTATTTGAGTAATCAGTTGTGGAACTGTGGAAGTCATATATTCTCTCTGACTTTTGTAATTACCTTATGTTGTATAGTACTTGATGGTTTGCAAAGTAACCATCTATTCTTGCTTAGCTGTGAGTAAGAATGCCAGGTCTGGAGACAGAATGTCTGGGTTCAAATTCTACTCATCACTTTTTTTTTGAGATAGAGTCTCGCTTTGTTGCCCAGGCTGGAGTGCAGTGGCGTGATCTCAGCTCGCTACAACCTCTACCTCCCGGGGTCAAGCGATTCTCCTGCCTCAGCCTTCCAAGTAGCTAGGACTACAAGTGCATACCACCACGCCCAGCTAATTTTTGTATTTTTAGTAGAGACGGGGTTTCACCATGTTGGCCAGGCTGGTCTCAAACTCCTGACCTCAAGTGATCTGCCCACCTCAGCCTCCCAAAGTGCTGGGATTACAGGCGTGAGCCACTGCGCCCGGCCTACTCATCACTTACTAGCTATTTGACCACACAAGTTACTCAACTCCTATGTCAGTTATGAAGATTAAATTAAATGATCCATTTAATACAATAATACACTTAGAACAATGTCTATCAGTAAATTTTTTCTGTTTTAAAAAACAGGATCTCACTCTGTCTCCCAGGCTGGAGTGAAGTGGCACGATTATAGCTCACTGTAGCTTCAAAAGCCTGGGCTCAAGCAGTCCTCCTGTCTCAGCCTAGCGAGTAGATAAGACTACAGGCATAGGTTGGTGTTTGACCTCCTGGCCTCAAGCAGCCTCCCAAAGTGCTGAGATTACAGGCGTAAGCCACTATACCCAGCCCAGTGTTATATTTTTATATAATCCTATGAAGTATCAAGGCAGTTATTATCCCTGTTTTACTGCTAAGAAACTTGAAGTTTACAGAGGTGAATTTATTTGCCCAAACTTAAACTCTGATCTCGAATCTGAATCCCAAGTCCAATATTCTTTTCACTGTATTACAATATTTTTACCATCAACCCTCCATTCTGTCTGCACATCATACAAATGAGTATCTCTACAGAGCTTTGAGTTCCTTTTAAACAAAAGAGATTTTTGTACCCAATGTTTAGAGTAGTGATTCTTGGCTCCATTTTTACAAGGTTTCAAGATTTAATTTGTCAAAAAAGTTCTGAAATTTTCAAAGCAAAAGCAATTTTAATTTAATTGCTCTAAAAAATAAGCAGGTTTATCATTTAGCAATTCTTTAAGGGAGAGTATATCATAAAACTGAAATAGTACTGAATGTGGCAGAGTCAAACAAGTTGAAAATCTCATTACTTCAGAGCAGGGCAGACTTCTCATTCAAACAAATTTAAGTAGAAGTGGTGAGAGTAGAGGTTTCTTTGTGTATGTGTGTTTTATTACTGTACTATATTATATTATAGTTCTATATATACTATATTATATTGTACATATATATTATTATACAAAGAGACATGACCACTTCAAGGCATGACTTTTTTTTTTTTTTTTTTTTTGAGACAGGGTCTTACTCTGTCACCTAGGCAGTGGCGCCATCTTGGCTCACTGCAACCTCCACCTCCAGGGCTCAAGCAATCCTCCCACCTCAGCTTCCTGAGTAGCTGGGACTATAGGCACCTGCCACCATGAGCTGCTAATTTTTTGTATTTTTGGTAGAGACGGGGTTTTGCCATCTAGGTCAGGCTGGTCTCAAACTCCTGAGCACGAGCGATCTGCCGCCTCAGCCTCCCCAAAGTGCTGGAATTACAAGCATAAGCCACTGTGCCCGGCAAGACATGAAATTTTAAAATGTAAATGCTTCTAAGTGACAATAATGTCAACACAAGCTATCAATTCTTCCTTTACAAGTTTAGCTATACCTGTTTTATGTTTTTCAGTGTTTAAAATTATTTTTATATTTTCATATTCTGAATTTTCTTTCTTTTTTTTTTTTTGAGATGCAGTCTCGCTGTATTGCCCAGGCTGGAGTGCAGTGGCGTGATCTCGGCTCACTGCAAGCTCCGCTTCCCGGGTTCACGCCATTCTCCTGCCTCAGCCTCCCGAGTAGCTGGGACTACAGGCGCCCACCACCACACCCAGCTAATTTTTTGTATTTTTAGTAGAGACGGGGTTTCACCATGTTAGCCAGGATGGTCTTGATCTCCTGACCTCGTGATCTGCCCACCTTGGCCTCCCAAAGTGCTGGGATTACAGGCATGAGCCACTGCGCCCGGCCTATATTCTGAATTTTCATGACAGAAAATGAAAGAAAAAGTGCAGTTGATGGAAAGAAATGGTGGTATAAACAGGAATAACAGGCATATTGTTTCCTCTCTGATTTATTATTTTTGTAAAATAAGCTACTTTTCAGCACCACATATGTTCTGAGACCTGAATATTTGTGACCAAAGAGTAAAGAAGTAATAAACTTTATCTTGCAAAGAGTTATTATTTTGTTTTATTTAAATTTACTGCCCTCTTACTTCAAGTATTTCTCAGGAGTACGTAATACTGCTTTTAAAAAGGAGAAGGGATGAATTTCTTCTACTCTGCTCTTCATACTTTGAAAAGTTTGGTCAAATCCCCTTTATTAAATTCATCTCGGAGTAATCTTTTTATTTATAGTTCATATCCGTGATTAGAAGTGACTTCTCCCTGTTTCTGCTCACTGTAGGTTGACAACTGCTTAAAATAGTCTATCTCATCATTATCTCTGCAGCTTTCCTTTAAACTGGGAAGACTTATTCCTATACCCCAGTAATGATACACTGTACACTAAGCAAACAGCAGTCAAACCCAAATGAAATTTTTACAGATGTTCTGTGTGGTTTTATTTTGTTTAGGTTGTCCCCCCTACCCCCACCAGTTCACCTGCCATTTATTTCATATTCATTCAACATCTTTTTGTGTAAAAAGAGACAAAAAAACATTAAACTTTTTTCCTTCGTTAATTCCTCCCTAACACCCATTTACCAGTTTAGTCCATACATTTTATCAGATGTCTTTTCTGTTTTTCTTTTTCTAGATTTAGTGGCTGTTTTGTGTCCGAAAGGTCCACTTCGTATGCTGGTTGAAACAGCTCAGGAGAGAAATGAAACGCTTTTTCCAGCTCTCATTTACTCCTGTAAGTATTTGAGAATGATATTGAATTAGTAATCAGTGTAGAATTTATTGGAACTGAAGCACACGTAACTATGGTCATTTTCATGGTACTTGTCCTCATCTTAAATGCACGGCATTCCTGGAACTCCTGCAGATCTCTTTGTTTCCTTGCAAACAATTGTCTTCTACCTGATGTTGATTTAAGAGAGTTTTCAATATCAATAGAAAGAAAGAAAATATTTAGATATTGGGGAACCAGCATTCCCATTTTAAAACCTGTTAGGAGTTACTGATTAGGGCAAGCTCAAGGATTCCTTTGAGTGACTGGTTTAGATGTCTTTCTGCTATTCAGTGATCACTGGGGAACTGAGATTGTTGAGTGGAAGGGTAATGTGAGCAGAGCCGTGCCTTTGTAAGCTGGCAGCACTGTGTGAGATGAATTGGTGGGGTGGACACTGAGATCATGAGAGGCATACTAAGCATAATTAAGATGATATTGCCATGATCTAGGTGGAAAGTAATGGGGGTTTGAATTATGGTAGTGGCAGTAGCAATCAAGGGAAAGAGTTGATGAGAGGATTCAGAAGTGGAATCAATAGTTCTAGCAACTGAGGAGAGAATTTGTAAGCTTGAAGGAAAGGTGATGAAGAAAAAATGCTTTCCTCTGTTTTCTGGTTGTTGTTGTTGTTGAGATAGGGTCTCACTCCCACCCAGGCTGGAGTACAGTCATGTGATCATGGCTCACTGCAGCCTCGACCTCCCAGTCTCAGGTGATCCACCCACCTCAGCCTCCCGAGTAGCTGTGACTACAGGCACGCGCTACCAGGCCTGGCTAATTTTTTGTGTTTTATGTAGAGACAGGGTTTTGCCATGTTGCCCAGGCTGGTCTTGAACTCCTGGGCTTAAGCGATCCTCCTGCCTTGACTTCCCAAAGTGCTTGAGTTACAGGTGTGAGCCACCACGCCTGGCCATGTTTTCTTGTGTGAGGGATCTGTTTAGTTTTATATCTTTCTGTGGCTCATATCTAATTTAGTTGACAGTATCTGTGGGTCACTGAGATAGACATTGCTAGCAGAAGTTTAGAAATGAAATGCTAGAGCTTGGGAAAAAGTTGATATTTGAGATAGAGACTTGAAGAACATTAGCAGAGAGGTGGTAGTTAAGCCCTGTGAGCTGGCGAGCAATTCAAATAAAAGCAGACGAGAAGAGGAAGACAAGGGTCAAACTTTGTCAACTACTGTGTTTAGAGAATGAGACAATGAAGAGAGGATACTACAGGAAGTAGAAGAAAATACTAGAAAATCGGGCAAGCCAGTATTTTTCACTTAACAATATCATTACTGTTTTTTGATGTCAGCACATGAAATGGCTGCATAGTGTTCTCTTACGTAGATATTCAGTGGTGGGTATCCTCATTAATAGACATTTAGATCATTTCCGTTTATTTTCTATCACAGACAGCACTTACAGAGTGCATCCATGAACTTATGAATATTATAAAATGTATTCTTAGAGTAGAATTGCTAAGTCAAAGGATGTATTTAAATTTTGATAATTTGCCATATTGCCTCCTAAAAAAGCTGTGCCTGTTTACATTCCCTTCAGTAATATGAAAGTATCCATTTCCTTACCCCTTTGGTGTTTTGGTTTGTTTTGTTTTGTTTTGGAGACTGAGTCTCGCTCTGTCACACAGGCTGGAGTGCAGTGGTGCAATCTCGGCTCACTGCAACCTCCGCCTCCCAGGTTCAAGCAGTTCTCCTGCCTCAGCCTCCGGAGTGGCTGGGATTACAGGCGTGTGCCACCATGCCCAGCTAATTTTTTGTATTTTTAGTAGAGCCACGGTTTCACCACGTTGACCAGGCTGGTCTCGAACTCCTGACTTCAGGTGATCCGCCTGCCTGGGCCTCCCAAAATGCCAGGATTATAGCTGTGAGCCACCATGCCCGGCCACCGCTTTGTTAATACTTGCCTGTGTCTGTGCATACATGCATGTGTGTGTGTCTGAGACAGAAAGAGATCTAATAGGCAAAGAAGTAACATCTTGTTTAATTTTTTATTGTTTGTCTAATGCTTTGGGTGATTATTTGAACTTTTTTTCATGTGTTTCTTAGCTACAGATCTGAATTTACTTTGTAACTGGCTTGGTATAATCTTTTTCATATTTGTGAAATTAATCTTTTTTTTTTTTTTCTTGTGAGACAGAGTCTCTCTCTGTCACCCAGGCTGGAGTACAGTGGTGCAATCTCAACTCACTGCAACCTCCGTCTCCCAGGTTCAAGCAATTCTCCTCCCTCAGCCTCCCAAGTAGCTGGAATCACAGGCGCATGCCACCACGCCTGGCTAATTTTTATATTTCTAGTAGAGACGGGATTTCACCATGTTGGCCAGGCTGGTCTCAAGCGATGCACCTGCCTCGGCCTCCCAAAGCATTAGGATTACAGGCGTGAGCCACTGCTCCCAGCCCTGTAAAATTAATCTTAATTATACAAGTAATTCATTGTCCTTGAAAAAGGATAAAAATCACAGATAAAAATAAATTTCATAGTAACTATCATCTCTAGTCTTAATGCCTTATCAAGTACTTACCCCTGTTATCAGTTTGATGTATATCCTTGTAGATTTTTTTTGCCAATTTTTCTGTTGAGTTACTGGAAAAGCAATTTCAAGAAGGAGAGAGGCTGGGCATGGTGGCTCACGCCTGTAATCCCAGCACTCTGGGAGGCCTAGGTGGGCGGATCACTTGAGGTCAGGAGTTTGAGACCAGCCTGGCCAACATGGTGAAACTCTGTCTTTACTAAAAATATAAAAATCAGCTAGGTGTTGTGGCGCACGCTTGTAATCCCAGTTATTTGGGAGGCTGAGGTGGGAGGATCACTTGAACCCAGGAGGTGGAGGCTGCAGTGAGCCATGATCGCGACACTGCACTCCAGCCTGAGTGACAGCAAGGCTTCATCCCCACCCTCCCAAAAAAAGAGAGTATCATTTTTTATAAAGAAGTCAAAGGTAATGAGGACTAAGTAAACCAGACAGTATTTGCTAAGATGTCATTAGTGACATTGAAGAGAGCAATTTCAGTAGAGTGATAGAACCAGAAGCAGTACTCCAAAGGGAAGGTGCATATGTGTGCATGCATGTCTCTGTGTTTTGCCAGTGCTGGCAGTGGAAGTGATGGCATAGGCAGAGAATGGGTAGTGAAGAAGGAGAGGTATAGTAAATGTCATGCACTACATCTAAGATTCCTGTCTCACAGGCAGAGCAGGTGGTGACCTGACAGGAGAAGAGGTTTCAGGAAAGGTGTTTCAAGGAGAGGGAAGATTCAATTTTATTTTATTTTATTTTATTTTATTTTATTTTTGAAACAGAGTCTTGCTCTATTGCTCGGGCTGGAGTGCAGTGGCGTGATCTTGGCTCACTGCAACCCCCGCCTTTCGGGTTCAAGCGATTGTCCTGTCTCAGCCTCCGGAGTAGCTGGGATTATAGGCACCCACCACCACATCCGGTTAATGTTTATATTTTTAGTAGAGTCGGGGTTTCGCCACATTGGCCAGGCTGGCCTTGAACTCCCCACCTCAAGTGATCCACCTGCCTCAGCCTCCCAAAGTGCTGGGATTACAGACGTGAGCCACTGTGCCCGATGTGTTTTATTTTTGAGGTGAGTCTTTCTCTGTTGCCCAGGCTGGAGTGCAGTGGTGCAATCTCAGCTCACTGCAACCTCCGTCTCCTGGGTTCAAGCAATTCTCCTGCCTCAGCCTCCCAAGTAGTTGAGATTACAAGCATGCGCCACTATGCCTGGCTAATTTTTTTTTTTTTTCCATATTTTTAGTTGAGCCACAGGTTGGGAGAAGGGAAAATACATTCTACTCAAAGTGAGTCCATGGCAAAAGTGTGAGTACAGGGATGGGTGAGGAATTAGGACCAGACTTTCAGTCTGCAGCAACATTAAACATGTATGTTAATTTAATACTCAGAAAGAAGCATTTACTTTGTTTTAAAATATCTATCACATGTAATTTTTTTTTTTTTTTTTTTTTTGAGACGGAGTCTTGCTCTGTTGCCCAGGCTGGAGTTCAGTGGTGTGATTTCGACTCACTGCAAGCTCCACCTCCCGGGTTCACGCCATTCTCCTGCCTCGGCCTCCCGAGTAGCTGGGAATACAGGCGCCTGCCACCACGCCCGGCTAATTTTTTGTATTTTTGGTAGAGACGGGGTTTCACCATGTTAGCCAGGATGGTCTCGATCTCCTGACCTTGTAATCTGCCCGCCTTGGCCTCCCAAAGTGCTGGGATTACAGGCATGAGCCACTGCGCCCAGCCTATCATATATAATATTTTTAAAACTCACGTCTGTGCTCGCTTTAGCAGCACGTAATGGTAAAATTGGAATGATACAGATGATTTGCATGTATTTTTTAAAAAGCTCTCCAGTCTATTTAATGACCACAGAACATGAGACATTCTGAGATATTTTAGAAACAGTTCAACATATGTGGGAAAATAGGAGTATAAACCCAGGTAGATTCAAGATTGCATCTGTTCTTTTGTAATACTAAATGTCTGGTGAAGATTTGAGGGTTTTATATAAATCATTGAGTTTGAGAGGTTTTGTTTTTTTTTGTTTTTGAGATGGAGTTTCAACTCTTGTTGCCCAGGCTGAAGTGCAATGGCACCATCTCAGCTCACTGCAACCTCCACCTCCTGGGTTCAAGCGATTCTCCTGCCTCGGCCTCCTGAGTATCTGGGATTACAGACACCTGCCACCACGCCCGGCTAATTTTTTGTATATTTAGTAGAGATAGGGTTTTACCATGTTGGCCAGGCTGGTCTCGAACTTGTGACCTCAGGTGATCTACCCGCCTCACCCTCCCAAAGTGCTGGGATTACAGGCATGAGCCACCACACCCGGCCTTTGTTTTGTTTTTTCAACAGAATGTAAGAATTTTTTCTTACATTTTTAACAGAATGTAAGAAAACAGCAATGCCAATGAGTACTTTTTCCCTGAAGTGGATATAAGCATGAATATAAAAAGTTTTAAATCAGTCATCCTGGCTATTTTTTCTCTAAAAATCAATAATTCTTTTATGCATTTTAATACTGTCTCCCAGTTAAGGGTATTCAGTATGCAAAATGCTCTTACTGACAGGAAATGTATGAGCATTTTTGTTTTTTACTTCTGTCGTTTGACAGAAAAAATATACACCTACTCTTTGAGCTAATTTTTTCTTACCTAGTGGTCATTAGTAGAAGGTTCACTCTGGGAGCTTAACTAGAAGGGAAACTAACAATTCCTTGAGGTAGATCATTTTATCTAAAACTTTTTGATTTCATATCAGTTGGGGGTGGGTATATTATGTTAATTTTTAAATCTGCATATTTTCCAGCCGGGCATGACTGTAATACCAGGACTTTGGGAGGTAGAGGCAGGAGGATTGCTTGAGCCCAGGAATTCAAGACCAGCCTAGGCTACATTGAAAAAAATATTTTTTCTTTTTTTTTTTTTTTTTGAGACAGAGTTTCGCTGTCATTGCCCAGGCTGGAGTGCAATGGCACGATCTCGGCTCACCACAGCCTCCACCTCCCAGATTCAAGCAATTCTCCTGCCTCAGCCTCCCGAGTCGCCGGGATTATAGATATGCACCACCACAATGGGCAAATTTTGTATTTTTAGTAGAGACAGGGTTTCTCCATGTTGGTCAGGCTGGTCTTGAACTCCTGACCTCAGGTGATCCACCCACCTCAGACTCCCAAAGTGCTGGGATTACGGGTGTGAGCCACCGTGCCTGGCCTTTTTTTTTTTTTAGTTTAAACAAGAAATCTGCTTATTTTCCTATTGATCTAAGGTGTTTGTGTTAAGGTGAAAGGAAAAGTGATTTTTTAAAAAATATTATTTTAGGACTATTTATTTAACAAATATGCTACTTATGATAATTAACATGGGGTTAGCAAACTACTGCTTGAAGCCAAATGTGGCCCATGGCTTGTTTTTGTACAGCTTATAAGCTAAAAATGCTTTTTAAATTAAAAAAAAAAAAAAAAAAGAACAAGGAAGAATATGTGACACACAAAACCTGAAATGTTTACTCCCTGGCCATTTACAGAAAAAGTTAGCTGGCCATTGATTTTCATGATACTATTAACTGCTAAAACAAAGGGGCTTGTAGCTATATTTTTTCATACTTGCATAAAGAAAGAAAACCTAATAAATCGCTGGTGCCTTCATTTCCAAAAGGCTATAGAAATCCATAAACAGGCTGGGTGCAGTGGCTCATGCCTGTAATCCTAGCACTTTGGGAGGCTGAGGCGGGAGGATTGCTTGAGCCCAGGAGTTTGAGTCCAGCCTGGGCAACATAGTGAGACCCTGTTTTTAGAAAAAATGAAGATAAAAAACTAATCCATAAACCTCATACTTGGTGGTTGTCCTTCAGTTTTTCTTTAGATCTGGATTTAGTTAAACAGTGTATTGCCTGCTTGGTTTCTGTTAACTTTTGATCATTTGGTTAGGTTATCCTATAATGAAACTTGGTTGACCTCAGAAATAACAAGGTGGTCGTTCAGCTTCTTTGATTGTGTATTTCTTTCATAAGTTCTTCAAGAAGCCTGAGTATTAGAAACATGGATAAAATTATAGTGATAAAAAGCCAGAGAGACATAAATGCCAAGTATCTTGTTTAAAATTACTGTGACCAGCCTGTAATCCAGATTTGGAGGCCAAGGGGGGATTCGAGGTCAGAGCGAGACCATCCTGGTAACAAAACCCCGTTCTATAAAAAATACAAAAAATTAGCCGTGTGGTGGGGGTGCCTGTAGTCCAGTATTGGAGGTGAGGCAGAATGGTGAACCGGAGGGAGTTGCAGTGAGTGAGTCGTGCCATGTATCCAGCCTAGGACAAGCAACATCTGTCTCAAAAAACAAAAAACTGTGACCAGATTGGACTCAGCTGGCTGCTGGCATTTGTTTACCGCCATAACCCCATATGTCATGTGTTTGCTTATATGTACTTTTGTGTTATTGTTGGTGTATCTTCAGGATAAGTTCCAAAATGTAATATTGCTGGGTTAAAGAGTTAATGCACATGTAGTTTTATTAGATGTTACCAAATTTCCCTCCAATGGGGATTATACCATTTTTCATTCCTGCCTGAAATATATGAGAGAAGCACCATTTTAAAGTTTTCACATTGTCTCTGAACTAAAATGTGGTAGAGATGCACATGTGTATGTCTAGATCTGGATTGATATATTGATATGCATGTATTTTTGTAGAAGGGGCACAGAGGAGGCCACTTGACTATCCCTATTATGTTTATTGCTTTTAACGTTTTTTCTCACTCCAAGTTTAAAACATGGTTTGGCATTATTGAACATTCTAAAAGTGAGACATAATATGAAGGAAATTTATTCTGTGCATCTTTTGAATTATAATCACCATCTGAAGCTTTTGTGAGCTCCAGTTTGTCCTGGAATTTAGGATATTCAACTAGTCCAGCTATTGTTTCAGTGGAATCTTGCTGGCCTGAACAGTTTTCCTTCTGGTTACTTTTCAGGGACTAAAAATGGTGATGAAGAGTTTTGTGATAGCAGGTGCAGTTTGAGTACTACAGTAAACCTTCAGTTTCAGAACTTTTTCTCTTACCTGCTAAAACCAAAGAGAACCTTTTTTTATTTTTACTTCTGATTGTTGAACAGTCTTAAGGCAGCATTAGGAAGACTGGCGATTTGTGTGGAGAAATGATGGCTTGTTGTTGTCTATGCATACTTTGTGTGTCCAGTGCTTACCTGGAATTTTGTCTTTCTCAACAGCAACAATGGTGTGGTTGGTGAATATGGCAGAAGGAGACCCGGAAGCTCAAAGGAGAGTGTCCAAAAATTCCAAGTATAATGCAGAAAGTAGGTAACTTTTATTAGATAATATCTTGGTTTTTCAGGGTCACCGTTATAAGCTAACAGTATAGCAATGTTTTTATCGTCTTTCTTTGGTCATAGACTCCTTTGAGAATCTCTTGAAAACTATAGTAATGCCCAGTAAATACACAGATAAATATTTAAGGAGTTCAGATGCTCAAAACCCAACAATACAGTCAAAGCACCCTAGGTTAAGACACCTCCCATTAAATACAGAATACCAGCATAGAAAGGTTCAGGTTGAGGCTATGATTTTGTTTTTGTTTTTTGTTTGTTTTTTAGAAGTCATGATTTTAAAAAGAAAAAATAAACTCTTTCCAAACATGTAAAAGTAAGAACCTCCTAAAAGAAACAAAAAAGAAACAGACAATAAAGGAAAAATAAGTAAACAAAAAAAGCAAAATATAAACAACATAAAAATGAGAACTTCTTGTCTAACATGGCCAGAGTAACTGAAATATGATTTGAGATGTGCTGATGTTTATACTGAGAAGATTGAATATTCTAGGTGGATATGACTTTTTAGAAGAGGATAAGAATGACTTAGGATGAGCTGGGTGCAGTGATGTGTGCCTGTAGTCCCAGCTACATGGCCAAGGCAAGAGGATCACTTGAGCCAAGGAGTTCCGGATTACCCTGGGCAACTTACTGAGACCTTACCTCAAAAATAATAATAATAATGAATAATAATAATGACTTAGGATAAGAGAGTGAAAGGCCCTCTAAGAATACTACAGAACATATTAAGGAGAGCACAAGTTAGAAGTTGTTATTAGATGGAGTTGAGGGGGAGCTTTCATTCAATTTTCTGGAATGGAGGCTTCCTTCCCACACACACTTAACAAAAAAAAGAAAGGGTTGAGGAATAACAGCACAATATAAATAGTTTTTTTTAAAAAAAAGCTAACTTTTTGAAAGAGAAACGAAAAAGGGCTAACTTTTATGAGGAATCTGAAAAACAACAGGCACAGTAAATATTGGTGAGGAAGAAAAGGCCTTAATTGAGTTGCTGTTTGTCAGGAAAGGGAGAGTTTATGTTTTATAAAGCCAGGAAATCTACAGAGTTAGCATTTGGGCAACTGCAAGGAAGATAATTTGAACCAGGAATTCCTATTTGGAACGCAGAGATGTCAGTCTTTATTATACAGTAAGCAAGGCAGCAGAACAAAGTCATGTTAGACTCTCACGGGATCCTTAGGGTGTTACTTTGCTAGCCAGAAACCTCTGTGGCTAGTGGCACCTTTGCCTGAGATTTGCTCAGGCCCACTAGGCTCATTCCACCTACTCAGCCTAGCTGGCTATGCTTGGCTTTCACTACCAGCTGGACCCCATGCCTGCCAAAGGCAAGCCAGGCATGGAGCAGCAAGGAGTGCGTGAGCAAGTGAGTGCAGGGTCCAGCCACTGCACACAGCCAGGCATGCTGGCTGCAGCAGGGCAGGTAGCTGCAGGTACTGGCTCCCTGCTGCAGCTAGACCAGGCATTACCTAAGTGGCTTCCACTGCAGGCTACTACCACTAGTAAACCTGATAGAAAAGAAAGAAATATACTGGAAAGAATTGCCACAAGCCTGACTTTTGTGTTAACCTTGTGTTAACGTGGGGAACACGGGGGCACCCAGAAGCTTGGAGATGCCAGGAACTGCAGAACCCTAAAGAGGGGGGTCACAGCCCTGGCTTAGGGAACTCCTGAGTCTGGACTCCCCAAAGGGCCACATCTCTTCACTTCTTCTCTCTTCTCTCCTTCTCATCACCTGCAATGTGGCAAGCGGGGGGCACGTTTCAGCCCTGTTTGTCTTACGGTTCTTTCAATCCTGCCATTCAACGGGTCCCAAGTTCTTGTCCTGCATCCAGGAAGAATGAAGTACGTGGACAGCTGGATGGAGAGCAAGATGAAGAGGTGCTTTATTGAGCGACAGTACAGCTCTCAGGAGACCCAAAGTGGGTAGCTCCTATCTGCAGGCAGGTCGTCTTGTTGTCTCTGCAGCTGTCAGTGGAGAGGAGACCTAGAGCGGGTAGCTCCTGTCTGCAGGCAGGTCATCCTGATGTCTGTAATCCTCAGTGGAGAGGAGACCCGGAATGGGTGTCTCCTATCCACAAGCAGGTCATCCCATCATCTCTGCAGCCCTCAGTGGAGAGGAGACCCAGAGTGGGTAGCTTCTTTCTGCAGGCGTGTTGTCCCTTAATCTGCCCAAGTCTGACTGAGTCTGGGGTTTTTATGGGCTTCAGAGGGGAGGAAGTACATGCTGATGGGTCCATGGGTGGCCATGAGCAGGCCCAGAAAAAGCACCATAAGTTCTCACTGTGGTCTGTGGAACTGGGAGCTTGGCCTCCAGGCTTCAGGCCCTCCCTGACTTGAGGTGGTGCTTCACCGGGGAACTTCCCCTTTCCACCTAGGAGCCTGTCTGCCTCCTGCTGCCATCAACCTGCTGTCCATAGCTCCCATGGCACCCAGGCTGTTCATGCCAAAGGGTGCCCGCAGGCCCACGGTAAGCTGCCCTCAGCCCCTCCTCAGTCTCCCTCCCATGCTCATCGGCACCCAAAGTCTGGAGGGGGCCAAGCTGGCAGGGGGCTGGCATGTCAGTGCTGCCCCAAGCGCCTGCACACCCGACCAGGTCATGACAGCGCCCAGCCTCAGCCACAACTTTGCTCTGAAATCGGAGCCTGCAGAGGCAAGGGGCTTCCTGGACCCCTAAGAGCACAGGGATGCCCAGGTCTACAGCTATAGCTAGGAAGCTGCAGCTGTGGGAGTGCAGAGCTTCTGCCCTACCAACTCAGAAGGGGGCAGGACTCCTGCCTGTTCCTGGCTTCCACAAGCTCACAGAGCATTCTGCCCCAGCTGCACCTCCCCTGCTGCAGCTGCCATCTTTGCAGCAGCCACTCCAGATGGGCTGCTGCTGCCATCAAGACCACTAGTAAACCTGATAGAAAAGTAAGAAATATACTGGAAAGAATTGCCACAAGCCTGGCTCTTGTGTTAACCTGTGTTAAGCTAAAGAAAATCAAATGATTGTCTGTGAGCATGTAGGTATATATGTATGTGAGTGTGAGTGAGTGAGTGATACAACAGAATTTCATTCATTTTACAGATGTTGACTGAGCACCTGACTATGTGCTAGGCCCTGGGGATATAGCACTGAACAACATTTCCCCTACCCTTGTGGAGCTTATAGTCTATTTGGGGAGATAGATGGTCAACAAATTATTACATAAATAATTCATATAGTTGTGATAGGTACTACAAAGAAGACGTATAAGTTGCTATGAAAATTTATAATAGGGGAATTTTATGTATCCTGGAAAGTCAAGGGGTGCTTCCCTGAGGAAGTGATAATAGGGGACGGCCCGCTGAAGGATGGAGGAAGAGCTTTCCAAGAGAGGGACAACATGAGCAAGGGCTTTGAAATGAGAAGGCTGGATGAACTGCAGGCTTCCTCAGTGAGAATGCTGCTGGTATTTGGGGGGGCACAGTTCTTTGTGGGGACTTTCCCTCATATTGCAAGATATTTAACATCCCTGGCCCCTCACCCACTAAATGCCAATAATGGCTTTGAGGCTTTGCGATAATCAAAAACTCCTCCATCCTAGTTATTTCCAAACACTCCCTGGAAGGGAGGTGCTATCCCTAGTTGAAAATCACTGTGTTAACAGAACTAGAAGTTACATTGGAACAAAAGGGCATAGGGCTCCAAGAGGGATATCTGTGCAAGGAAAAAACAAACAAAAGAACTGAGAGATTACCTGATGTGGTTGAACTCTGTCAGAGCATTTCGGGATAAATTAGTCATAGATAATAATATAAAATTCATCAATGGAAAAAAATGAGGCAGTTTTCCAAAGAAAACAAAAACTTGCTCAAAAAAGCAAATGTAATTATAGTATATTCTCGCTATAGCAAAGTAGTTTAGTTGTGAATATTATTTGCATAGTGAGAATATAAAACTGAATTTAATATAAGGTTATGGCACTGGGAAGACGGGAAGAGTTAGATTTGCGTGCAGAAAAGGATGAGACCTAATGCTTTATCTTCTCTATAGGAGGTAAATAAGTACCTCAAATTAAAACATCAAGTTATGGCACAATGAGCATGCTACTTATAATTAATTATGGAGGTAAATACCAAAAGGGATGGCTAAAAGAGTTTAGGAATGAGTATCAGAAGTGAGGAGGGAGGGGATAGAAAAGGGACTGCTGTTTTCATTTATAAATCTTATTCTTATATTATTTCATAAACTCCAAACCAGAGAAGATTCAGGTTTTTGGGGGTCTGGATAATAAAAAGAATACAAAACTACCAATACAAAATTGTGAGGGCTCTCCCAGAGGAAGCCATGCAAGGAAGGGCCCTGAAACTCACAAGCTTTACTTATTCATGGCAAATCTACTTCTGCTCTAAACATGTATTACTTTTATAAAAAATGAAGGAAGAATAAAAGTACTTTGAACTTCACTTATATATTTTAATTATTTTTAATGTATGGAAGTTGTTTAAGACTATCATGCTTACCATTTTCAATGAGATTGATAGTCATTATAATGAAATGACTGGCCCATAAAGACATTCGCTCCCCCTCCTTTCCCAATCCACCCTCCAGAATGAAGCCACTTTTATAACTTTGTCACCAAATCCAGGGATGAGTGCCAACAGTTAAGAAGCTTTCAGTTGCAAAAGATAAAAAGCCCAACTCAGTTGCCTTAAACAAAGAAGAAATGTATTCTTTCATGTGACAGGAAGGCCTGAGGTGTAGGCATTTGAAATTTGTAGGGTTGCTTAATTTGGTGGCTCAGGGATGTTTTCAAGTAGCCCAACTTCCTACTCTACCATCACCAGTGTATAGGCTTGGTCTTCAGCCCACTGCTCCTCGTGGTCATGACAACTGCAGTTCTAGGCATCATATCTAGGTAAGGCAACATTTAGGGGTAGAAGGGGAGTGTTTATTTTTTCCTTTAGTCTCTCTTAAAGAGTGAGAAAAATTTCCCCAGGAATCCCAGTGGACTTTGCTTCACCACTTACAGGTTCATACCAAGTTACAACCCCACAGCCTTAGAGCTTTTGTTAGGAAGAGGCTTGGTGGGATTACTATGCTTGGCTTGGCTTGGTCAGGATTCACCACCAGAGTCATGTGGGAGAGGGGTGGGAACCCAAACAATTCAGGATTCTGCCCTCAGGAAATAAGGGAGAAAATAGCTGTTGGATAAACTACCAGCAGGCACTGCTACAGCCCATGCTTTGTGGTTTAAGGGCCAGCTAGTTACAATGACAGCTAGTTACTGTTCCCATGTAATTTTCTTAAAGGTATTACATTTTTCTAAATATTACAGCAGTAACTTCCACTTTCTCTTGAAGGCACAGAAAGGGAGTCACAAGACACTGTTGCAGAGAACGATGATGGCGGCTTCAGTGAGGAATGGGAAGCCCAGAGGGACAGTCATCTAGGGCCTCATCGCTCTACACCTGAGTCACGAGCTGCTGTCCAGGAACTTTCCAGCAATATCCTCGCTGGTGAAGACCCAGAGGAAAGTATGTGCATTTCTCTATGTTGCAAAGTCATGGATTCCTTTAGGCGGCTACATTATCAACCTTTTTGAGAATAAAATGAATTGAGAGTGTTACAGTCTAATTCTCTATCACATGTAACTTTTATTTGGAAATATCAGTAATAGTGCTTTTTTTTTTTTTTTTTTTTTTGAGACAGAGTCTTGCTCTGTCGCCAGGTTGGTGTGTAGTGGCGCGATCTTGGCTCACTGCAAGCTCCGCCTCCTGGGTTCGAGCGATTCTTCTGCCTCAGCCTCCTGAGTAGCTCGGACTACAGGTGTGCGCCACCAAGCCCGGATAATTTTTGTATTTTTAGTAGAGATAGGGTTTCACCATCTTGGCCAGGCTGGTCTTGAACTCCTGACATCGTGATCTGCCTGCCTCAGCCTCCCAAAGTGCTGGGATTACAGGCGTGAGCCACTGTACCCGGCCTCCCTTCTGACTTTTTAAGTTGGCATTTTACAGTCTGACCTTTTGGCATTTATTTTATAAAGTAAAAGATTTTTTTTTTTTTAAATTATTCCAGTAAGCCTTCATGGCTGTAATACATTTGTCTACAAACATTTTATTAATATGTCTCACTCCGCTGTAGAGAGATCTGTGGATTTGCATGATACAACCTTGTACATTATTACTCCTTTTGTTGACAAGTGCTATATTTTATTTTAAAGAAAATCAAAGGGATTTAGGATATTGGCAGAAATGCAAGTATTTCTTCAGTGTCTAAGATGTGTTGCCACTTGATAAAGTTAATGCTTAGGGCTTCTTAGGAACATTATCAGCCACTAAAGCCCTTTGGTTAGGGCTCAGTCATCTCTTCAGTTAGTCTTAGAGATGTGGTTCATTTAATAAGACTTTAGCATATTTTCCAACTAAGTTATTTTTGGTTTTCTTGTTTTTGCAAGAGTGAAACTTGATTAAAACATTACAACAAGAATATTAAGTAGTTTTAAAGAAACAAACACCTAGGGTCCTTAGCATCTTTAATCATTAGTCACTAATTATTATGACCTTGACATATCCATCAGTTTGAGGAGAACACTTTACACCTCGTCCTCAGTCTTTTTAACTGAGTCAGAACTTTCACTGGGCATATTCATGACTTTACTGCTTGGCTGAGTTTTCCAGATATCAAAGCCCAGCTGCAGCCTGTGACTTTCACACTCCTGGGAAAGTAGCCGTATCTGCCTGCTCTTACAGCAGGCTTTAGCTTGCCTTTGCTGGGACTTTGTTCTGCCCTCAGTTACCACCGTAATTAGGTTGCCTCTTCTACTTTCCTCTTTTCTCACAGGCACCAGGAGCCAGAAGAGATAATATAATAGTTGTTGACCACAGCAGCAGCATAATTCTTTCATGACTGCCTTTTCTAATTTGAAGATTCCCTCTCCTGAGAGGACTCTTTGTGTCCTCCTCCTCATCTCCAACTTTTTTTAAAAAAGCAAAACTCAAGTATTGCTCCTCCTAACTTCAGATCAGTATTTTCTTTCTCTGAAGCCAATGCAAAGTAATAACGGACGTGCGTCATCATCTTAGCATTCAGCACACATGTCACCATCTCTGATGGTGTGAGTATGTTAAACCAGACTTACGGGTACTTACCAAAAGGTTCAGTTTACACTAGAAGTCAGTTGCTAAAAGGCACAAATGTCTTCTAAAGCAACCTGTTAAAAGTCAACATTTAACATTTAGTTAGAAAACTGAGCAAAGGATCTGAATGTATTGTTCTCCAAGGAAAATGTAAAAATGATCTGTAAACACATAAAAAGATACTCAGCATCATTAGCCATCAAGGAAATGCAAATCAAAACCACTTCATACTCACTAGATTGGCTATAATAAAAAAGATAGACAATAACAGGTGTTGGTGAGGATGTGAAGAAACTGGAATCCTCATACACTGCTGGTGGGAATGTAAAATAGTATAGTGATTTTGGAAAACAGTTCAGTAGTTCTTCAGAAGATTAAATATGACCCAGTAATTTTACTCCTAGGTATATACTCAAGAGAATTAAAACATATGTCAACACAAAGACACGTATACAATGGTCATAGTAATATTCATAACAGGCAAAACCAGAAACAACCCACATATCTATTAACTGATAAGTGGATAATAAATGTATATTCGTGCAATGGAATATTACTTGGTTATAAAAAGAAACAATCTATCATTAGTACACTTAGGATGAGCGTGTTACTGGCATGTTGGCTGTGGGAAGTATATCTTGAAATTCACTAAAAGATCAACTACCGCTGGGCGCAGTGGCTCGAGCATCTGTAATCCCAGCACTTTGGGAGGCCAAGGCAGGCAGACCACCTGGTTGGGAGTTTGAGACCAGCCTGACCAATATGGAGAAACCCTGTCTCTACTAAAAATACAAAATTAGCCCAGTGTGTTGGCGCATGCCTATAGTCCCAGCTACTTGGGAGGCTGAGGCAGGAGAATTGCTTGAACCCGGGAGGTGGAGGTTGCAGTGAGCTGAGATCATGCCATTGCACTCCAGCCTGGGCAACAAGAGCGAAACTCCATCTCAAAAAAAAAAAAAAGACCAACTACCTTCACAATGAATAAAAATGTCTTACATTTCTAATTAAAATCTTTGTTCAGTTTTATTATTCAGCTTTAAAAAGGAAGGGAATTCTGACATGTTTTAACATGAATAAATCTTGAGGACATTGTGCTAAGTGAAATAAGCTAGTTACAGAACGAAAAATACCGTCTGATTCCACTTACATCAGAGTAGTCAGAAAGTAGACTGGTGGTTGCCAGGGGTTAAGGGGAGGAGAAATGAAGAGTCGTTTAATGGGTGTAGAGTTTCAGTTTTACAAGATGAAAAGAGTTCTGTGGATGGACGATGGTGATGGTAGCACAATGATATGATTGTACCTAGTGTCTTTGAACTGTGAACTTAAAAAGGGTTAAGATGTTAAACTTGATGGGTATCTTACCACAGTTAAATTTTTATTTGTTTTTTATTTTTTTATTTTTTGAGACAATTTCACTCGTTGCCTAGGGTGGAGTGCAGTGTCGGGATCTCAGCTCACTGCAACTCTGCCTCCCAGGTTCAAGCGATACTCCTGCCTCAGCCTCCCGAGTAGCTGGGACTACAGGCACACATCACCATACCCGGCTAATTTTTGTATTTTTAGTAGAGACAAGGTTTCACCATGTTGGCCAGGCTGGTCTTGAACTCCTGATCTCAAGTGATCTGCCCACCTCAGCCTCCCAAAGTGCTGGGATTACAAGTGTGGGCCACTGTGCCTGGCCAAAAAAAAATTTTTAAGTACCATTAAGAAGTGGAAAATAAGGCCAGGTGTGGTGACTCACCTGTAATCCCAGCACTTCGGGAGACCGAAGTTGGTGGATCACCTGAGGTTTGCAGTCCAAGACCAGCCTGGCCAACATGGTGAAACCTCATATCTACTAAAAATACAAAATTAGCCGGGCGTGGTGGCGTATATCTGTAATCCCAGCTACTCGAGAGGCTGAGGCAGGATAATTGCTTGAAATCGGGAGGTGGAGGTTGCAGTGAGCCGAGATCACTTAAAAAAGAAAAAAGGAAAATAGGCTACCAGCTGAGAGAAAATACATGCAAATCATATTGAAGTCCTGTTGAAGGACTTGTATTTAGGATAGATAAAGGATGCTTACAACTTAATAAGAAGACGACAGCCCAAATTTAAGATAGGGAAATGCTTTGACTAGACATTTTACTAAAAGAGATATATAATGGCTAATAAGCACATGAAAAGATGCTCAACATTATTAATCAGAGTGGCTAGAATCAAAAAGGCTAACAATACCAAGTGCTGGTGAGGATGTGAAGAAACTGGAACTCTCAATTGTTGCTGGTGGAAATGCAGACTGATACAGCCAGTGTGGAACGTGATTTGGCAGTTTATTAAAAAGCTAAAACCTAAACTTACATAGCCCAGCAATTGCACTCCCAGGAGTCTACCCAACGGAAATGAAAACAGTCCGTCCCCACAGAGACATGGACATAAATGTTCATCGCAGCATTATTCAGAATAGCCCCAAATTGAAAACAATCCAGATGTCCATCAACTGGTAAATGGATAAGCAAACCATACAATGGAAAACCATTCAGCTTCCAATAACTTCCAACAAACTGTAGACACGTGCAGTATCATGGTTAAACCTCAAAAACATTATAAAGTAAAATAGGCCAGGCATGTATTGTATGAGTCATATGAAATGTCTAGAAAAGGCAAATTTATTGAGATAGAAAGCAGATCACTGGTTGCTTAAGGCCTAGGGTAGGAGTGAGGATTAACTGTAAATGGGTACAAGGTACTTGACTGGGGCAATGGACATGTGGATTATGATGATAGTCAAATTGTACACAGCTTTCTCTATGTATAGTTGTACAGCTCTATT
>NW_026652291.1:32131877-32132353 GCF_009828535.3 Hylobates moloch | reverse complement strand
GAGTCTCGCTCTGTCGCCCAGGCTGGAGTGCAGTGGCACGATCTCGGCTCACTGCAAGCTCCGCCTCCCGGGTTCACACCATTCTCCTGCCTCAGCCTCTCCGAGTAGCTGGGACTACAGACGCCCGCCACCACGCCCGGCTAATTTTTTGTATTTTTAGTAGAGACGGGGTTTCACTGTGGTCTCGATCTCTTGACCTCGTGATCCGCCCGCCTCGGCCTCCCAAAGTGCTGGGATTACAAGCGTGAGCCACCGCGCCCAGCCTGATTTTCCACAATCATTGAATCATCTCTTCCAGTTTTATGAGATAAATCATAGTCCAATGAAGCTTTTTTTTTTTGAGACAGAGTCTCGCTCTGTCACCCAGGCTGGAGTGCAGTGGCGCGATCTCGGCTCACTGCAAGCTCTGCCTCCCGGGTTCATGCCATTCTCCTGCCTCAGCCTCCAGAGTAGCTGGGACTACAGGCGCCCGCCAC
>NW_026652291.1:32131197-32131777 GCF_009828535.3 Hylobates moloch | reverse complement strand
GCTAATTTTTTGTATTTTTAGTAGAGACGGGGTTTCACCGTGTTAGCTAGGATGGTCTTGATCTCCTGACCTCGTGATCCACCCACCTCGGCCTCCCAAAGTGCTGGGATTACAGGCATGAGCCACTGCGCCTGGCCAATGAAGCTTTTTTAAAAAATAAGATGATAGGCCAGGCGCGGTGGCTCACATCTGTAATCCCAGCACTTTGGGAGGCCAAGGTGGGTGGATCACGAGGTCAGGAGTTTGAGACCAGCCTGACCAACATGGTGAAACCCTGTCTCTATCAAAAATACAAAAATTAGCCAGGCATGGTGGCATGCGCCTGTAATCCCACCTACTCAGGAGGCTGAGACAGGAAAGTTGCTTGAACCTAGGCAGCAGAGTTTGCAGTGAGCCGAGATCATGCCACTGCACTCCAGCCTGGGCCACAGAGCAAGCCTCCATCTCAAAAAAAAAAAAAAAAATTAATTAATATGATAAAATGATGCCTATCTCAGAATTGTTGTAAGGATTTCTTAGTACAAATGCTGGGTATAAACTATATATTCAATAGATGACAATTATTACTAATTATTGTTAT
>NW_026652291.1:31815292-32126197 GCF_009828535.3 Hylobates moloch | reverse complement strand
AGCATAGAGAATGCTCCCACACAGCATAGAGAATGCTCTTCACCTCTGGGTTTTTAACCAGCCAAACTAAAATCACAGAGGCCAACACATTATTTAAGATAGAAATTTCTGTATCTTTTAACTTTTTTTCCAAAATAGTTTTACTTATTTTCAGATTCTATTTCTTTCCTAGAATTAGGGGATAAAATAACAATGTGTACATAGTGAACCCTATGAAACAAACAAAAGCTAGGTTTTTTTCATAGCTCTTCTTCCAGATTGAATGAAACGTCTGTTCTAAAATTTAACCTCAAAGGAAAATATTCACCTAACTATGTTAAAAACCAAGACTTGTGATTGAGTTTTGCCTGAAAATGCTTTCATAATTATGTGTGAATGTGTGTCTTTCCCGTCTTCTCCACAGGGTCTGTGCCTTACATTATTACTCCTTGCCATTTTCAAGAAAGCATTGCCAGCTCTTCCAATCTCCATCACCTTTGGGCTTGTTTTCTACTTTGCCACAGATTATCTTGTACAGCCTTTTATGGACCAATTAGCATTCCATCAATTTTATATCTAGCATATTTGTGGTTAGAATCCCATGGATGTTTCTCCTTTGACTATAACAAAATCTGGGGAGGACAAAGGTGATTTTCCTGTGTCCACATCTAACAAAGTGAAGATTTCCGGCTAGACTTTTGCAGCTTCCTTCCAAGTCTTCCTGACCACCTTGCACTATTGGACTTTGGAAGGAAGTGCCTATAGAAAACGATTTTGAACATACTTCATCGCAGTGGACTGTGTCCCTCGGTGCAGAAACTACCAGATTTGAGGGACAAGGTCAAGGAGACATGATGGGCCCGGAAGTTGCTGTGCCCCATCAGCAGCTTGATGCTTGGTCACAGGACGATTTCACTGACACTGCAGACTCTCAGGACTACCGTTACCAAGAGGTTAGGTGAAGTGGTTTAAACCAAACGGAACCCTTCATCTTAAACTACACGTTGAAAATCAACCCTATAATTCTGTATTAACTGAATTCTGAACTTTTCAGGAGGTACTGTGAGGAAGAGCAGGCACCAGCAGCAGAATGGAGAATGGAGAGGTGGGCAGGGGCTCCAGCTTCCCTTTGATTTTTTGCTGCAGACTCATCCTTTTTAAATGAGACTTGTTTTCCCCCCTCTTTGAGTCAAGTCAAATATGTAGATTGACTTTGGCAATTCTTCTTCTCAAGCACTGGCACTCATTACCGTCTGTGATTGCCATTTCTTCCCAAGGCCAGTCTGAACCTGAGGTTGCTTTATCCTAAAAGTTTTAACCGCAGGTTCCAAATTCAGTAAATTTTGGAAACAGTACAGCTATTTCTCATCAATTCTCTATCATCTTGAAGTCAAATTTGGGTTTTCCACCAAATTCTGAATTTGTAGACATACTTGTAGGCTCACTTGCCCCAGAGGCCTCCTCTGTCCACATTCTTCTCTCCCACACAAGCAGTCTTTTTCTACAGCCAGTAAGGCAGCTCTGTCGTGGTAGCATATGGTCCCATTATTCTAGGGTTTTACTCTTTGTATGATGAAAAGAATGTGTTATGAATCGGTGCTGTCAGCCCTGCTGTCAGACCTTCTCCCACAGCAAATGAGATGTATGCCCAAAGACGGTAAAATTAAAGAAGAGCAAAATGGCTATTGAAGCACTTTCTGTCCTGGTTTTTTGTTTTTGTTTTTGCTACACAGTAGGTCAGAATTTGAACGAATAGCCAAAAGCTGGTGGTTGATGAATTATGAACTGGTTGTATCAACAGAAAGCAAGAGTTTGGGGAAAGCCATATTTAACTTGGTGAGCTGTGGGAGAACCTGGTGGCAGAAGGAGAACCAACTGCCAAGGGGAAAGAGAAGGGGCCTCCAGCAGCGAAGGGGAATACAGTGAGCTAATGATATCAAGGAGGAGTTTCAGGTTATTCCCATCAGCTCCACAATGGGTGCTTTGTGGTCTCTGCCCGCGTTACCTTTCCTCTCAATGTACCTTTGTGTGAACTGGGCAGTGGAGGTGCCTGCTGCAGTTACCGTGGAGTTCAGGCTCTGGGCAGCTCAGTCAGGCAAAACACACAAACAGCCATCAGCCTGTGGGCCCAGGGCACCTCTGGACAAAGCCTTGTGGGGCGAAACCTTCTTTACCACAGAGAGCCCTTAGCTATGCTGATCAGACCGTAAGCGTTTATGAGAAACTTAGTTTCCTCCTGTGGCTGCGGAGGGGCCAGCTTTTTCCACTTTTGCCTGCTGTTTTCTCTCCCAGTCTATGATATGATATGACCTGGTTTGGGGCTGTCTTTGGCATTTAGAATATTTGTTTTCTGTCCCAGAATATTTCTTAAAAGAACTTAACTTCAAGAGTAGTGTGCGAATACTGATCTGAGTTTAAATTAAAATTGGCTTGTATTAGGCAGTCAAAGACAGGAAAAATAAGAGCTATGCAAAGAAAGGAGGATTTAAAGTAGTAGGTTCTATCATCTCAATTCATTTTTTTCCATGAAATCCCCTTCTTCCAAGATTCATTCCTTCTCTCAGACATGTGCCAGCATGGGTATTATCATTGAGAAAGCACAGCTACAGCAAAGCCACCTGAATAGCAATTTGTGATTGGAAGCATTCTTGAGGGATCCCTAATCTAGAGTAGTTTATTTGTGTAAGGATCCCAAATGTGTTGCACCTTTCATGATACATTTCTTCTCTGAAGAGGGTACGTGGGGTGTGTGTATTTAAATCCATCCTGTGTATTACTGATTGTCCTGTGTAGAAAGATGGCAATTATTCTGTCTCTTTCTCCAAGTTTGAGCCACATCTCAGCCACATTATAAGACAGTGTACAGAGAACCTATCTTACCTTTTTTTTTTTTAAAGGACAGGATTTTGCTGTGTTGCCCAGGCTAGACTTGAACTCCTGGGCTCAAGTAATCCACCTCAGCCTTCTGAGTAGCTGAGACTACAGCCCATCTTATTTCTTTAAATCATTCATCTCAGGCAGAGAACTTTTCCCTCAAACATTCTTTTTAGAATTAGTTCAATCATTCCTAAAACATCCAAATGCTAATCTTCCACCATGAAAAATAGATTGTCACTGGAAAGAACAGTAGCAATTTCCATAAGGATGTGCCTTCACTCACACGGGACAGGTGGTGGTTATAGAGTCGGGCAAAACCAGCAATAGAGTATGACCAGCCAAGCCAATCTGCCTAATAAGAAGAAGGAAGACAGGAAGGAAGGAAAGTAGCCACTAAGAGTCTGAGTCTGACTGGGCTACAGAATAAAGGGTATTTATGGACAGAATGTCATTACATGCCTATGGGAATACCAATCATATTTGGAAGATTTGCAGATTTTTTTTCAGAGAGGAAAGGCTCACCTTCCTGTTTTTGATTCTCAATAGGTTAGTGTGTGTTCCTAGAATCACAGCTCTGACTCCAAATGACTAAATTTCTCGTAGAAAAAATAGAAGCTTTCTAAGCAACTTGGAAGAAAACAGTCATAAGTAAGCAATTTGTTGATTTTACTACAGAAGCAACAACTGAAGAGGCAGTGTTTTTACTTTTAGACTCCGGGATTCCCATTCTGTAGTCTCTCTGCTTTTAAAAACCCTCCTTTTGCGATAGACGCCCAAACAGATGATGTTTATTACTTGTTATTTACTTGGCCTCAGACAGTGTATGTATTCCCAATATAATTTGTAGAATGTGAAATATAAGTTTAACTACCAAATAAGGTCTCCCAGGGTTAGATGACTGCAGGAAGCCTTTGATTCCAATCCCCAAGGCTTTGTATATTTGATCATTTGTGATCTAACCCTGGAAGAAAAAGAGCTCAGAAACCACTATGAAAAGATTTGTTCAGTGTTTTCTGTGTTCCCGTAGGTTCTGGAGTCTGAGGATGCAAAGATGAATAAGATAAATTCTCAGAATGTAGTTATAATCTCTTGTTTTCTGGTATATGCCATTTTTCTTTAACTTCTCTAAAATATTGGGTATTTGTCAAACAACCACTTTTAACAGTTACCATTACTGAGGGCTTATACATTGGTGTTATAAAAGTGACTTGATTCAGAAACCAATCCATTCAGTAAAGTACTCCTTCTTCTCTAAATTTGCTGTTAGACATAAGGAACAGTTTGACCTGCCCTTCTCCTCACCTCCAAGGGTATTCTGAACATTGAATTTGGAAAGAGAGTTGAAAATTGGACATTTGGTTTTGCCCTTGGGCTGGAAACTATCATAGAATCATTATAAGTTTGAGCCTAGAAGTGATCCTTGTGATCTTCTCACCTCTTTAAATTCCCACAACACAGGCGATTAAAAACAGAGGTTTCAGCTCTTCATAGTGCTTTGTGAAATGGCTGGCCAGAGTGTACCAACAAGGCTGTCATCGGGCACACAGCTCAGAGACATCTGCATGTGATCATCTGCATAGTCCTCCACTCTAACGGGAAACACCTCAGATTTGCATATAAAAAGCACCGTGGTGCTGAAATGAACCCCTTTCTTGAACATCAAAACTGTCTCCCACAGCCTTGGGCAGCACAGCGCCTCTTAGTGGATGCTGGGTCCACCCTGAGCCCTGACGTGGTGGCAGCATTGCCAGTTGGTCTGTGTGTCTGTGTAGCAGGGACGATTTCCCAGAAAGCAATTTTCCTTTTGAAATACGTAATTGTTGAGACTAGGCAGTTTCAAAATCAGCTGCATATAGTAGCAAGTGCAGGACTGTCTTGTGTTTGGTGTCCTTGGAGGTGCTGGGATGAGAGTTTCAGCGGGATCATTTACTCTCACATGTTGTCTGCCTTCTGCTTCTGTGGACACTGCTTTGTACTTAATTCAGACAGACTGTGAATACACCTTTTTTATAAATACCTTTCAAATTCTTGGTAAGATATAATTTTGATAGCTGATTGCAGATTTTCTGTATTTGTCAGATTAATAAAGACCGCATGAATCCAGCTGTGCTAGTTTTTTTTACATGAAAGTATCATAATGTATAACTGTAACTTGCAGAACTGTGTAGCACTTATCAAGAAACAGTTTAGAATACAAAAATTAGCCGGGCGTGGTGGCGGGCGCCTGTAGTCCCAGCTACTCGGGAGGCTGAGGCACGAGAATTGCTTGAACCCAGGAGGCAGAGGTTGCGGTGAGCCGAGATCTCACCACTGCACTCCACCCTGGGCGACAGAGGGAGACTGTGTCTCAAAAACAAAAAAAAAAGTTTAGAAACAAATGCATTGTTTCTATTCTTAACTCATAAGAAAGTGGTATGGATTATAGCACACCACACCTCTGAAGAGTGTAATATTAAATCTGTTTATAAAAGCTTCAAAGCAGCTACCCTTAATACATTCTGAAAGATATTTTTTCAATAATTTTCACATTAATATAAATATGCCAGAACAAACTAAACTTGTAAGACGTATGTTGTACAGTGCAGATATGTGCTGGAGGATTATTTTTTAAAGAAATTATGTAGGTCACACTAATGGGAAAAGGCAACATTACTTTTATTGACCTGGTAGAGCATAGAATGTCCTCTCACTCCATTCCCCAAACTTGATAAAACCTTTTGTTTCTAAACAGTAAATAACATACAATGTTAGAAATGATTGACCAGAAATAGATTTATGGCAGGAAAACCACAGTTGGCCATGGTCTTCAGAAGCGGGTAGATAAGACATTGATGTGTTCCCGGCTACATCTGCTAAGGGCATCAGGAAGCAGGGAGTTTATTCCCTCCTTTGAGAATTGGAGGCATCATTTGTTTTCATGGCTCTTTTAGGCAGTGTCTGTGGAGTCTCCTACAAAGGCATCAGGACTTGGGAGAGGTTTCTGATTTTTAGGGGTCCTGACAATGGTGTTCTTTTTTTTTTTTTTTTTTTTTTTTGAGACGGAGTCTCGCTCTGTCGCCCAGGCTGGAGTGCAGTGGCGCGATCTCGGCTCACTGTAAGCTCCACCTCCTGGGTTCATGCCATTCTCCTGCCTCAGCCTCCCGAGTAGCTGGGACTACAGGCACCTGCCACCAGGCCCGGCTAATTTTTTTGTATTTTTAGTAGAGATGGGGCTTCACTGTGTTAACCAGGATGGGACAATGGTGTTCTTGATGAGAATGAGGAGGGACTTTGAGCAGGGTTGAGAAGCAAGGGTAATGAGGCTGGGTTTCCTGTGTCTCTAGGTAAGTTCTGTAGCTTTCCATCAGCCCATGCCACACCTTCTTCCTGGGGACCCTTCTGTGTGTGGTGTGGAGAGTAGCTTAGGATCTGGTTAAAAGTGAAATGACAGCATACTTGAGTACGAGTGCAATGTTGACTCGTCAGTTGAATGAGAAAGCAGAGTAAAGGAGAGATCCACAAAAGCAGGGGTTTAAAATCAGAAATTTCTCAGAAGGTTTTTTGTTGTTGTTTTGGAGACAAGGTCTGGCTCTGTTGCCCAGGCTGGAGTGTAGTAGCATAATCATGGCTCACTGCACTGTTGAACTCCTGGGTTCAAAGGATCTCCCCACCTCAGCCTCCTGAGTAGCTGGAACTACAGGTGTACACCACCATACCTGGCTAGTTATTTTTTATTTTGTGTAGAGACTGGGTCTTGCTTTGTTGTCTAGGCTGGTTTTGAACTCTTGGGCTCAAGTGATCCTCTCAGCTCAAGCCTCCCGAAGTGCTGGGATTATAGGAGTGAGCCACTGTACCCGGCCAGAAATAAAGTTTTGAACTGAGCTTAGAAAGGGGGGAAAAGCCTGAATTGGCCAAGAAGGCAGAGGACATATACTGTAGCAAAAATCAGGAAGACAGAAGTATCTGGGAGACACCTATGGATAATTGGTTTTTGAATAAAGGTGATGATTTATTCAGAGGAAAATCCAATTAGCTAACCAAATCTGTTTTCATACTCACTTAGACTATATCTCCTTCATCACATGGCTTGTAGTGACCTAGAGGATGATGACCTAATCCACCACAGGGGTCTTTGAACATGTGGAGTGTCCCATGCTTGGAGAAGGTTGATTTGCTTGCATGGACTGTCCTGTGCCTGGTATGCCACGCCCTTCAAAGGGAGAGACGGGAAAAGCCTCCGGAACCAGATTTGTTCAAGTCCTAATTGTTGGCAGAAAAGGAGACATGCTCTTGCTGCCTCTGTTTCTTCTACTTTTTTGTTTGTTTGTTTGTTTTTTGAGATGGAGTCTTGCTCTGTCGCCCAGGCTGGAGTGCTGCGATCTCGGCTCACTGCAGCCTCTGCCTCCTGGGTTCCAGCGAGTCTCCCGCCTCAGCCTTCTAGGTAGCTGGGATTACAGGCACATGCCACCACGCCCTGCTAATTTTTTTTTCATATTTTTAGTAGAGATGGGATTTTACCATGTTGGCCAGACTCGTCTTGAACTCTTGACCTCAGGTGATCTGCCCACCTCGGTCTCCCAAAGTGCTGGGATTACAGGCATGAGCCACCGTGCCTGGCCTGCTTTTTTTTTTTAATTGCGTAGGATTTGATATAGACTATACATAACCCAAGGCCCATTTCTCGTGCATAAGAGGAAAGGATTTTCTTATCCTTATGGAGTAAACCTATAGCATACCTCAAGGTGGACCTGTAGGCGAAAGTCTGATTGTGATTTGTTTTCTCGGTAGTAGACTAAACTCAAGGATAGAGGTACACATACGATGTAAAGGGGAAACAAGACTTGGAGCTAAACATGATACTACATTCAAATACCTGAATTTAAGAGAGTGCTTTCAGGGCTAGTGCGTCTCCATACAGGGGTGGAGACATAGTGGTCTTTCAAATGCTTGATGAGAAACCGAGGAGAGAAATTTGGAACTTTATCTTGCATTCAGGTTTTCAAAAATGTTGTCCTATGACTTGTAATAACTGGTTTTTCCGTTTACTAATCAGATTTACCCACATATATCATAAAATAGTATTAAACTTGTTTAGTGAGATAACTGAGTTTTAACTTATGTGGGCTAGATGTATGATTTATAAATTTATAATTTATAGTTTATAAATTCATACGTGAATGTATGAGTTCTTCAGATTTTCTGAAATGTCGAAAATGGCTTCCATGCCTCCTCCTCCTCCCTCAGGGGACATCTGCTCGGGAGGCCTCGTTTTGGTGTCTCCTAGCCCGGCTTTCCTGTCCCCCTTGCTCCCAGTTCAGGGATCTTCTCTATAATCACCCAGTTCCAGTTTAAAATGTCACCAGGCTTGAGGACCGGAACATCCCAGCAGAAGGGGAAGGGCTTTCTATCTTGGGGAACCTGCACAGGCCCAAGCACAGTCTGAGGACACGGTGAGGGCGTTGGAGGCCACGCTCGGTTGCAAGAGTATCTGCCTTCACTTTGGTTTATTTCATATCTGCCCCCTAGGCTGGGGCTGGGAGAGCTGAGCCAGTGCTTCACAGTTTGTGTGTTTGTTTGTTCATTTTTATTTTTATGTGGTTTTTTTTTTTTTTTTGAGATAGAGTCTCGCTCTGTCGTCCAGGCTGGAGTGCAGTGGCGTGAACTCGGCTCACTGCAACCTCTGCCTCCTGGACTCAGGTGATTCTCCTGCCTCAGCCTCCCGAGTAGCTGAGATTACAGGCACCCACCACCACACCCAGCTAATTTTTGTAGTAGACACGAGGTTTCGCCATGTTGGCCAGGCTGGTCTCGAACTCCTGACGTCAGGTGATCTGCCCGCCTCGGCTTCCCAAAGTGCTGGGATTACAGGCGTGAGCCACCGTGCCCGGCCAGTGTTTCACGTTTTGTAAATGTGGCTTCTCTGGCTCTCAGGTTACTTCTGTGGGCATCCAGAAATTAATTCCAGGATATTTTAGGCCCTTCGGCCTCTGTCAGACCTGAAAGTGGAGCCAGCCTGCCCGGGTTAATGTGCTGTTGACGGCACAGGCCATTTGCACTGGCGATGTAGGGTGCTGCCCACTGAGCCAGGGCGCCCCATTGTGTCCAACGGGCCCATGGTGATGGAGCCAGAGCAGCCCACTTGAGGGAGGTGACAAGGACCTGGCTCCTCTGCCTGTCCACACATGGCAGGTCATCTTTGGGGACTCTGTTTTCTCAATTGTCAAGGACCAGAATTCCCTCTTTCCCCTCTTGCACTATGGAGAAAGGCATAGACATGTTACAAGTGATTATGCAGCTTTTGTCATTAAAGATACGTAATAACACGGTTTGCCAAGATGCTCCAAGCATTTGGTAATTATTGCATAATTGATTTTTGTTTTTAAGTCAAAACATACTTTGGTAAACATTCCTGTGAAGGGAGGCCCATTCCAAGTCTCAGACAGGGTTGGAGTGCCACCAAGACCCCGCCTGGGGCTTTGCTGCTCTGCCAGTCAACTGATGGGCTCCTTTACCCTCTCTCTTCCTGGCAGTGCTCCATGGCGGTGGGAAAGAGGGTGAGGCCTCGCCACTCCAAGGAGGGCCCCCTGGCCCGCCCGAATGCTGAAGACAAATCTGGCCCCATCTTCCCACTGGGAACTTGGCCAACCCAGATGTTCCCGCAGCCCCTCCCTCTGCTCCTTGTTCCCTGGACAGGGCCCATCTCCAGCGCATTTTTCTCACTCCAAGCTCCTTCCTTGCCAGACGGCTCTGCCCGAGGATTCTGCCCCAGGCTGGGAGGGGCTGGGGACCTAATTCATTTCCCTGTGGTTTGGCATTCCCGAGTCTTCCCTCGCCCCTGTTGTTTTCAGAGCGAGCCCCGCCCTTGTCTGCAGACTCTGGCTCCCCGGATCGGCAAAGGGAAATGCCTGGGTCACCCTTATGCCTCCAAGCCCAGTGACAGGAGCTAAGGATGGCAAATACAGACCGAGGGGCCACCTTGCCACTGCCTGACCCTCCAGGGAGCTTGAGCGCTGTCCCATTTCTGAAACTCCTGGCAGTTGCTCAATAAATGGTGAGTCAATGAAGGACTGTAGGGGTGGCTGCGGGGTCTGCGGGAGGGGATTTCCGTGCAGAATGATGTCAATAGGGCATGTGTGTGGGAATTGTTGTGAGTAAGAACAAACATTAACCAGCTTTTGCCCCTGTTTACAAGGCTGTGCTGGAGAGTGCAGAGCCGAAATCAACCAGCCTTATCCCTTCAGGAGACCTGAATTTATAAATGGTGGTCAGGATGAATCCAAACAGGATTCCTCCCCCAGGTCACGTTTGTGACATCTGGAGAGATGTATGGGTTTGTCCTGGGTCATTGTCACCACGTTGGAGGCAGGGGGAATAAAGGATAGGGCGGTTGTTAATACATACCCTGCATTTAACCAAGAAAAGCCCCAGAGGAAGGTACTGCTTCATAAAACCAATGTCCCTTGAGCATGTCCCTTAATATGCCGCAGACACTATGCCAAGCCCATCACAGGCATTGTCTCCTGTCCTCACCCCACCCTATGGGTAGGGCCTGTTAGCCCCATTTTACAGAAAAGGAGGAGGAGCGCTCCCAGAGTCACTGCCCAAAGGTAAGTGGGAGAGGCTGCACCCCCAGCACTGTCAAGGACGGGGGCACTGGACCCCATTTCTGTCGAACCAAATCTTCGTCTGAGTGGGCCTTGGTAGCGCAGTCTCACAACCTCTCTCAACTTTCTCACTAAAGCTGCTCAAGCAACAGAGGACAGAGACACTGAGGGATGTGGACACAGTCCAAGGTGGCAGCCTCAGGTGGAGAGTTCTCTGGAGTTTTACCAAAACAAAAAGTTTTGTTTCATAATGTATGCTTTTTGTTGTCTTACTGGGTAAAATGCAACATAAAATGTACCATCATAACCATTTTTGAGTGTGCATTTGGTAACATTAAGTACCTTTGCAGTGATGTGTAGCTATCACACGCCCATCTCCAGAGCTCCTTCCTCACCACAAAACAACTCCCTGCTCCCCGCCCCAGCCTCCAGCACCCCCATTCCAGCTCTGTGTCTGTGAATTTGACTACTCCAGGAACCTCACAGGAGTGGAATGACCCACTATTCATTCTTCTGTGACTGGCTTATTTCACTTAGCGTGAAGTCCTTGAGGTTCATGCATGTTGTTGTAGACGTGTTTTAATGTTAAAAAAACAAATGGCTGGGCACGGTGGCTCACACCTGTAATCCCAGCACTTTGGGAAGCTGAGGTGGGCAGATCACCTGAGGTCAGGAGTTCGAGACCAGCCTGGCCAACATGGCGAAACCCAGTATCTACTAAAAGTACAAAAATTAGCTGGGCATGGTGGCAGGCACCTGTAATCCCAGCTACTCAGGAGGCTGAGGCAGGAGAATCACTTGAACCTGGGAGGTGGAGGTTGCAGTGAGCCGAGATCGCGCCACTGCATTCTAGTCTGGGTGACAAGAGTGAGACTCCGTCTCAAAAAAAAAAAAAAAAGAAACCATCACCAAAAATATTTGACACCACCATACACACTCCTAACCTTAAAGTTGATGTTCCCAGAAGCTGTGCCTTATTTATTCAGTGTCTTCCTGTGATGCTAAGGTCACAAGCTCTGGTGCAAGAGACACTGACCAGCCAGGCCTCAGCTCCCAGCTCTGGCCGAGCAGGACAGCCCGTCACAGTCTGCCTTTCAGTGCCAATGCTGCCTGGAGGCCTGCGCTGGAGGCCCCGGTTGACACGGGTGTGTGCCGCTCCCCTTCGGAGAGGATGCCACTTCCAGCTTTCTGCTACCTCACTTTGTTCTCAGAGTTTGGGGTGGTGGACTCCTGGGAATTTTCAATTTTAGTATTTGTTTTTATTTACATCAATCTATTGTCTTTTAAAAATGAGAAAACTGCCATGCAGGAAGGTTGGCTTGCCTGAGATGTTACGGCCAGGAGTGGCAGACCCAAGACTGCCCAGGCTTCGTGCCTCCCTACTCCCTGCCCCCAAGCTTGGACCACATTCACGGCACCACCAGGACGTGATTCCAGTAGGCCACCCCGCCCACCACATCACACAAATGCTGCTCATCTGAATCCCATCTGCTCTGTGTTATATTGCGTTTAATGGGCAAAATTTACAAAGCTCTGAAAACTGAAAGGTTTCTTATAAATTTGTCCATAATACCTGACTGAACTTTATGCCCTTTAGGAGGACATTTGTGTGTTTTGCAGCAGAGCTATGAGTGTGTATGTGTGGTGGTTTTGCTCGTTGATTTGTTTTGATTAAAAAGGGCTTCTGGCCGGGTGCGGTGGCTCACGCCTATAATCCCAGCACTTTGGGAGGCTAAGGCAGGCAGATCACAAGATCAGGAGATCGAGACCATCCTGGCTAACATGGTGAAATCCCGTCTCTACTAAAAATACAAAATAATTAGCCAGGCGTGGTGGCATGCGCCTGTAGTCCCAGCTACTCGGGAGGCTGAGGCAGGAGAATCGCTTGAACCCAGGAGGTGGAGCTTGCAGTGAGCCAAGATCGCACCATTGCACTCCAGACTGGACAACAGAGCAAAACTCCGTCTCAAAAAATAAATAAATACGGATCACGAGGTCAGGAGATCGAGACCACGGTGAAACCCCGTCTCTACTAAAAATACAAAAAAATTAACCGGGCGTGGTGGTGGGCGCCTGTAGTCCCAGCTACTCAGAGAGGCTGAGGCAGGAGAATGGCGTGAACCCGGGAGGCGGAGCTTGCAGTGAGCCGAGATTGCGCCACTGCACTCCAGCCTGGGCGACAGAGCAAGACTCTGTCTCAAAAAATAAATAAATAAATAATAAAAAAATAAATAAATAAATAAATAAATAAAAAGAGGGCTTCTGGCCAGGCACGGTGGCTCACGCCTATAATCCCAGCACTTTGGGAGGCCAAGGTGGGCAGATCACCTGAGGTCAGGAGTTGGAGACCAGCCTGGCCAACATGGTGAAACCCCATCTCTACTAAAAATACAAAAATTAGCTGAGTGTGGTGGCGTGTGATTGTAATCCCAGCTACTGGGGAGGCTGAGGCAGGAGAATCGCTTGAACCTGGGACGTGGAGGTTGCAGTGAGGCAAGATCGTGAAAAGAGGGCTTCCAACCTGCTGGGAGTATTATATAATATGTAGTTTAGTAACTTCTAAAACCTGGAAAATTCTCAATTCTGAAACACGTTTGGCCTCACGAATTTCTGATAAGGGATTCAGACCTAGATATATAGAATTACAGTGATATGAAAGCTGTAAAAATAAAGAGCTTAGACCCAGTTTTGTGTCTGTACACCTTTCCGTGGCATTATACTATAAAGCAGGGGTCCAGGATAACAGGTCCCCACAGAAATGAGAGCTAGAGAAGCACTGCAAAAAATAAAAATAAAAAAAAGAAAAAAAAAGAAAAGAAAAGTTATTTCCCCTCTCTTCAGCTTCGGGGAAGTCTTGTTTTAGGATTGCGAGGCGCTGGCCCACTGACTTCTGGGCTGTGTTTCCAGGTCTTTGGCCCGAGACACAGGCTGTCTCTCAGTGTCTGGGCTGAGAACCATTCAGGTACAGAGGCTGAAGCCACAGGGTAGATGAGAAGTGTCCCAGGAGCATGGTGGAGGGTGAGACCAAGAGGAAAGGATCTAAACGGCCTTGACTGCTGGACTCTGGGGCTACCAATCCAGAGCCCCTCTCCGTGACAGCCCCCCAGGGATAGCATCAGGGACCTCGGAGCCTGGCTCACTGGATTCATCACAAGAGAATAGGGACTTGCTGCCCTCTGCAACCATCCGAGGGGCCACCAGGCGGCCAGAGGATACCAGGCTTGCCTGGGAGGCTGGGGTGCCCACCTGGAGCTTCAAGGCCCAGAGACACCCTCCAGGCCTGTGCTCTTGAGCTGGCTCCACGCCTTACACCGACCTTTGTGGGGTCTGGGCCAGGAGCCGCTCTCCCCTTTGGGAAGTGAGGGTGGGTTCCTCACAGCAGCTCCCTTAATGTCTCAACCAGCTTCTCCAAAGGAGGCCGTGGTCGGGGTCCCTGTGGTCGGAGTTTGTGTTCCCCTGTGGGCAGAGGGGACGAGATCTCTGCCGGCTGGAGCTGCTGGCTGGGAGCTAGTCGGAATCAGCACTGGAAAGCCCCTTCCTTTCCCACTGTCTCTGCTCTCCTTCCCCAGGCATTGTCCTGCCTCCACACAGCCTCTCCCACATCCCGGTGCCCTTTCCTGGATCCGAGTCAGCATGGGCCTGATGTCACTGAGGGGACATCCCAGGAATTCCTGTTCTTTCCCTCTGGATGGCCTTCTTGTCGGCGGGAAGGGTGGGAGGAGCTCTTATCTATTTCTGTCTCAGCTTTAAGGGTAAAACTCCCCTCCAAAGGCCAGGGGGCTTATCTCCTGACAGCCAGTTGTCAGACACACTGAGCCCTGAATTCCCACTCCAGTGGTCTTGCGTGGTGCTTCAAAGAGCTGACTTGGACACGGCAACGCGACGGGGGAAGGAAGGTTGAGGTGGCATCTGGAAGCACAGCACGGAGTGGAGTTTTGACCCTCACCTTCCGGCCATTCCCAGCGTTTGAATGACTGTATTAAGGGAGATGAATATACGTACTGGGGGGCGGGGAGAAGTTAGAGAAATAAATGCAGACAGCCTCAGATGTGGAGTGTCTTTTTTCCTTTTGGATTCCTAGTGGGCTGTGGCATCGGTTCTATGACTTTTATAGTAAAAATGTTTTTATACTCTGATCATAAAATTCAGTTTAGTCTAAACTGACACACGCAGCACTAGAATGCAAGTCCCCACTAGAGTGTAAACTCCCCCAGCAGACCTAGTGAGCTGGAGCCCACGCCTAGGGGAGCTGACTGCATCTCTTCCCAACTCCACGTCTGGTGACATCACCTTGGTAGCTTGAAAACAGCCATGGTGGGAGCATCTTCACCAAACACCGTGAGAAAGAATCCACCTGCACAGCAGTGCTGCCTCCTGCAGCGAGCTGAAGCTTAAACAGTTACCACCACTGGGCGGGTCTCTCCCAGCTTCTAGCACAGCATAGGCACTCAGATATTTGGATGAACAACCTCCAAATGAAGGAAGAGGGAAGCAGCATCCTCTAAATTCAGTTCAATGGGAGTTCAACAAATACCCTGTCCTGGTGGACACATGTTTTCTGGGGCAGCTGCCATCTGAACTTCCACCTGGGGACACTGCCAATTCTTGTTTCTCAGGTCCTGGCCATCAGGGTACAGGCATGTTCCTGTGGGGTGTGAGTCTACAAAGACCCTTCAGGTTTTTTCTAGGGATGGCGTGTGTCAGCATTGCCTAAAAGTGGTGGTGACACGAGTTCAGCGTCCAGCGGAAGAGCAGCATAGATCCTAACAGAACTGCTCCTGTACCACAACTAGGACATTGTTGGGGATCCAGCCCACGCGCGTGCCTGATTCTTCAGCCCTCCTGTCAATCTGCGATCTCCCATTGCCCCTCCTCTAAGCAACTCTCCTGTTTAAGCTGACTCAGTCCTTTTCTGTGGTGTGCACCCAAGAACGCTGAGGGGTTGGTTCAGGCCCTCTGAGAGCAGAGGCCGAGATGGGACTAGATGTGCGAGAGATCTACAGGGGAGCGCCTGTGAAGATAACCTGCCGGGAGGAGGAGGTGCAGGGGGAGTCTTCAGAACATGGTGTGGGGCTGAGTGCAGCTGCTGGAGGCTGGTCACCAGCTACACTTCTCAAAGCCCCTCTCTTGAGGCAAACCTTCAGGGCCACCACGAACCTCTGGTCCAGGGTATAACATGAAAATGGATCTCTGCCCTTGCAATGTTCACAATTATGAGACAGAAAGAGAAACAACTACATCACTGCAGTAGTTTGAAAGTGCTAGGGAAAAGCCCGGCACCAATGGGAGTGCAGAGGCAGATGTACAGGAAGGCTTCCTGGAGGAGGTGAATCCTGGGAGCCCGGAGGCTCTTGGCATTTTGCCCTCTCTCTTCTCTCCAGCCTTCCATCCCAACCCAACCACACAAAGAGATCTGGCCACTTCTTTCTTAGCCTCATCCTTAGATCTGCAATCTGCGGAGATTATGAAAATGTAGAAAATTGAGGATACACGTGGTGGGAGCATGGGACAGAGAAATTTAACAAAAATTTTTTTAGAGACAGGGTCTCGCTCTGCTGCCCAGGCTGGAGTGCAGTGGTGCAATCAGCTCGCTGCAGCCTCGATATCCCAGGCTCAGTTGATCCTCCTGCCTCAGCCTTCCAAGTAACTTGGCCAGCGGTCCCCAACCTTTTTGGCACCAGGGACCAGTTTTATGGAAGATAATTTTTTCAGATCTGGGGGCGGGGTGGGATGGTTTCGGGAGGAAACTGTTCCAGTCTAAAGGCTGATCCTGTTCAGATCATCAGGCATTAGAGTCTCCTAAGGAGGGTACAACCTAGATCCCTTGCATGAGTAGTTCACAATAGGGTTCATGGTCCTGTGGGAATCTAATGCTGCCACTGACCTGACAGGAGGCGGAGCTCAGGCAGTAATGCTTGCTCACCTCCTGCTGTGTGCCTGTTCCTAACAGGCCATGGACAGCACAGGTGGCCTGGGGATTGGGGACCTCTATCTTGGACTGCAGACAACTGCCACCATACCTGGCTAATTAAAAAAAAAATGTAGAGATGGGGGGTCTCACAGTGTTGCCCTGGCTAGTTTTGAACTCCTGGACTTTAGCAATCCTCCCTCCTCAGCCTCTCAAAGTGTTGGGACTCCAGGCATGAGCCACTGCGCCCAGATCAGAACTTTAATTCTGCATCTAGTAGGAATTTTATGGAAACCAGTTACTTCCCTACTCTACCACCTGCTGTATGAGTCTCAAGTAAGCAAGTTGTGGCTTAAGGAGGTGACCCAACCTGCCCAAGTACACACACAGTGAGAAGCAGAGCAGCCTTCCAGTCCAGGTCTGCCTCCGCCTCAGGCTACCCCAAACCCCCAATGCGAGGGCGTCTCAGGTGCAGCCAGTGAGTGGCGTAGGACCAGCACAGAGGGGACTTGACAATGGGAAGGAAGGTCTTACACTTTTTCCTGGAATCTTCTTTCTAAACCACCCTATTTTAATGCGTCAATTCTGTTCACCACATCTCTGTGAGGTAGGCAGAGGAGAAATGAGGCTTAAAGAGAAATTCCTGCCCAAGCCAGTAATTGGTAGGGCCTGGCTGGTGGTTCTAAGACAGCCCCTTATGACTGAGTGTGGGTTCTGCCTCCCAACCTCAGAGTCCTCTTTGCAGCTGGGGTGGGGCATAAGAAATCACAGCCCTGGGTGTCTGAGAAGAAAGGATCATAGGAAAAGCAGGGACACAGCAGGAAAGTGAGCTCCTTGGGCCTCAGCTTCCCCCACCCTGCAGCAAGAGAAGCATTTTCCTCCCACTTAACAGAGGACCTTTGACCAAGCTCAGAAAAGTCCCAGCTGGTGGGGGCAGGGAGTGGGGCTTGTTGAATGGAAGAAGCGCTTTTCCTTTTTAGAGAGGCTGCATGATTCCACTCCCCTTTCTTTGCCAAGCTTTATCTTTGCTTAAGAATTCACACAACTCCCCAGGGGCCCCGCTACAGCTGCTGCTCCTCCTGTCTTCATTGATAGGTAAGAAATGCGCCTGATTTAAACTGGCCATGTTTTAATAAGCATTTTGTCCAAACAGGCAGCTGCAGGAGCCGGGGGCTGAAGCGGGGCTGAGCTTCCCGCTGGTGACTTCTCTTTGCCCAAATGAGGCCAAGGGAGAAGTGGCAGGGCCAGCAAGGGGCTGAAGGCAGAAAAGCGTGGGGGAGGGGGACCAGCCTTCACCACCACCGCCCCCCCAACCTCTCCCCAACTTCCCCCCAACCTCTCTCGTGTCCAGGACCAGTTTCTAAAGATGAGTGAATTCCAGTTTCAAAAAAGGAATGGCAGGCAAAGAGTGTCTTGGTTGTGAAAAAGGACAAGCAGGAAAACAAATTAAGTTGATCACATGTGTTGAGCCCCTGCCTTGATGCTAATTAGTGCCCTGGCACAGGTGGTGGGGCTGCATTGTAGGCCCTGCCCCCGGGACTCACAGCTGAGCAAATCACAGCAACAGGGACAGAAACCGAGGGAGCAGGACATGCACTCCTCGGCCTGGAGTGGTGTGGAGACAGCTTCAAAAGCAGGTGACATGCTGGGCACAGTGGCACTTTGGAAGGCCACGGTGGGAAGATTGCTTGAGCTCAGGAGTTTGAGACCAGGTTGCGCAAGACCTTGTTTCTATTTAAAAAAAGAAGAAGAAGGCTGGGGGCAGTGGCTCACGTCTGTAATCCCAGCACTTTGGGAGGCTGAGGTGGGTGGATCACCTGAAGTCAGGAGTTGGAGACCAGTCTGGCCAACAAGGTGAAAACCTGTCTCTACTAAAAATACAAAAATTAGCCAGGCATCGTGCAGACGCCTGTAATCCAGCTACTCGGGAGGCTGAGGCTGGAGAATTGCTTGAACCCAGGAGGCGGAGGTCGCAGTGAGCCAAGATCTAGCCATTGCTCTCCACCCTGGGCAACAAGAGTGAAACTCCGTCTAAAAAAAAAAGAAAGGGAGGGAGGAAAGTAGAAAGAAAAGAAAGAGGAAGAAAGGGAGGGAGGAAAGTAGAAAGAAAGAAAAGAGGAAGGAAGGGAGAGAGGAAAAGAAAGAAGAAAGGAAGGAAAGTGACATTTGACCAGGGTTTTGAGGGCTGACTACGGGTTTGAGAGGTAGAGGAGACTGGGAGAGTGCATTCTGAGTGAGAAAAGGTGCTGGGAGATCGGTAACAGCAGCGTGTGCGGAAACTCAGTTGTGGCTGAAGAATAGGATCCAGGGGTGGAGGAGAATGAGGTGGCTGGACACACGTGTGTTGTATAGGCATAAAGAGGAGCGGATAGGGCAAAGCTAGAAGGCTTGGGCAAGGGGAAATGGGATTGGAGAGGTGACTGGCGCTGACCCAAGAGAGGACAGACGGGGTGACCAGAGTGGAGAATGAGCCAAGCCTTGGCACAGACCCAAGCGGGTGGAGGCCCGGGGCAACATCGGTCACCACGAGGGCCTCTCCGAAGGGCTCTGTCCTCCCACGGGGATTGGAGATGGGTAAGTGAAACAGGGCGGGGTGGAGGGTGAGGCCAGGCAGCGGCGGAGAGAGAAAGTCCCACCCCTGCGGGCGTTCCTTGAGGCCCGGCCGACCTCGCGGGCTTGGGCCTGGGCGGGCACCGACGCAGCGGCCCTGGCTGCAGCCTCCTGGCGCCCGCGAAGACAGGTAGGGAGGCGGAGGGACTGGAAGCCCGCGGGCGCCCAGCGGGCGGGGACGCCGCACCCCGGGGCTTCTGCAGGAATTTGCTCGCCTGGCTCACGGCGACTGGGGTGTCGGAGAAAGTGGGGGCCGCAGAGAAGACCCCGCCCCGGCTCGCTCTCCCGAGGTGGGCGCAGGGTCATCGCTCGGCACCGCGCGCGCCCGGCCGGGAGGAAAGGAAATGCAGGGAGCTGGGGAGCTGGTGCGGGGCGGCCCTGGCGCGCACCCTCCGCCCGCTCGGACCTTCCTTCAGGCGGATGCGGCTCCCGGCGCACGGTACAGGCGAGGACCTGGAGACCGTGCGCCCCTCCTGGGAGGTGCCACTGCGCCGCGGGCCTGGAGCGTCCGGGAGCCCCTGCGGCTGCCGGCACCTGCGCGGCCACCCCGGGCCTCCCGTGGGAACCGCGCTTTTCCGCCGCGGGGGTGCGCGGCGCGTTCCTGGGGTGGGGACGCGGGGTGCCTGGTCAGGGCTGGACCGATGCAGAGGGGGGCCGTGGGCGGGGGCCACGGGGACGGGCGTCTGCGGACTGCATCGGTCCCGGAGTCGGCTGGGGACCGTGCAGGGGGAGGCTCGGTCGGCGGCCACCCGCCTTCCCGCCCTCTGCGCCTAGGGCCGCCGCATTCGGCCCTAGCTCAAGGCAGACGCGTTCCCCAGGAACATCACGTCGAGGGCGCCCACCCTGCGTGCTCGGGGCCACCCGGTCCCTGCCCTCGGGCGGCAGGAGAGGTCGAGGTTCCACGGCCCTCGGAGTAGCCCGGCGACCAGACCCCGGACTGGTCGAAGGGGTTGTTTGCCACCAAATGAACCGAAAAAACTGAACTTTTCAGACTTTGGAATGGCAGATATGGGCTTGGAGTTCAGTGCAATTGCAGCGGAGACGGTGGTGTTCTGAGTAATTACAAGTAAAATTCTTCTTTCCCCGTCTTTTCCTCAGCCTCGCCCGCCCTAGCAGGCCTAGCCTAGCCCTAGCAGGGGGCTCCTGCTCTGGGAGCTGCCCCCAACAGAGCAGAGGCAAGGCCCTGGCAGCAACCCCCTTCCCTCACCCTCCAACCCCAGGAATCTCGAACTTGACCACGAAAATAATGACTCAATGACTCACTGTGCCAAATTAACGAGTGTGTACATTGTTCAATGTGCCAGGTTACATTTCTGCTGAGCTTGGCTTCTATATGCTTTTATCCTCGTAAGCAGAAGCCATTTTGTATCTTAAAAAAAATTAGAACATTGGTAGAATTACAGATTTTAAAGTTCAAACCTACACGCTAGTACTTGTTTTGTACTGAAGGGCTCACATTGCTTATGTCATTCTGCGATACAGAGACATGTATGTCCACATACACACTGTACAGCGTGTATACCGACTGGACACCTGCACCAAATAGTACACACCAGACTGCACATAGACCCGCCCCGCACACTGCACATGCACACTGCATGCATGCACACATCAAACCACAGACACTCCACACACACTGCACTGCACACTGCCCCGAGCACACTACACTGTACTGCACACTGCACTGCACCTTCAGGGCGCACACGCTGCACCACACACTGCACTGTACACACGCTGCACCACACACATTGCACGGCGCACACACTGCACTGCATACACACGTTGGTTATGGAGGCTGCTTATGGAGCTTCCCTGTGCAGAGAAATGCTGGCTTGGGTTTTAAATGGGATACAATTAACATTTTTAGAGCATTTGGGTTTTCAAAGTGTCTTCAGAGACTTGATTTTTTTAAAGCCTATATTAGGAGTTTTTAAACATCTGATGTAATAGGTTTTTTAAAAGGAATCTTGCTGAATTAAAATAGTGAGTGTAATTACTCGGATTCTGAACTCCTTGTTTTTCAACCACATAGAAGTTTTTTTAATTGCTCTCTCTTTTTTTCCCTCTGGAACCCTGAAACAAGTTGTTCCTGAACTTCTGCCAGTTGCGGATGGGCCGTTTGTTTCTCGCTCACATGTTGAGCCGCCCGGCGGGGCGCCCTCACGCTGTGTTCTCTGCGGTGCACCGAGGCGCGCCCGGCGGTCCCGTTGCGGGTCTCCTGGTCACCTGTGGGCCATAGGGAGAGACGCGCCCACACACTCGCGCCCCCGCCGAGGACAGCTGCGGGAGCCCTGGGCCGCTCTAACCCGCTGCGTCTCCCGCAGGCTGAGATGCAGCTGCTCCTGCTCGTGCCGCTACTGCTGGCTCCAGCGCCCGGGTCCTCGGTGAGTGCGGTCCTGCCCCGCCCCCGGGAGGACCCTGCAGGGGAGGCGAGGGTGGGGACGCGCGGGCCCGCCGGCAACGTCCCCAGGAAAGGCGATGTCAGGGAAGCTGGGCTGGGAGGAGGGGAGCCCCCGCCGCTGAGCTCCCTCAGAAAGGGCTGAGCCCTTGAAGCCAGCTGGCCAGGGTGCCCAGAACTGCCCGCCCCGCTGCAGGGCGCAGTGTGTAGGAATGGCACCTTCCTAGGGCTTCCCTCCTTCAGAAGGTGGTGGGAGCACTCCATGAAGTCCCCGCCAATCCTGGCGGGTGCAGCCAAGGTGCAGGGCTGGGTGGCCCATCCCACCAGACACCTGTCCTCTGCCTGGAGCCAAACACAGCTTCCCTAAGCTGGGGTGTTTGGGCCTAGAGTTTTGGGGTGCCAGTCATTTCCTTTCCCCTTGGGGTAGCACCTAGGGCAGGGCCGTCCTATGGAACCTTCTGAGATGGCAGAAATGTCCTGTTTCTCTGCTATCCAATAGGTAGCCCCTAGGTCCACTGGGCACTTGAAATGTGGGTGAAGTGAGTTTTAATTGTACTTGACTTTAATTAATTTAAATTTATTTTTAAATTTTTTAAATATTTATTTATTTTTGAGACAAAGTCTCACTCTGTCACCCAGGCCAGAGTGTACTGGCATGACTTCGGCTCACTGTAACCTCCACCTCCTGGGTTCAAGTGACTCTTCTGCCTCAGCCTCCCAGGTAGCTGGGACTCCAGGTGTGTGCCACCATGCCTGGCCATAATTAATTTAAACAGCCATATGCGGCTAGTGGCTACTGTATTAGACTGCGAATTAAGACAGTGGACACAGGAAGCTGGCTGGTGGTCAGAGTTGCTGTTTCATTAACGGGCCCAAAGGCCAGGGCTCTCTGAGAAGGTCCCTGGGTCTTGAGGATATACAAGGAATCTTCTAGACCACAGGCCCCACCTTTGGGGAGGAGAGGGTCTGCAGAGCTGGGTGTTGCCCTGGCTCAGTGCCTGGCAGAATAGAAGCCACAGAGGCAGCTGGGCCCTGTCCTACCCCAGGAGAAATCTCCCAGGGTGACCCACAGCCCTGCCCACCCCTCTGTGAGACAGGCAAGAAGGGAGAGAGGAAGGATCCCTGCGAAAGGACCCAAACTGTTTTCTGCTGTGGGGAGGTCAGGGGGAGATGCCACATCTGGCATCTGTGGGCAGAGGCTGAGCAGGACTCCTCTGCAGGGGTGTGTGGGGCAGGCAGGATGGATGGCAGTGGGCACTTCTCCCACTAGAAGTGGATCCCATAGATGGCACTTCAAGAGCCCTGTGAACCCAACATGGGCCACAGCTGGAGCGGAGGGTGGGCCAGAGCCAGCCTTTTTCATGTCCTCTCGACCACCTGCCAGCTACCCACGGTCCCCTCTGCCACCCCATGAACCTTGCTTCCTAAATGCCACTCTCAGGTCCTTCAGCACGTGCTGGTGGCCCAGCTGCACGAAGGCCAAAGCCCAGGTGGAGAGGGCACCAGGACAGTGTCCAGGCCCCAGGATTAAATCCCAGAGCCACCTGGACAGCTGCATGACCCTAGGCAAATAATCAAGCCTTAGACTGCTCTAATTTGGGAGTAATAATGCCCACCCCAGAGGCTGTCATGCAGACGAAACAAATCAAGGTTTCCAAAGCACCCTTGGTTCTCTTAAACCTTTTCTCCCTTAAGGCTACGCTGAGTAGCCTCATCCGGCTGCCGCCTCCCAGTGTGAGTCTCAGATGGGGCTGGGCGCAGCCTGGGCTGAGAATTCTTCTCTCCCTGCCCTCTGTGAGTCTGCAGGGAGTGTGGCCCCGCTCACAGCTCCACTGCCTCCCTCCGTTGCTGGGGCAGGAGCCACCCAGTCCGAGCACCTTCTCTGGATCACTTATGCTGCCAGCGGTCAGCCTGAACAGAATGAGTAAATGAATAAAGGTGGCGTGGCAGCCTGCGTGTTCCTGGGCCTCAGCCTCTGCTCCCACCTGCACGCGGGTGTGCATGTGTTCTGTCTCTCTCTCACACACATGCACATTGGGCAATTGATTCCCCTGAAAACAGTGCAGCAGGAAAGCAGACCCCTGAGTGGCTCCAGGTGGGAGTTGAAGGCGGCATGGGCGGGGCGCCTAGAGCAGCACGAGACAGGTGAGGGCAGGCCCCAGGTGAGGCTGGCTGGATCAGCTCATTCCGGCTTCACACCACGTCAGGCAGTTAATGGTTTGGGTAATTACAGAGCAAGAGTGTGCTCATGCTGCCTGTGGCTGAAGGTGCTTTCCTTCCTCGGAGAGACAGTGTGGAGTGCGTGGACAGAGCACGGCTCTAGGATGGGACGGACTAGGGCTTCTGGCTAGTGGACACCTGCCTCACAGGTGCTGGGCACAGGAGGCAAGAAGGCATTCTGGAAACAGCATGTCCCTTAGGGGGCCCTTGTTCAGGCCAGTCCTGCCCCTGCCTTATCCTGATGGCCAGGCAGTGGCTCCGTGGCAGGGGTACCCCTCGTTGCCTTGGCCACACACCAGTACGCCCAGTCCAGCTCCAGGGAAGAGTGGATTTTGCTGTCTGCTGTGCCAAGGAGCCAAGACAGACATCCAAACAGGCCTTAGTCAGAGGGTAATTGACAACCAGGCCTAACCCAGCAGCTAAGAAAGCAGCTACCCCTGAAGACCTCTCCTGAATACTTAAAATGTGGGATGAGGCTGTGTGTGTGGGGGGCGGGTGCCAGAATCCCAGCTGGGGCTGCAGGCTGTCTCTGGAAAGTCACTTTCATGCTCAACACTCCGTGTCTTCCTTGTGAAATAGAAACTTGATCCAAGTAAATTTCAGTTTAACTTTCATTCAGAGAACACTTTGATATTTTGGCTCAGTGGTTTCGAAAGCTTAGAGATTTTTGTCCAAGTTAGACTTGAAGGAGTAGATGATTTTACAAAGTGAAAGCTAAGACCTTTCATCTGGCAAGCCCTTCCTTCTTGGTTGTGTGTGGTTCGGCAGGCTTAGCGTGGTTTGTGCGTGGTTTGTTCTGCTTCAGTGTTCTGAGTTTTGTTATAAGACAAGGATAACTAGATGTTTGGCACCAGGGATGTTAGAGATGAGTAAACGTCCTTCCTCACCTGAGATCCAGCGAAGCTGCTCAGGGATCACCATGAAAGGAAGAGCCTGCTTTTCTTTTTTTTTTTTTTTTGAGACGGAGTCTCGCTGTCGCCCAGGCTGGAGTGCAGTGGCGTGATCTTGGCTCACTGCAGGCTCTGCCCCCCGGGGTCCACGCCATTCTCCTGCCTCAGCCTCCTGAGTAGCTGGGACTACAGGCGCCCACCACCTCGCCCGGCTAATTTTTTGTATTTTTAGTAGAGACAGGGTTTCACCGTGTTAGCCAGGATGGTCTTGATCTCCTGACCTCGTGATCCGCCCGCCTCTGCCTCCCAAAGTGCTGGGATTACAGGCGTGAGCCACCGCGCCGGGCCAGAGCCTGCTTTTCTTTTCTTTTTTTGAGATGGAGTCTCTCTCTGTTGCCCAGGCTGGAGTGCAGTGGCTCAATCTCGGCTCACTGCAACCTCCGCCTCCCGGGTTCAAGCAATTCTCCTGCCTCAGCCTCCCGAGTAGCTGGGATTACAGGCACTCGCCACCACACCTGGCTAATTTTTTATAGTTTTAGTAGAGACGGGGTTTCGCCATGTTGGGCAGGCTGGTCTCCAACTCCTGACCTCAGGTGATCTGCCTGCCTTGGCCTCCCAAAATGCTGGGATTACAGGCATGAGCCACCGCACCCAGCCGCTTTTCTATGTGATCATTGAGGTCTTTCTCTGAAAAGTGGGAATGGTATTTTTCCTTGAGAGTCTTAAGTGGTGATACCCTAAAAGAAAGTCCCCTTCCAGCAAATGTTTGCGTGTACACCGTATGCCTCCTGGCAAAATTGTGAAGTTACATCTAATCCCTGTCCAACCCTGTAGGGAATCATCTAGTGTCTCATTTGATTCCCCCAGGGGGGTGGGGGCACAGCCCTGGCCGGGGAGCAGAGGCCTGCAGTGAGGCTGGCCGGCTACTGTGCCCACTTCTTCCTCTGTGGTTTCCTCTCTCTGCCTCACTTTTCTTATTCATGCAATGGGGTCTTTCAGGTTGTTGTGAGGATGAAATGAGATAATGTGTGTGTGGCATGTGGATTCCTGATGCCAGCTGCAAGGGGTCCAATCTTTCTGGTGGGAAAGTGTATCTGCTAGGATTATAATCCTGTGTAGAGTCCCAAATAACAGTTCTTCAATAAGACAGACATGATTCCTCTCTCATATAAACACCCAGGGGTCAGAAGTCTGGGGCTATTCTGTTGCACAAAATCCTCCAGGCTCTAGAGTCTATCTTTGCTTCACTGTTTGAAGCCTCTATTTCCAAGCTACCTCACAGTCTAAAAGGCTACTCCAACTCCAGCCACCACATCTGCTTCCCAGACAGCCTAAAAGAGTACAGGAGGAAGGAGAAAAGGACAAAGGCTCATGCAGGCTCTCTCTCAAGGAGATTATTTGCGGCAGCTGCCCAACACTTGTATTTATATCTCACTGATGAGAACTAAGTGACGTAGCCACAGTTAGCTGCAGGAAGTCTAGGAAATGTCTTTTTTTTAAATTTTGGGCAGCCAGGTACGCAGCTGAGTCAAGTTTTCAAGGGTTCTCTCACAATGGGAGGAGGAGGAGTATTGGGGTACTCCTGGGAGTCTTTATATACTCCTCTCACAATGGGAGGAGTATTGGGGTACTCCTGGGAGTCTGCCAGATTAGCAGGATCCCCCCATGTTGCTTCTCTTTATTTTCTTTTAAGGCCCCCTCCCTTACATCACGGCTAACCCACAAATGCCTGGACCCTCAAACTGCCCCTGGCTGTAGGGTCCCTCCCTCCAGTGGCCCCTGAAACTCCAACCTCTTCCCAGCTGCTCCTGCTCCCACCCTCCAGGCCTGGCTCTCAGCTCCTTATGGGGAAAGCAGGCTAATTCTGAAAAAGAATATGTTTTGGGGTGCCCGGCAGTGTTGCTGAGTCCTAAAGGCGGGCCCTGGAAGGGAGAATCCCAGACTCCTTGATGGGTGGGGGAGGGTTTTAGGCAGAGCATCTTTGGAGGGGCCTCTGGGCTCAGGCTCTGCGTGGGCAATGTTGATGCATGGTCCTGTCTTCTGCAGGCTCCCAAGGTTAGGCGGCAGAGTGACACCTGGGGACCCTGGGGCCAGTGGAGCCCCTGCAGCCGGACCTGTGGAGGGGGCATCAGCTTCCGGGAGCGCCCCTGCTACTCCCAGAGGTAGGAGAGATGAAAATGGGCCAGCTTGTTAAAGCAGGAGCAGGGGATGCTGGCTTCTGGGTGGTGGGCCAGGTGGTCATGACCTAGGCTAGCACTGGCCACATCAGCAGAACCCACCAAGGAGCAGATTCATTCTGGAAGCAGCATCAGTTCAGCGCGGGAAATCAAACCATTTCCCAGGGCCTTCCACTCTGAGCTGGAGCATGCGTGCTGCCTGTTGCCCCTGGTCTCCAGCTCCTGATGCTGCACCTGCCTGCCCTATGGCGGGTGCAGTCAATTTTGCTGGAATTGGTAAATAATCTTCAACCAGCAGTTCTCAATTCCTGTGGTTTCTTTGCCGAGTGCAGATGTTCCCCACTTCAAGCGATTTATTAAGTGCTTGCTGTGTGCGCTGCACTCCAGCAGGGTCAGTGGAGAAGGTGGGGCACAGAAGGGGTAGTGAGGTGCCTCTGTCCCGGTTTGTATAGGGGTTGTTCCTGAGAACCCTATGTGAGGAGGAGTGAGAGACCAGGAATGATCCTAAGAGCCTTATATTGATGTCCTGCTTAGATCGCAGGATGGCTGTGCCAGGCGGGTGGGTATTATATCTCATGCACCTTGGGTCTTCTCTGGGAATCTGCCTAAGAGGCAGTGGAGTGGTCCCACCTTAAATCCAAACTACAGAGTGGGTAGGGCTCTGAGTCCCGCTTCTCTGGAGTACCAACCCAGGTCGCTCACGCCCACCTGGGGGATTTACGGGGTGGGGTCGGGGGACACCCTCTCACCTTGCTGCTCCCACTGGAGAGTCCCGCAGAAGCTGGGGCCTGCAGGGAGCCCCAGAACGGGGGCGGGGACGTTAGGTCTCCGTCCGGGTCTTCCCGGTGCTCTGGTCCCGCAGGAGAGATGGAGGCTCCAGCTGCGTGGGCCCCGCCCGGAGCCACCGCTCTTGTCGCACGGAGGTAAAGCCCACGGGGCGCAGGCGAGGCCACCAGCTCCCCCAGCCCCTCCTGGCCGATGTCCCCACTAGGATGCCCGCCCCTGGCCGGGGGCTGCTCAGTTGGCCCAGCCTGGGGTCCTCCTGCCAATCCACAGCTGGGCTGCGTGGGGGACCCTTCCTCACCCTGTCCCCGGGGACTGGCCTTGCCCTCCACAGCCTACAGCACCATGGAGGGGCGCGCGCACAGGGGTCTGGGGGGCGGACTCCACCTCCGGCGGCTCGGACGGGGCAGGCAAGGGAGACCCCCGGGCTCCCTGGGCTCGGGCGGGGTGGGAGGTGGGCGGACCTCGGACTCCGCCTCCTGGACCCCGACTTCCCCTCCGCCCCGCAGAGCTGCCCCGACGGCGCCCGGGACTTCCGGGCCGAGCAGTGCGCGGAGTTCGACGGAGCGGAGTTCCAGGGGCGGCGGTACCGGTGGCTGCCCTACTACGGCGGTGAGCGCGGCCGGGACTCGCTCTCTCAGGGCCTCTCGTATACCTACGTTGATGCCACAGTTCCTATTGCCATTATTATAGAGGCGTTGTCATATATATATATTAGAGACAGTCTCACTGTGTTGCCCAGGCTGGTCTTGAACTCCTGGGCTCAAGGGATCCGCCCGCAGCGACCTCCCAGAGTGCTGGGATTGCAGGCGTGAGCCACTGTACCTGGCCAAATTTTTTTTTTTGGATGGGTGCGGTGGCTCGCAATGTTCAGGAAATCTTCTAGACCACAGGACCCACCTTTGGGGAGGAGAGGGTCTGCAGAGGCCCCTCGAGAGAGAACAAGAGGTCTCTCTTTTTCTTTATCTCTTTTTTTTTCTTTCTCTCTCGTTCTCTCTCTTGCTTGCTCTTTTTCTCTCTTCCTTTCCTTTCCTTTTTTTTCTTTTCCTTTTTCTTTCTTTCTTTTTTTTTTTTTTTTTTTTTGAGACAGGATCTCGCCCAGGCTTGAGTGCAGCAGTGTCATGTCAGCTGGGCAGCGTCTACCTCCCAAGCTCAATCAATCCTTCCACCTCAGCCTCCCAAATAATTTTTAAAGTAAATATGGAATGCTTCGTGAATTTGCATGCCATACCAGCTCAGGGGCAGGGGCTGTGCTAATCTCTGTATCGTTCCAATTTTAGTATATGTGCTGCCAGAGCCAGCATTTGTCAAATACCCCATCGATCAACCCATAATGAATCAATCACCAGTACCCCTGCTCCCCCCAGCGCATGCCCGTGGCAACACAATGGCAGCCATTTTGAGGTCTTTCCATCCTTTCTCCCCTTATGTATGTATATTTTCAAACGAAGCTATGGGGTGTCTATACCATTTTGAGCCCTGTTTTTGCTCAGTCTGCTATGGGAAGCGTTCCTCCTGTCGCACAGAGACGGAGATGGGGAGCCCTAGGAGCAGTAGGAATGGTGCCCCCCCGGTCATCCTGCAGGAGGGGCTGGAAGGGGCTTGGTACACCAAGACTTCATTTATCAAGGATCTGGGGGCCAGAGGAGATGGTCTGAGTACCTCTGAGGAGGGTATAAGTCATTAATTTTTAGAGAAATACAGTTCAGGGAAAAAACACCCAGGTAAGCATCAACATGTATGTCATTAAGCATTTTAGATGAATCATAAGATTCCTCAAGACAAGTCTTCTGAGTGTTCGTTTTCCCTGCTTGCTGCAAATGACCTCTGGAGATCCTGTGGCACTCTGGATTCCAGAGCAATGAGCACTTATATCGTGTGTGTGTGTGTGTGTGTGTGTGTGTATGTGTATATGTGTTGGGATCGTGGCTGTGGGCGTGGCCCAGTGGGAGTCTCATATCCTCTGTGAGTGTGTGTGTTGTGGGGATCGTGGCTGTGGGCGTGGGCCAGTGGGAGTCTTATATCCTCTGTGTGTGTGTGTGTGTGTGTTGTGGGGATCATGGCTGTGGGTGTGTGGGCTGTGGGCGTGGCCCAGTGGGACTCTAGCTTTCAGTATTCCCCGTGGATCCTGAAGTGGACACATGTCAAAAATAATTTGAGTATATACACATGATAGAAAAATTGGAACACAGAGGAAAGTCTAAAAAGATAGTAGAGGGATACCTTCCATGGTGTGGAGATGATTATAATCCTGTTTGTACTTTTGGGTTGTTTTAAAATGTGTATATATTTAGATAAATATAAAAATTAAGGTTGGGTGCAGTGGCTCATGCCCGTAATCCCAGCACTTTGGGGGGCTGAGGCAGGAGGATCACTTGAGTCCAGGAATTTGAGACAAGCCTGGGCAATGTGGTGAAACCCCATCTCTACCAAAAATACGAAGATTAGCCAGGCATACAAAGATTAGCTAGGCATGGTTGCACACCCATGTAGTCCCAGCTATTTGAGAAGCTGAGGTGGGAGGATCACTTGAGCCCAAGAAGTTGAGGCTGCAGTGAGTCAAGATCATACCACTTCACTCCAGCCCAGATGACAGAGTGAGATCTTGTCTCCAAAAGAAAAATTAAAACAAGGCCAGGTATAGTGGCTCCTGCCTGTAATCCTGGTGCTTTGGAAGGCTGAGGCAGGAGGATCATTTGAGCCCAGGAGTTTGAAACCAGCCTGGGCATTGTAGTGAGACCCTGTCTCTACAAAAAATTAAAAAATTAGCTGGGTATGGTGGCATGTGCCTATAGTCCCAACTATTCGAGAGACTGAGGCTGGGGGACCACTTGAGTCTCGGAGGTAGAGGCTGCTGTGAGCTTTGATCGTGCCTCTGCATTCCAGCCCGGGAGACAGAGTGAGATCCCATCTGAAAAACATTAAAACCAGAAAAAAGTTACCCTCATCCTGCTCCTTTCACAAGATCACTGTTAGCATTTCATTTTAGCCCCTTTCACACTATTCTTTCCACATATGCTTACATATTAGTAATTATTGCATAGTAATCACCATTTTGCATTCTGTGTTTTAAGCATCTTCCCACACCATATAGTCTTTGCAATCATTTGTAACTGTAGAGTCAGCATGTGTAATATTCCATTGATAATTTATTTAAAGAGTAGCCTGTTATGGCCATGCACAGTGGCTCACACGTGTAATCCCAGCACTTTGGGAGGCTGAGGCAGGCGGATCACCTGAGGTCAGGAGTTTGAGACCAGCCTGCCCAACATGGTGAAACCCCATCTCTACTAAAAGTACAAAACTTAGCCGGGTGTGATGGCGCATACCTGTACTCCCAGCTGCTAGGGGGGCTGAGGCAGAAGAATCGGTTAAACTAGGGAGGCGGAGGTTGCAGTGAGCCGAGATCGTGCCACTGCACTCCAGCCTGGGCAACAAGAGTGAGACTCCACCACACACACACACAAAAAAAAAAAAAAAAAAAAGCCTGTTGTAACCACCTCAGCTGTGGTAAATAATGCTGAGGTAGACTTCTTTAAGTGCTTCGCTTTTTCGTGATTCTGGGATTTTTTTTCGACTTGATCCTTAGAGGTGCAACAGATTCACGGAGACGGTCCCTTCTCATGGGGATGGGGTGGGGATCTGTGCTACTCGGGGCCTGCTGCAGGGCTTTCTGACCCATGCTTTCCTGTTGCTAGGGTAGGCCTTGGGCCTTGGGGCGGGGCATCATTAACCTCAGGATCTCAGTCTTGCCTTCCTGCCCACCCCAGCCCCAAACAAGTGTGAACTGAACTGCATTCCCAAGGGGGAGAACTTCTACTACAAGCACAGGGAGGCTGTGGTTGACGGGACGCCCTGCGAGCCTGGCAAGAGGGACGTCTGTGTGGATGGCAGCTGCCGGGTGAGTGGTGCCCCAGCCCCTGCCTGCCTCCGGGCTGCCTGGGGGATCAGTGCGGGTGTTTCCCTGTCCATCACCCACAGGCCCAGGTAGCTGCCATGAGCTTGGTGTCTTCTCAAGTTACTAGGACACCAAGCCCAGCTCCTAGGGCACCTTGCAGGCATCACAGATGCCCTATGGCCCCTCACCTTCATCCTTGGAGAACGCTAGCCCTACAATAAGAGAAACCCTCTGGGTGGCAGAAATCCGGCTAAACCGACTTCAGAAAAACAAACAACAGGGACAGCCACAGGTGCATGAATGAGGTGCCACTCGGCTTTTCTCTCCGTGGGTCCAGCATCAGGATCTGGCCCATTCTTCCCAGGAGGTGTGGAGGTGGCCGCCAGCTGCTCTGAGCTTCTGCTGTGGCAGCCCGGCCCCTCCCAGGGAAAGGGGGCCTCATTCCCAGGAGTTGTAGCCACTGGGGGTTGTCTCTGATTCGTCTTGGCTTGGGACTTACCCTGAACCACTCCGACCTCCCGAAACCTACATTTGGGGAGCTCCATTCAAACTCTGTGGGAGAGAGGTGGCCCCTCAAGGAAAACAGGGCGTTATTACCAGAAGGGGAGATGAGAACTGAACAGACAAAGAAGTGGATTGTCAGCCACAGGCCAGTGCCCTGGCTCGTGGCTGAATCACTCCTGAGCACCCTGTCCTGCCTGGGCTGCGTGGGTGCTGGGGTTAGGATGCGACGGGGCCCAAGGCCTGGTGTGGCCATGATGCCCTCTCCCCTGCTTCCCGCATCTCTGCCCACAGGTTGTCGGCTGTGATCACGAGCTGGACTCGTCCAAGCAGGAGGACAAGTGTCTGCAGTGTGGGGGTGACAGCACGACCTGCTACCCCGTCACAGGCACCTTTGACGCTAATGACCTCAGCCGAGGTGGGCGTGGTTCCGACAAGGGGCTGTTGCCTGCCCCTTCCTTGCCTGTCCCCGCTCTGGCCTAGACTCCAGCCCAAGTGGCCCTCATGGCACCGGAAGGCTCTGATCATATCAGGTCACGTCTGAAAGGCCCCCTGTGGCCTTTGGTTAGGACCCGTGCCCACTCGTGCAGTCCCATCTCCTGCTGCCACCGCCTGGATGCCCTCCCCATCCCTTCCCATTCCCAGTGTGCTCCAGGTGCCCTGAGCCTTCCCGCCACCCTGGCTTTTGTACTGCGGCCTCTTCTGCCAGGGTTGCCTTTCTCAGCAGCTCGGCCCTGTCTGGCTCTTTTGTACCCTCCCTGCCCCCATTCTGTGCTTCATGGCACTTGGAGTCCTCAGGGGCCGCTCCTTCCTGCTGTTTGAGTGGTGCCGGGAGAGGGATAGCCCAGCATCCCCAGCACCTGCGTCTCTGCCCCCACCAGGCTACAACCAGATCCTCATAGTTCCCGTGGGTGCCACCAGCATCCTCATCGAGGAGGCTGCTGCCAGCAGGAACTTCCTGGGTGAGAGCCTAGGGTTAGGTCCTAGTCAGGTCTGGAGCTGCAGGGGGAGGTGCGGCACTGCCCCCTCCAGCTGACTGAGGCGGTCTCCTCTGCGCAGCTGTGAAGAATGTTCGTGGGGAATACTACCTCAATGGGCACTGGACCATCGAGGCGGCCCGGGCCCTGCCAGCAGCCAGCACCATCCTGCATTACGAGCGGGGTGCTGAGGGGGACCTGGCCCCCGAGCGGCTCCATGCCCGGGGCCCCACCTCGGAGCCCCTAGTCATCGAGGTAAGTGGGGGTGTGGGGAGAGAGGGCGAGTGGGCAGCTCGTGGTCCCCAAGAGGCTGCCAAGCTCTGTACGTGGGGGCGTTGAGTGGCTCTGGGCCTGAGGCTGGCAGGGGGCTGTGGGGCTGCGGAGGGTTTGGGAGTGCCCCCCAGCAGCAGACTCCAACAAGGACTCTCCCATGGCAGCTCATCAGCCAGGAGCCCAACCCCGGCGTGCACTACGAGTACCACCTGCCCCTGCGCCACCCCGGCCCCGGCTTCAGCTGGAGCCACGGCTCATGGAGTGACTGCAGCGTGGAGTGTGGTGGAGGTGCGGGCGTGGATGGCCCAGGGGAGGGTGTGGGCCCTGTGTGCCGGATCCCACGGCCACAGGTGGGCAAGTCACAGCCCTCTCCTCAAGGCAGTCCCTCCTGGGGAAATGGACAAGTAGGCGAGAAATCTCTGTGTTATGGGGGTTGCTTTGAGGAAAACCCAGGATCTGGGGGACTCCATGAAGGACCCCAGCCTAAGCGAATAGAACCAGAAGGGGCTTCCCCGAGGCAGCAACATCTCCCAGGAGACAGACTCCCTCAGGAGTGGAGGCTGGGCCTGGGGTCAGTGATCAGGTGCCAGAGTAGGGCTCTCTCACTCACAGCAAAAACTCTCAGAGCCTCAGTTTCCTCATCTGCCAATTGGAGATGTGGTGGCAGCTGCTTCGGGGGGTCATCTAAGACTGAATGGGGATGACCTGCGGGGTGAGTGCAGGATGGTGCCTGGCCCGGGAAATGCACTTGCTGAATGCTGACTGGCGTCTGCCCGCCATGGCTGGGCCTTGCACAGGTCACCAGTCCCGCCTGGTGTTCTGTACCATCGACCATGAGGCCTACCCTGACTACATGTGCCAGCGCCAGCCACGGCCGGCAGCCCGGCGCTCCTGCAACCTTCACCCTTGCCCGGAGACCAAGCGGTGAGACCTTGCCAGCCCCTCTACCCATGATGAGGCCCAAGAACTTGGGTGGGAAGGGAACATGGCCTCCAAGTTGCTTTAGGTGTAGAACAAAGAGGTGGGGGTCCAGGGCCCCCCACGCTGTGGCTGGGGTGTGGGAGAGGTGGCAGCTATCCCCTGGGGAGGCAGAGAATAGGCCTGAGCCCGGGGCTGGTCTCCCTGCTCTCCTGTGACCACGAAGTACTCAGAACACCCAGGCTTGGTGGCAGGAGGGTTGGAGGAGGTTCCAGAGGGCCCTGTCTGTCTGAGCCAGCAGAGGGTTTGGCTTGGCAGATGCCGAGGGGTGGGCCAGGGGTCAGGCCAAAGGGCCTGTTGGCATCGGCCATGGCTTTGTTCATACACAAAGGACATCTTACCTGCACCGGCCTGGAGCGTGGCGCCTTGCTGGGGCCCAGCGAGTGTGTGGGAACAGGTAACCTGCAGGTCACAGGCTCCCTGCAGGGCTGGTGCCACCCCGTCACCGCTTGACCTTGGTGGCAGCGGGCCTCCTGGGATGGTGGCAGCGGGCCTCCTGGGATGGTGGCGGGCTTGGCTTTGCATGGGGCCACAGGGCTGCTCTTTTCTCCGGGTCCTTGCACCCGGGGCCTGGCAGAGCCGCTCCACACCAGGGTGAGCACAGCCTCTCCAGGAGCTGCCCCTGATTAAGGTCAGACCGAGAGGAATGGAGTCTGACTGGGAGACAGGGACCTGGTGGGAAGGAGAAAGGGGGATAGAGTTGAGGACAGGAAAGCCAAGGGGGAGGCGCAGGGCTCCGAGTTGTGGGGAGCGCTCAGAGAGCCAGGCCCGGTGGTGGGGATGCTGAGGAGCGCCTGGGTCGTAGCCTTTGTTCAGGCCGGAGGTTCAGAGGATGGGCTGCGGTGGGGGTCCTCAGGCCACCTGTGTGAGTGAGGCCTTGTGCCCCTCAGGGCTGGGTTTCCGTCCGTGCTCCTGGGCCAGGCTTACCCGATTCCCCTTCTTGCCAGGTGGAAGACAGGGCCATGGACACCCTGCTCGGCCTCCTGCGGAGGAGGCTCCCAGTCCCGCTCTGTGTACTGCATCTCGTCTGACAGGGCCGGCGTCCAGGAGGCCGTGGAGGAGGCCGAGTGTGCCGGGCTGCCTGGGAAGCCCCCTGCCATTCAGGCCTGCAACTTGCAGCGCTGCGCAGCCTGGAGCCCGGAGCCCTGGGGAGAGGTCAGGCCCCTGGCCTGGCTGGGGCTGGTGCTGGTGCTGGATCTGGGCAGCAGCAGGGAAGGGCTGGAGTCTTGTCCTCTGCTGTGGAAACTGAGGTCCTGGGAGGTAAAGTGACCGGTCAGGTCATCTTGGAAGCTGTGGCCAAGGCTGGGACCAGAAGCAAGTATCTGGATGACTGGTCCAGGGCTCTTCCTTTTTCTCCAGGATCCCAGGGCAGGGCGGGAAAAGCCTGGGCAGGAAGAAGCTGGGTGTGTTGTTTGGGGGCAAGGGAAGGGGCTGGCAGTGTCTAGGCTGCCAGTCATTGCTTCTAGCACCTACATATATTCAAGTTGCAAATGGGTGGAAAATACAAATGGGTGACAACCTCAGTCTGTTGTCAGTAGCCATGGTTCAGGCTGTGTGACCTCAGGGGAGTGACTCAGCCTCTCTGGGCCTGGGAAGGACATGGGCAGTTGGGTGCTATCTGCCTCCACGCCAGGCTGGTGGGCCGCTAGCTGTCCGAACTGGCGTGGCTCCTCGGGGCAAGGCCGAGCTTCTGCCGACAGCCTTGTCCTTGCAGTGTTCTGTCAGCTGCGGCGTCGGCATCCGGAGGCGGAGCGTTACTTGCCGGGGTGATAGGGGTTCTTTGCTCCATACCGCAGCGTGCTCCTTGGAAGACCGGCCACCTCTGACTGAGCCCTGTGTGCATGAAGACTGCCCCCTCCTCAGTGACCAGGCCTGGCTTGTCGGCACCTGGGGTCTAGTGAGTGCTCTCCACCCCCACACCTGCTGCCTGACCCTGGTCTCCAGCAGGTGGCTGCACACGAGCGCTGTCCTCGGACCTGACATGCGCCACTGGGCACCTTCCCCTGCCTCTCCATGTGGGTCCCCACCCTAGGCTCACCCTCAGGGTCTCTCTCTCTCCCACCCGTGGGCCTCAGTGCTCCAAGAGCTGCAGCTCGGGCACTCGGAGGCGACAGGTCATCTGTGCCATCGGGCCGCCCAGCCATTGCGGGAGCCTGCAGCACTCCAAGCCTGCGGATGTGGAGCCTTGTAACACGCAGCCCTGTCATCTCCCCCAGGGTAAGGACAGGAGGGTAGGGAGGAGCCCGGCCCGACCTCTCTCCCATTCGCTACAAACCCAGCAAGCATGTCCTGCCTCGGGGCCTCTGCCTGCACTGTGTCAGCCCTCTGGACCCCACTTCTCCCATGTCTGCCCTCGCTGAACCCTTTGCCATCTCTAAGGCCCACCTGGTGTGCAGCCCACCAGGCAGCCCTGCTTTCCTCCACTCAGCAGTAGCATGTCCCCGCCCCTCTGGCCCCCATAGCATGCTGTCATTTCTGTGGGACCCTTAGATTCGTTTCCTTGTGCTGCTGTGGTTGTATACGGCTTGTTAGACCTACCCACTATAAGCTTCTTGAGGACCGGGTCCCCAACTTCCATATTCCTCTTTATACCCCCATAGAACTTACGTGACACAGTTAGGTACTCAGTGAATGTTTGCTGAATGACTGAGTGACTGTGTGCTGAGGGAGGGAGGCAGTCCAGGAAGGAGTGTCTCCACATGCCACTTCTACCTCTGTCTTCTTCCCTTCATCCCCATCCCACTGTGAAAGGAGCCTCACAGGCATGAGGGCCTGCTGGAGAAAGGGCACTGAGGCTACTGTTTGCGTGGTGTGAGGACGCCACATTGAGGAAGGGTGTGGGTTGTGGCTGAGCTGGGGATGGGGGTGGAGGGGTGGCCTCATGATACTGCAGGGAGGCATGTTTGGCCTTGACTCACTTGTGATGGGGACTCTATGAGCTGTAGGGACCTTGAGATGAAGGAAGGCAGAATTTCTATGAGACATGTGACAGGTGTGGCTAAGAACCAGTGGCCTCAGAGTCAACAGCAGGCTTGGGTTCTGATCCACTCCGTTGCTGACCAGTTGTGTGGCCTTGGGCAAGTGCCCCACCTCTCTGATTCTGTTTGCGCATCTGCATAGTGGGGTTAAAAAGAGTGACTTTCCAGACCGTGGTGGGTCGTGCGGCACAATGCCTGACCACGTGGAGTGGCTTGCTAGCTAAGCAGAGGGTGGAAGGAGTGGTGGTGAGGCCTTGTGGGGGAGCTCGGCCTCACTGACCATCTGGAGGGCCCCTGGTGCCTCAGCCGGGGCCTAGTCCTTGGGGCTCACCAGCAGGAGAGCCTTGGACTCCCAGGGGTCTAGCTCTCCATGGAGTCAGTCTGTTCCCCAAGGCCTTGTTGGCTTCTAAAAGAGGTGATCTTAAGGCTGTCCCAGGGGCTAGCAGGACTTACATAGAAAGGAAGAAAAAGGGCCAGGGGAGGATTAATCCCAGTCTGTAATCCCAGCACTTAGGTGGGAGGATCGCTTGAAACCAGGAGTTTGAGACCCGCCTGGCCAACATCGTGAAATGCCGTCTCTACTAAAAATACAAAAAATTAGCTGGGCGTTGTGGCAGGTGCCTGTAATCCCAGCTACTTGGGAGGCTGAGGCAGGAGAATTGCTTGAACTTGGGAGGCCGAGGTTGCAGTGAGCTGAGATCATGCCATTGAACTCCAGCCTGAGCAACAAGAGTGAGACTCCATCTCAATTAAAAAAAAAAAAAAAAGAGATTTTACCACATATCTGTTGGAGTCTTCCAACCCCAAATTATTGTTTTAAATATTCTTGGGGGCTGGATGCAACTGCTCACACCTGTAATCCCAGCACTTTGGGAGGCTGAGGCAGGCAGATCACTTGAGCTCAGGAGTTCAGGACCAACATGGCAAAACCCCTTCTCTACTAAAAATACAAAAATTAGCTGGGTGTGGTGGTGGGTGCCTGTAATCCCAGCTACTCAGGAGGCTGAGGCTCGAGAATCACTTGAACCTGGGAAGTGGAGTCCGCAGTGAGCTGAGATCGCGCCCCTGTACTCCAGCCTGGGTGACAGAGCAAGATTCTATCTCAAAAAAGATTTTAAAAAAAATTAATATTTCTAGGGATTGGCAAGATGTAGTCCATGTGGGAATGGAATATTAATTTTGCTTTATTATTATTTTGAGACAGGGTCTCTGTTGCCCAGGCTACAGTGCAATGGTACAATTATAGCTCACTGCAGCCTCCACCTTCTAGGCTCAAGGGCTCCTCCCACATCAGCCTCCTGTGTAGCTGAGATCACAGGTGCAGGCCACCATGCCCAGCTAATTTTTTGATTTTTTGTTGAGATGGGCTCTTGTTATGTTGTCCAGGCTGGTCTTGATCTCCTGGGCTCAGGCAAACCTCTCGCCTTAGCGTCTCAAAGTGCTGGGATTACAGGTGTGAGCCACTGTGCCTGGCCCACTTATTTTATTCTTTATAACTTTTTTCCATTATATAGTAATATGCTTATTTTGGAAAATTTGAAACACACAAATAGAAGGGAAGGGCACCCTGCCTCCCAAGCACTCAGAGCAGCTTTCACTATAGGCATGATTTCAGGGGAGGTCCTACAGGGTTTCTCTTATGTAGCATTAAAAAAAAATTCTTATTGTCCTAATTTTATCTACTTATCCATTTGCATATTCCAACAAGATTTTGTGATGAAAAATCTTTTTGAAAATTTTAGGGATGTTGTTTAAATAAATCCATATACCATAAAAACCACCCATTCTAATGGCACAGTGATTTTTTTGTAAATTTACAAGTTGAACAATGTGATAAAAACTTTAAACATGCCAAAAAGCTGAAAGAAATGCATAGTGAGAAGCCACGTACACACTATCTCAATCCCACAACTAGTATTTGGCTATATTTGTGTTTTCATTATCTAGTTTCTTTCTTCTTCTTCTTCTTCTTTTTTTTTTTTTTTTTTGAGACCTAGTCTCGCTGTGTCGCCCAGGTTGGAGTGCAGTGGCGCGATCTCGGCTCACTGCAATCTCTGCCTCCCAGGCTCAAGCGATTCTCCTGCCTCAGCCTCCTGAGTAGCTGGGATTACAGGTGTGTGCTGCTGTGCCCAGCTAATTTTTGTATTTTCAGTAGAGATGGGGTTTCACCATGTTGGCCAGGCTGGTCTCGAACTTCTGACCTCAAGTGATCCGCCCGCCTCGGCCTCCCAGAGTGCTGGGATTGCGGGCAAGAGTCCATGCTTGGCTCATTATCTAGTCTCTTTCTATCCCTTTGTCTATTCATCCATTTTTTTTAAATATAGAATTTTTTTTATGGAGGTGAAATTTACATAACATTCAGTTAACCCTTTTAAAGTGTACAGGTTGGTGGTATTTAGTGCATTATTTTAATCTCTGATTATAGACATCCTAGTGGGTGGGAAGCAGGACCTCATTGTGGTTTTGATTTGCATTTCCCTGATGACTAATGACATTGAGTATCTTTTTATGTGTTTGTTGGCCATTTGCATATCATCTTTGGAGAAATGCATAAGTTCTTTACCCACTTTTTAATTGGATTGTTTGCCTTTCATCAATCCAATTTTTTTAAAAAGTATGTTCTGTTTTTTATTTTATGTGGCTGGGATCATAACACATGCACATTTTATATCGTAATCTGGTACTTTTTGCTGAACATGTAAGATTAGCATTTTTCATGCTAGGTGCAGTGGCTCACACCTGTAATCCCAGCATTTTGGGAGGCTGAGTCAGGAGGATCACTTGAGCCCAGGAGTTTGAGACAAGCCTGGGCAATATAGAAAGACCCTATCTCTTTAAAAAAAAAAAAAAAAAAAAAAAAGTAGTCCCAGCTACTCAGGGGGCTGAAGTGGGAGGATCACTTGAACCCAGGAGGTTGAGGCTTTAGTGAGCCATGATCACACTACTGCATCTCAGCCTGGGCGACAGAGACCCTGTCTCAAAAAAGATGAGCATTTTCTGTGTCACTAGAGACTTTTGAAGAGTGGCTGGGCATTTTTTGAAATCCTGAGTCGTGCTCCTTTTCCCTTGGGCTGTCTCAGGTTCCCAGGCCCTGCCTGGGCAGTGGGGTAGAAGCCAGTGCTGGGCAGGGCTGGCCACAGCTCAGGCCCATCCTCTCTTCCTCCCTCTCCATCCCACATGGACCTCCTGGCTCCCTGCAGAGGTCCCTAGCATGCAGCATGTGCACACCCCCGCCAGCAACCCCTGGATGCCGTTGGGCCCTCAGGAGTCCCCTGCCTCAGGTGAGAGCTTCGTCCCATCCCCCACTCAGAGCCCTGTAGTCTTTGTGTCTGAGTGGATGGTACATGGGAGTGTGGAGGTCACAGCTGGGTGCAGCCATGGCGGAGGGGAGAATGGTCCGGGGAACGGAGGAAGGTGGGCCCAACGTGGACAGGTGTGGAGGGGAGGAGCCAGGTGGACGCACTGTGTGTCTTTTGCTTCCTCTTGTTTCTAGATTCCAGAGGCCAGTGGTGGGCAGCCCAGGAACACCCCTCAGCCAGGGGTGACCACAGGGGAGAACGAGTTGACCCCAGGGGTGACCAAGGCACCCACCTGTCAGCCCTGGGACCCGCTCCCTCTCTGCAGCAGCCCCCATACCAGCAACCCCTGCAGTCAGGCTCAGGGCCCCATGACTGCAGACACAGTCCTCATGGGTGCTGCCCCGATGGCCACACAGCGTCTCTCGGGCCTCAGTGGCAAGGCTGCCCTGGGGCCCCCTGTCAGCAGAGCAGGTGGGTGCTGGAGACAGGTCTTCCTCCTCTTCCATCAAAGAGGGAAGGTGGGGCCCCTTGGGTGGGCCAACATCTCTGATCAGAAGAGGCCTGGGGTGGGTGTGCAGAGCTCAGGAATTGGACGCCCAAGCTTTCCTCCCTGGGCTGCCCTGAGCATGAGATCTTGGGGACTTGGCTTCCTGTGGCTGAGCTTCTTGATGTGCTGAATGGGGACACAAACCCCCACCTTGCTGCTGAGTGTCAGCCTGTGGAAACACAGCCTGAGACTCTGAGAAGGCTCTGGGTGCGATTCTAGCTCTCAGATCTAACCAGGCTCAGGGAACCCACGGTAAAGGCTGGACGAGGGCCAACCAGCAACTCACAATCTTCCTAATGGTCCCGGCCACTCCCGCCTTATGGATTGGGTCCGAGTCATCCCACTCCTGCCACGTGCCCTCCTTCTGCCCCTCCTCCTTCCATGGCCTGCCCCGAACGCATCCCCAGTGTGCTGTCTCAGAGACCGGGTGCTTCTGGGCCCAGACTTTGTGGCCAGTAGCCTGGGGGCAGTTCCCAGCTCAGACACTCACCGGCTATGTGCTGGGTGACTTCGGCCACGTGACTTAACCTCTCTGATCTTGGGTTCCTCTTCTGAGAACTGGGAATGATGACAATCATGATGGGGTTCCTGTGATAGTGAAGTGCATCACAGCAGGCCTGGCACAGAGAGGGCCCCGGGCACCCTCCCTCCTTGCACCTGGTGGGCGGGTGTGGAATAAATGGTGGGTTCCTTTGAACCCCCTCTTCTGCCCGGTCTCCCGTCTGCTTCTGTTTTGTAACCCCCGCTGTGAACTGACATTTGGTCAGGCTCGGGTGAACATCCCCCTTCTTGGTTTTGTGGGCTGTGCAGTTGAGGCTCTGCCAGTTATGAGGGGCACAGCCACCGCTTATTGTGTTACGGCTGCCCTCCCTGGTAGCTGCTAAGAGTCAGTGGATGTAGGCAGAGATTGCGGCACACAAAACACACGGGGACATGTCCTCTCTCACCCGGGTCCCCACCCTGTCAGCCCCCACCATGGGGAGCCTCAGAGCCTGGGTCCTGGGATGCAGGGAGCGTGGGGGCAGGCTGGTCAGTGAGGGGCTGTGTGATGTCTGCCTAGGTACGGGTGCTGCCCTGACAGGGTATCTGTTGCTGAGGGGCCCCATCACGCTGGCTGCACAAAGTCGTTCAGCGGTGACAGCACTGGGAGCAGGCCCAGGTCAAGGGCAGTGGCTTCTACAGTAAGTGTCTGGCCTGCGGGAGGGGAGCAGGAGGCCAGCCCCTGAGCCTGCTCAGTGTCACTGTGACCCAGGATCTTTGCCACTTTGGCCTCGGAGAAAGGAGGTCCCTGCAAACCTGCTGACCTGGGTCATTCTCTGGAGGGCACCTGGCTTCAGAGATGGGCCTGGGGTGGATAAGGGGTTTCATCCAACATTCTCCTGGCCTCTGGTCTCCCCTGGGCTGGGGTTCTGGCCCCTCCTTCCTGCCATCCTCCCCGTGGCAGCCCAGAGTCCCCAACAATGGCCAGATCCACTGCCCACTTCCCAGTCATGGGTTTCCTCCCCAGGTCCACAACACCCACCAGCCCCAGGCCCAGCAGAATGAGCCCAGTGAGTGCCGGGGCTCCCAGTTTGGCTGTTGCTATGACAACATGGCCACTGCAGCCGGTCCTCTTGGGGAAGGCTGTGTGGGCCAGCCCAGCCATGGTGAGTGGACACCCCCTCTCCTTCTTGATGGGTAGACTCTGCTCCCACCACGCCTCCAGACCCTACCCAGGACCAAAGACCTTCCTACCAGCTCAGTTATTCATTCATTCCTTCCAGAAATGTTGATTGAGTGAGTGCCTGCTAGGTGCCAGGCCAGAGAGCAGTGCCAGGGTGTTCTCGTATCCAGCAGTTTGAACCTGCGGCCTTCTGGCTGCTTCTGGGAACTGGGGAGGGTGGGAGGTGGGGATCACAAGGGGCTGGGAGGCCAGTCTCATGCTTGGGAGTCAGCCCCTTCTGAGGCAGAGCCGGTGCAGGGCAGTTAGTGCTGGGATGGGCGGGGGTGCCCTGACCCTGCCTGGAATGTGGGTGGAGTAGCAGGAGCTGAGTGCTGGAGGGAGGGTAGGGGGCAGGCAGGTCTTTGAGGTTGCAGCCCTGGATGAATGAGTAGAGCTGTTGGGAACCATCATGAGGACTTCAAAAGCCAGGCTAGGGCTGTGGTCAGGGCTTGCAGGAGGCACCCATGGTCATGTCTAAATGTGGAGAGATGGGTCAGGCCATGCTGGCGAGGGCTGCTGGAATGGCAGGCTGGGTGCTGGAGGTGGGCTCAGTGGCCAGTCGGTGCAGCATCCTGGGGACAAGGGTAGGCCCTTGCTGGGCATCTTCACACGCCCTGGGTGGCTCAGGTCTGTGTCCCTATCACAAGCTAAGCAGGCAGGTCACCCTCTGGGCCCACTTTGCGTGTGACTCCAGGTGGTCTGGTGGCAGGGAGGGCCAAAGGTCCAAGGGAGCCGGCCCAGGGAGCCCTGGCCCTGACCTCCCAGAGGCTCTAGCTCTGTGGGTGAAGGCTGCTGTGGTACCAGCCCGGGGCAGGTCTGCACAGTGGACAGACTCTGGTGGAAGTGTCCTGGATCCCAGGGCCAGGTCAGGCCCCCAGACACGGGTGTAGACATGCTTTATAAATGGGGAAGGGCCTGCTTCCTGAATCGGAGGCTGAGAGAGGATGAAGGGTGCAGCCTTAGTACTGGGCACCTCAGTGACATATATCACATCTGTGCCCCACAGCCTACCCCGTGCAGTGCCTGCTGCCCAGTGCCCATGGCTCTTGTGCAGACTGGGCTGCCCGCTGGTACTTTGTTGCCTCTGTGGGCCAATGTAACCGCTTCTGGTATGGCGGCTGCCATGGCAATGCCAATAACTTTGCCTCAGAGCAAGAGTGCATGAGCAGCTGCCAGGGATCTCTCCACGGGCCCCGTCGTCCCCAGCCTGGGGCTTCTGGAAGGAGCACCCACACGGATGGTGGCGGCAGCAGTCCTGCAGGCGAGCAGGAACCCAGCCAGCACAGGACAGGGGCCGCGGTGCAGAGAAAGCCCTGGTCTTCTGGTGGTCTCTGGTGGCAAGACCAACAGCCTGGGCCAGGGGAGGCCCCCCACACCCAAGCCTTTGGAGAATGGCCATGGGGGCAGGAGCTTGGGTCCAGGGCCCCTGGACTGGGCGGAGATGCCGGATCCCCAGCGCCACCCTTCCACAGCTCCTCCTACAGGTGAGGCCCACCTTCCCCAGGTTGGGGGGTTAGGACGCCCAGGCCAGGAGCATGCCAGTTGGAGCTAAACCCCTGAAGTCAGCCGGCCCTTCCTCCCCATCCCTAACTTCTGTTTCTCCCGAGAGCCCTGCTTGGTGGGCCTTGTTGCCATCATTCTACAGATGCAGAAGCTGGGGCTTCAGAGACTTGAGGCTACTCTGATGTCTAATAGACATCCGTACAGATGGTGGCTCCAGGGTTCTCCATCAGATCGCGCCAGTATACCCCAGGGCCTGTCTGGCTGGAAAAGCTTATTGGCTTCATGACCTTCGGCAAGTCACCCAACTTCTCCAAGCCTCAGTTTCTTGACCTGTAAAATGGTGGCATTACCTCCTGCCCTGTATACCTCACAGGTGTGGGTTCTGGTCAAGATGACTCTTGGGACTGGGTCATATTAATGAGGGATTTGGGAAGGTTAAAAACAAAATTAAAAACACTGTGTTCCACATGGGTTGAGCGTGTAGTTTAGCCCCCACATGAACCTGGTGTGTGCCGTCCCTCCTGACCTCTCCCCGCCCCCCGGGGCTTTGCACCTACCTTGTTGCTGCTATAAGAACAGGTTGAGGCAGCGACGCCTGGGGGAGCTGGGGGCAGGTTGGGGAGGGTGGATTCCTGAATCCATGGGCTTCTGGGGCTCTGCTTCCCATAGGGACCCTCTAGCCCCAAAAGTGCCTGTGACAGGATGGGCCCCAAGCTATCTGTCATGGAATACACTGCTTAGGGTGGTTCTGGTCCTGGCACCCGTGCCAGTCAGCAGATCTTACTTCCCACCTCTCCAGGATTAGCTTGGCAGGTGTGGAGCCCTCGTTGGTGCAAGCAGCCCTGGGGCAGTTGGTGCGGCTCTCCTGCTCAGACGACACTACCCCGGAATCCCAGGCTGCCTGGCAGAAAGATGGCCAGCCCATCTCCTCTGACAGGTGGGTGAGAGTCCCCTCACCTCCTCTGACAGGTGTGACAGCCCCCCACCTTCCCTGACAGGTGTGTGTGACAGCTCCCCCACCTCCTCTGATAGGTGTGACAGCCCCCCCCCCTCCTTTGACAGGTGTGTGTGACGGCCTCCTGACCTCCTCTGACAGGTGTGTGTGACAGCTCCCTCCACGTCCTCTGACAGGTTCACGTGACAGCTCCCTCCACCTCCTCTGACAGGTGTGTGTGACAGCCTCCTCTGAAGCATTTCCCCAGCCTCGCTTGGGTGGGAGGGTGCTCTGTGGACTCTGTTCCCCTCTGGCACGAGCACCAAGGCTGAGGGAAGACTCACTGTTGCCTTTGGGAGCCCAGAGCTCATGTCCCCCCACACCACCCCACTCAGGCACAGGCTGCAGTCCGATGGCTCCCTGATCATCCACCCCCTGCAGGCAGAGGACGCGGGCGCCTACAGCTGTGGCAGCACCCGGCCAGGCCTCGACTCCCAGAAGATCCAGCTTCGCATCATAGGTCTCTGTCCCCACCCCATCCACAAGTGCATTCTCAGGGGCCCGAATGGGAAGGCCAGGATGGGGAGCCTGACCGAGGGCTGCCTCATGCTGGAGGGGACCAGGGTGTCTCTCTGAGTCAATTTCTCCTGCTGGCAGGGACCACCCTGTGGCCCTCATTTATCCATAAGTCCCTGCTGGTCTCATGGCCCACCCTTCCTTCCACTCCCTTTTCCCCACAGCTCACACCTTGTTTCTCTTGGCCTCATGACAGGGGGTGACATGGCCGTGCTGTCTGAGGCTGAGCTGAGCCGCTTCCCTCAGCCCAGGGACCCAGCTCAGGACTTTGGCCAAGTGGGGGCTGCTGGGCCCCTGGGGGCCATCCCCTCTTCACACCCACAACCTGCAAACGGGTAAGAACTCAGCAATGCTATCTTGCCCTCCCCCACGCCAGGGCCAGAGCCGTGGGTCTCAGTAGGTAAGGAGGGGAAGGTCTGCTGTGACCAGGCCTTGCCAGCCCCTGTTCAGGGCTCTGGGAGGCCAGGCCTAGAAAAACAGGGCTCCCAGAGCTGGGCCTCTTGAGGAGGAAGCTTCTGGGAATGGTGCAGTTCCACAGGCTCAGGACTCAGGAACTGAGGAAGGGAAGGGCACACAGAGCTAGAGGGCCTGAGCCGGCTTATTTGGGGAGCGTCTTGGGCTGGCCTTAAGGAATGGTTCAGTTTACAGAGGGGGTGTGGAGGACCGGAGGGGGTGCCCAACTCAAAGACCTAGTGGCAAATGTGCAGGGTGGGGGGTGACAGATGGGGATCCTGGCTGGTGGGTGTGTCTGGCCAGCTATGGTGGACAGGCAGGGAGTCGTGGTGGTGGGGAGGCAGCTTTAGACTTCACCCCAGGTAGTTATTGACAGTTTCCTAACCAGAATAAGGCAGGAGATTTTAGGAAACTGAATCTGGCTCGAGAGGGAGAAGGGGCCACCAGGCTTGTGCAGAGGTGCCCATGGGAGTGGGCGGGGGCAGCGGCAAGGGCCCCTCATGCTGTGGGCTGCTTGTTTAGCAGGCTGCGTTTGGACCAGAACCAGCCCTGGGTGGTGGACGCCAGTCCAGGCCAGCGGATTCGGATGACCTGCCGTGCCGAAGGCTTCCCGCCCCCAGCCATTGAGTGGCAGAGAGATGGGCAGCCTGTCTCTTCTCCCAGGTTTATTTGACTCCTCTCCCCTTCCTCCTATTCTGCCTCCAGCCCCACCTTATCCTGTGGAGGCCACCAGGGAAGGATGCGGCTAAGGCATTGTCATGGCCAGTCCTGAGCCGGACTCCAGGGCCTCTTGAGAGATGGAGCAGCTGGGCAAAGGGCTCCTTGGGTTGGCTAACATTTGAGTCTCTGGGCCTTTCCAGAATGTGGTTAGTGGACAGAAATAAGAGGCCAGCTAACAGAGGTGATGACGGAAGGAGAAAATGGAGTCAGAACACATTCCCAGCTATAACCATAATCACTACCCTTTACGGAGCAGGCACTGAGTATGAGGCTTGTTCTCTATCACGTGACCTGCAAAAAAGCCATATTGAGCAGGTGCTGTTTTTCCCCCATTTTACACACAGAAGCTTAACATCACATAGCTTATAAGCAGCAGAACCAGTGTTTGAGCCCACTAAATGAGTATAGCAAAAACTAGAAACCCAAACTGAAATTTTGTATCAGAAAACTTGAAGTGGTTTATATGGTTAAGCTTAAAAGCCAGACATTTTTGGCCAGGAGCAGTGGCTCACGCCTGTAATACCAGCACTTTGGGAGGCCGAGACGGGTGGATCACGAGGTCAGGAATTCAAGACCAGCCTGGCCAAGATGCTGAAACCCCATCACTACTAAAAATACAAAAATAGCCAGGCGTGGTGGCACATGTCTGTAATCCCAGCTACTCGGGAGACTGAGGGAGAATTGCTTGAACCCGGGTGGCAGAGGTTGCAGTGAGCCGAGATTGCACCACTGAAAGCGTCAGCAGCTGCAGGTGTAAAGTCTGAGGCCAAATGGTCCTTCTGTCAGACCCCACCGAACACTAGGGGATGCTTAGCCTCTCACCAGGGCCCTGGAAGACCTTGTGTTCCCTCCTTGACCCCATGCTCGAGGGACGGAGCTGGAGGAGAGGGGAGGCTCCTTGGGCTGGAGCCAACTGGCTGTACTTGGTCCCCAGACACCAGCTGCAGCCTGATGGCTCCCTGGTCATCAGCCGAGTGGCTGTAGAAGATGGTGGCTTCTACACCTGTGTCGCTTTCAACGGGCAGGACCGAGACCAGCGATGGGTCCAGCTCAGAGTTCTGGGTAAAGTGGCAGTCCTGAGTGGCCTTTGAGGTCAGGTGGCATGGGTAGGGCAGGATTTTCATAGTGGCTGACAATGACTTGTCCTTGTGCCCAGAGGAGCTGACAATCTCAGGACTGCCCCCTACTGTGACAGTGCCAGAAGGCGACACCGCCAGGCTGTTGTGTGTGGTAGCAGGAGAAAGTGTGAACATCAGGTGGTCCAGGTAAAGTCTCTTTTCCAAGCCGTTCCCACCCCCTGACCTACACGACCTCAGGTGTGGGTGTCCACCTTTCTGCCAGGGATGTCACTGTCACCACTGCTTCCATTCCGGCTTCCAGGCCTGGTGCTAGGGGAGAGGGCTGCAGCACCCTCATCCCTACAGAGCAAAGCTCTGTAGGGCCACTGGCTGGCTGCTGGTTGGGCTACACTAAGGTTTCCTAACCTCAGCACCACTGACAGTTTGGAGCTGGTAAGTTTTGGTTGCTGAGGGCTGTCCTGTGCTTTGCAGGATGTTTGGCAGCATCCAGGGCATCTACCCACTAGATGCCATGGGCACCCTCCCTAAAGTCATGACAATAAAGAATGTCTCCAGACCCACTGCCAAATGTCCCCTGGTGGCACAATCTCTCCTGGAGCTGTGAGCCATTGGACTACACTCAGCTTTGTGGACTTCAGTGGTCTTTTACCCCAGATCAATTGGTTTTATATTTGTCCATTCATTTAGTAGACATTTTTTGCCTCCTCCTTCCCTGTAATGTGTCGGGACTAGGCTAGGTTCTGGGGATCCTGGGGTCACCTGAGCCCCAGAGTACTCCTGGGCAGATGGCCCAGCGTCCCAGGAGCTCCACATGTGTTTTGTTGCAAGTGCTGTCTGTGCACAGAGGAGTGTCAAGGAAGGGGGGCCGGGAAATGACTTTGGCTGCACCTTAATAGCTAAGAATGGCAAAGGATGTTCTTGGTAGAGGAAGCAGCAAGTGCCAAAGGTGGGCATATGAGAGAGGACACCAGGATGGGAACCAGCCTGTGCACTGGCTGGGGGAGGTCATGGGATTGTGGAGGGCATCTGTGTCTTTTGTGGCCTTGAGCCCAGGGAAGGCAGTGGGAGCTGCTAGAGGTTTCCCCACTGGTGTGCTCAGTCCAGCCATGCCCGATCAGCCTGTCAGGCCTGCTTCTCCATGTTGGCCTCTCCTGGATCTTTCCAGCAGTAAACATGCATAGAACTCCCCTCTTCACAACCACCTTCCACTGAGCCTCTATGTCCCTGCAGACCCTACGCTGACACGGTGTCCCCTTTACAGCTGTCCATGTTGGTTGCCTCTGTCTGTTCATCTCCCTACTCACTCCTCAGGGCCTGCAGTGGGGCCGCACATCAGCCCCTGCTCCAGGACACTGTCCTGGCCAAGGTCACTGCCTCTCTCCCTAACTCCACTGGACACCTTGCAGTCTTTACGTGACCTGTAGTGTTCTGCTTGCCGTATGCTCCTTCTTGAAATTCTCCCTTCCCTCGGCTCCAGGAACCACTGTCTTCTGGTGTGCCTGAGGGCCTGTCCTTGGTTTCTCCCTGTGTGACCTGGACCACCTCATAGACATGCACTTCGCTGCGTCAGTACGATGCTGACACACTATCTGGGTCTGGACTCTTGAGCTCCAGACTTCAAATCTGAGGCCTCCTGCTGTCTCACAGGCACCCCAAATTTGAAATAGAAAATAACCTCACCATTCACCCCAGCCTTGGATCTCCCAAGGTTGGAGGGGCACCACCATCATCCAACCTAGAAACCTTGGTCATTCTTGATTTCTCCCTGTCCTCCACCTGTTTGCTCTCAAGGGGTGGGAATGGTTGGCTCTGGAATGGCCTTTGATTACCTCTTCCCTCTGTCTCCCAGGCCTCCAGAGGCCCTTGATGGCTCTCCCAGTGTCCTCTCTCCTCCAGGAACGGGCTACCTGTGCAGGCTGATGGCCACCGTGTCCACCAGTCCCCAGATGGCACGCTGCTCATTTACAACTTGCGGGCCAGGGATGAGGGCTCCTACACATGCAGCGCCTACCAGGGGAGTCAGGCAGTCAGCCGCAGCACCGAGGTGAAGGTGGTCTCACCAGGTAGGAAAGGTCTATATCCGGGGATGGGAAGGGCATTCCCCAGTATATTTACTGGTTCTCGAGGGCTGGCTCTGCAGTCTGAGGGACTCTGGTTTGAATCCTGGCTCACCCTGCCAGTTGCTGGTAGTGTGACTTGGGGCAAGGGGCTTACCTTCCTGAGCCTCATTTTCCTCCTCTCTACAGTGGGGCTGCTCCACTACCTGAGAGGGCTGTAGTGGAGATGAAGGAAATGATGCTGTGCTGGACCCCTGGAGATAGCTTAATAGACATTAATGCATGCAGGACATTCAGACTCACCGATTTTGAGACATATGACTGACTAGAATTTCATTATAAAACTTAAGGCAGACCACTAAAATCTGTCCACTGTAATCAGGGTGGCAAAAAGGTGGTTCTATGACTGAAAAGTGCCTTTATGGCCATTTGACCATATAACCCAGAAAGGAAAGGGCAGGGATTATCATCACCATTTTACAAACGAGACAGGTATGCAGAGAGCATAAGTGGGGTTTCCACCGGTCACACAGCAAATGTGGCCTACCTGGGACTACAGCCCATGTCTTTTGACTCCCCATGTTTTTTTTTTTCCCCCACGAAATTACTATACTTGTACCTAAGTGGAACCTTACTTGCATCATTTGATATTTGACATCGTAGCCTTACCTCCTCTAGCTACTACTCTGTCATACTTCAACAAATCCAAATTGCCTGTAAGATGCATTATTTTTGTACCAAGAAAAAAATGCTGCCAATGAAACGACACCATTCTGATACCATCAATTAGGATGCAGACCAACTTGAGAGATGTGAAAATAAGTGCATATCAGAACTGATGAAACAGATTGTGGTTCAGAGTTCACACTTACAAGAGATATGTTCAAATAAGCAGGAGGGAAAGGGGGAAAGGGCTTTGCTCGCCCCCCAGCCTGTGCTTCCTTGTGTCCTTGGTTCTTGTTCACTGAGGGACTGAAGACAGAGTGGTACCTCGGGCCAAGTTGCCAATTCTCACAGACCTGATACAGACCTTGGGAGAGTATGCCAGGCTCGGAGGTGCCAGAGCCCTTCCTGCCTGGTCTTCTGGGCATTCCTGACAATCAGGGCTGCAGCGCCACGCCAGGAGCACGGTTACACTCAGAGGGGCAGGCCTGGCTGCCTCCTAGCTGCCAGGCTGAGGGTGGAGACTGGCCAGTACTAGAAATTGAAGGTCTGTGGCTGAAATGTTGCTTTGTGAGTGGGACTGAATTGTTGGCTTCCTGTCTATGATCTCTTTAGAGATAGCCTCCCCAGGGCCCAGCTCAGTGCTTGGCATCACTAGGTGCTCATGTTGTGGCAGGAAATGGTGCCCAGCGGCTTTTTTCTCACCTGTTGCTCGGCGAGCGGGAGGGAGGGTTACAGGGTTCCTTCCTGCTGCTTCGCCAGCCCCGCCGCCCTGACCTCTGTCCGGGGTCTCGCTCGGCCCACCGTCTCGCTCCGCCCACTCGGCCCGGCAGGCTGCGCTCCGCTGGCGCTACCGGCGCCGGATTGGCCCGGATCCGGCGCCCGCACCCGTGGCGGCCCCGCGCTCAGCCCACGGCACGGGGGGCTTCCGCGGTGGGTGCTGACGTATAGACAAGGGGAACATGGTGGCGCCTGAAAACTCGGAGATGCCAGCAACCGCGGAGCCCCAAGGGGATGTTACAGGGACAAATGTTCCCGCTGCTCGCAGCTCGGTGAACGGGAGCGTTAAGTTCGTTCTTCCCTCCATTCCCTCCTGCTCGCCGAGCTACAAAAGCCGCAACACTCAGATACTTGGTGACTGAGGGCCTGCCTGCACAATGATGAAGTTACATTGGCGAAAGCACCACACTCCAGGGACTACTTTTCACCTGTATCATGTCCAGAAAATTGACCTTGTCTACATTAATAACCAAATCAAGGCTCTGAGACAAAGCAAAATGCAGATTCACAGTGAGAGAACTGTCAAGAGGACCTAGACATTATGTTTGCTGTTAGCTCCAGATGGTATTATATGGAAAACCAAACTATAATGAGAAACTTGCCTGATACCTGGTAACCACGCTGAAATGGCCTGAGACGTGGCCTCAGTCTGGCCACTCTCCTCTGGTCCTCTGCTCGCTGCTCTCACCTGTTCATTTTTTGTTGGGTCACACGGCGTGAGGCTGCCTAACCCTGCCCTACTCATGGTTGGGTGGCACATTGAATTTCAGTGTTAGCACCAGGGTAGGAGGCCTTGGCGTAGTCAGGCTGAGTTTAAGGGACATAGCTCTACTGGGAGGACTTCTCGACATCGCTGTGAAGTAGGTTGCTGTTATTAGTCCCATTTCACAGATGAAGAAATGTGCATAAAGGGCTTAAGCAACTTGCCCAGAGTTACCCAGTTGGCAAGTGGCAGAGCCCGGATTGAGCCCAGGCAGTCTGGGTCCAGAGCTGGTGTGCTTAATCACTATGCCGAGTTCCCACTATGATAAGTCTTGGGCTGTACCAGCTCAGACAGAGTTGATACCAAAGTTACAGACTTTTAGAAACAATATGCATTAATGGCTTTGTTATCGATGTAAATTTAGGTAGGTAATAGTCTGGTTATACCAATATACCAAACCTTTGTAAGGTTGTTCGCTGCTAGCGAACAGTCTTTTAGTGGTATTTTGTGAGTAAACAAGGGGAGAGAGGAGAAAGATAAGTTTTCTCTGGCTGCCTGAGGTCTGACTTCAGGGAAGGTACCGCTCTGGTCTAAGTCAGCTGAGTCTTAAGAACCCGTTCCAGAAGAGAGATGAAGCAGTAGAATGAAACTTTTTTTTTTTTTTTTGAGACAGAATCTTGCTCTGTCACCCAGGCTGGAGTGCAGTGGTGCGGTCGCAGCTCACTGCAACCTCTGCCTCCTGGGTTCAAGCGATTCTTCTGCCTCAGCCTCCCGAGTAGTTGGGACTACAGGGGCACGCCACCATGCCTGGCTAATTTTTGCATTTTTAGTAGAGACAGGGTTTCAGCATCTTGGCCAGGCTGGTCTTGAACTCCTGACCTCGTGATCCACCCGTCTCGGCCTCCCAAAGTGCTGGGATTACAGGCATGAGCCACCACACCCAGCTGAATGAAACTCTTAATAGGGAGTTATGAGATACAGACGTTCCTAGTAAATTCAGAGGGAGAGAAAACAAGGGCTTTGTTCTCAGTATAGTTAGTATTAGAGCCACCGTTAACAGGACTGTTTTCCTATTACCTTGTCTAATATGCATTGCTTCCTCTGGGGAAAGTGAAAAACTGGAAGGATGAGGACCCAGGTGACTAAGATAAGATGGTGATATTGAAGGGACAAAACTTTGATGGTTGGAGGAACCCCACAGAGAAAGGGAAAAGATAACAGAGCTCTTGCTAACTCAGAATTTTACTTGGGGCTGATCCTACCTGCTCTCCCAATCCAGAGGTGAGAGCAGTTTAGTAATTCAGGTCTCAAACGTAAGGAGTTAACTTCAAGAGATGTTTAATCATCCAGTCAATAAATATTTGGGAGTCTGGGAAGAGCTATTCACTGGGCTGAGGCCACAAATAATGGGAGGACCACTGCATGTTGAGGCCAACAAAACAGGTAGAAACCACCATCCCTCATACAGTTTGTACGTATGGTTAAAAGGTTACAGGGTAAGTGCACTTTGTTTTCAATCTGGCAGTTATAATGCTGTGTTCCTTTGAAGGAAATGAAATGGCAGGTGAGAATTTTCAGCATACACAGAGCTTCCTCACCACCTTCTCTCTCCCCTGTTGTTCTGCAGCACTCACGGCCCAGCCCAGGGACCCTGGCAGGGAGTGCATCGACCAGCCAGAGCTGGCCAACTGTGATTTGATCCTGCAGGCCCAGCTTTGTGGTAATGAGTATTACTCCAGCTTCTGCTGTGCCAGCTGTTCACGTTTCCAGCCTCACGCTCAGCCCATCTGGCAGTAGGGATGAAGGCTAGTTCCAGCCCCAGTCCAAAATAGTTCGTAGGGCTGCGGAGAAAGGAAGATGGACTCTTAGCTTCCTCTCTCTGGCTGGCAAAGGAAGTTAACTTCTGGAATACATTAGCTCTTTCAAAAACCCACCCAGTGTTTAGCCTCAACAGCAGCCAGTACCAGCTTCCCTCTGTAGCCTTCAGCAGTTTGCATCTCTGACATAACCACAGGCTGCTGTTGTCAAGAAGGGCAATCCGTTTGGGTAAGAATAACCTTTACTTTACAGCTTCCCTTTATAATTTGTTACACAGGAATAGTTCAATGCATTTATTTTTTATTTTTGAGACGGAGTTTGCAATGGCGCAATCTCAGCTCACTGCAACCTCTGCCTCCTGGGTTCGTGATTCTCCTGTGTCAGCCTTCTGAGTAGCTGGGATTACAGATGCCTATCACCACGGCTGGGTAGTTTTTGTATTTTTAGTTGAGGCGGGGTTTCACCATGTTGGCCAGGCTGGTCTCAAACTTCTGACCTCAGGTGATCTGCCCGCCTCAGCCTCCCAAAGTGCTGGGATTACAGGCATGAGCCACCACGCCTGACCATCAATGCATTTTTTTTATTTTTTTGAGACAGAGTTTCGCTCTTCTTGCCCAGGCTGGAGTACAATGGTGCCATCTTGGCTCACTGCAACTTCCACCTCCTGGGTTCAAGCAATTCTCCAGCCTCAGCCTCCCGAGTAGCTGGGATTACAGGAATGTGCTACCATGCCTGGCTAATTTTGTATTTTTAGTAGAGATGGAGTTTCTCCATGTTGGTCAGACTGGTCTTGAACTCCCGACCTCAGGTGATCCACCCGCCTCGGCCTCCCAAAATGGTGGGATTATAGGCGTGAGCCACTGTGCCCAGCCCATCAATGTGTTTTAAAGCTAGCTGTCAGGGCTCCACTTAATTTAAAGCTGGGCAGGGAGATGTGTTAATGATTTCAAAGTTAACACCTGTTTTCTAAGGGCATGCCAATGCCTGCTGTATCAGGGAAAGTATTCTGTGCTAGAATCAGCGATGGTTCATTGCTCTAGTCTCTCTCACCCTTCTAGGCAGTGCCTCAGTCAGCTCTAAATCCAGTGCAGAGTGTTAACAGCATAACCCTTGTTGGCAAAATGGAATAGATGTAAGACCTCAAATAGGGATTTGGGATGAAACAGTTGCAGTTAGCACTGTTATCTGAGCATGAACGAACTGGAAAAGCTCTTTACGTCATCGAGATATTAGACCTTGAAGCCCTCCTGAGGCCAACATGCAAATCTGGCTGTGAAGGTTCATCTGACACCTGTGTAAAGCTGACCAGCCTGCTCTGTACAGTGACAATGAGGAGACCCTCTCTTCTTTAAGTAGGAATCTGTGAAGCAAAATGTTTGCTGCCAGAGAAAAATCAGACTGTCATTAAAAACAGCATTAGCAGGATGAGGATACCAATGGGGAAGGGTTGTGGGCAATGCAGTGACAGGGAAATGGCTTCAGAAATGGTTTGAGTTGGAAGACAACATTCTTCATCTCTCAGGACTTCTAATTCCTTGATGCTAAAAGAAGAGGCATGGATTCTATGAGCTTCCAAGTCCCTTTCCACTTTAACTTTCTACAGATCTTCCAGAGGACTGCCTAGAAGCAAAGGTTATTTCTGGACAAAGGAAGACAGGCATTACAGGGACGAAAGCTCTGAAAGGTGACTTTTATTGCCAACACACTGGCTGGAAAAAGGGACAAACCACATCATGGGTGAGTGATACTTCTCAGTCTACTCATTCAACAAAGGCAACATGGGCTGGGGCAGAGGTCTTTTTTCATTTAATACTGGAAAAATACTGAAGAGCATCCATGTTCACTTATGGCTGGTTTTGCTACAGAAATTGGAAAATAAAGGCCACTTTCTTGAACTCCCCAGTTTAATTAAACCAGAATTTGGCCTAGTGGTATAAACACATCAGAAGGTAAGTTTGAGGTTAACTAGCAGCTAACTAGTTCTAATAGAACCAGTCACAGAATAGTGGGCTAAGATTAGAGGTAAAACTCCTCCTAGGCCAGTGGTTCTCAACTTTCTACCACATTGCGAGCTTAAAAACCAAAACACAACCTGGGGGGTTCCCCTGCCCCACTAAAATTTTGATTTAATTGATCTGGAATATAGGCCAGGCGTTAGGATTTTAAAAAAACATCCTCAGGTGATTCTATTGCATAGCCCAGGTTGAGAAGCACTGCCCCAGTCCTGGGGTGGGGCTGAGATTCTGCATTTCTAACCAGCTCCTAGGTAAAGTCCATGCTGCTTTCCAGACCACACTTTGAGCAGCAAGAATCTGACTTTAGAGATACACGCAGGATTAACTTAAAAAGTATGAATGAAAATATGAATCTTAAGGGTATTTTTCTAGTCACTAAACTAGGGATTTGCAGCAGCGGTAGAATGGAGAGAGACCAAAAGAACGAAAAGTAAATTCATTTACTAATAAAGGAAAGGGGAAAGAACAGCCCTTCATGGGCAACAGCTTCTACCATGAACATTTATTTTTGTTAAAGCAGATTATAAATTTTCATCAGTACAAATATATATAACTTACATTTGATTGTAAGGCCAACGTTCAAAAGTAAAAATGAGATGAGCTCTCATTATCCGAGGTCAAGAGGCTGCAACTGTCAAGGGGATGTTCTCACCGAAAGGGGGGTTGGGGGAAGAGGACACACACAAAGCTAATAAAACCAGAATCCCCATCCCCACAAAACTCATGGGAACAAAATTTAAAGGATAAAACAAAACCTACCAAGACCCATATTACAAACCAATATGGTAACCTGTGTTCCCTTCTATGGTATGATTGATTATGTCACGTTACCTTAGTGTTAAAGGATTAACATAAGGAAATTGCAGCAATATATAAAAGATATATTCTCTATAGAGCATATTTCGATAGATTCCATTAAAATGACATTAGGATTCCATCATAGCAGTATTGTCCTGGTTTTAAACCTTTTCCTTTATTTAAAAAAAACTACAACCTAGTGACTGTATTGGTCATAGCATGATTGTTGTTGCAATGTGCTACTTACAATGAATGACAGAAAACAAGCTAGGGATCCTGTCTGCAGCTTCCAGCCTTTCCTTTTTACTTCAGTAGGCATCAATGATAAATCAATCTTATGTACAATTTCTTACAACTAACCCCTTTAACTTTGGCAAGATTACTTACAACTCATACAACTTTTTAATATCTGAGAACTATTTAAAATATTCTAAATGCATAAAAATAAAGATTTTGGCATTTGATATATATAATATTCTGTTACTCAAAATGGAAGCTCAACTTCTCCCTCAAAATATAGCTCTGCTGAGCAGTTGCTGATATGTCCCCCTGGGAATTCTGGCAGCATAGCCTGCCTCTCTCTTCCCTAGCCTGAGCACAAACCACTCTTCTTGATCTCTAATACAGGCCACTACTGACAGGAGGCAGGTGAATGGCCTGAAAAACAAAGGGAGATTGCTTTGCTTCCTGTTGTGTTTTATATTTCAGTAAATGTGCTTTGAATATAGATTCTTGTTCAGATACTTTGCCTCTCTGTTGCCAGAGATTTGTAAGGGGGTGAGGGAAGAGGGAGTACAGAAAGCAACATTTCCTTGACTTCTTTAGCCTAATTGCAAGCCAGCTTTTCTCTAGGAATGCTTTTTCCCACGTCTTTTGAAATCACCCCTCACTGTACTCTGGGCCTGGACTTGTTCCTTGGGACCTTTGGGATTAGTGAAAAGAGTACTAATCAATCAATCAGGAGACAAAGTCTGTTTTGCTCCTTTGACCTCTACCCCCTGCTCCCTGTCTGGTATGGACAAGATACACAGCCATAAGGATTGCTTAAAGTTCAATTTCAAACGTCTTCTGTAAGTCACTGGAGAAAGGATTGGTAGGGGAGGGATTAGTACGCTGCTTGGACTTGTTTTCTAATGCAGCCCACTGGGCTTCAAAAGGATCCACTGGGCAGGTGCCTGTAGGAACCTCTGTATGCCTGTCTGCTGAGGCCAACCTGCCATCATCTACACCATTGAAAGCTGCAGAACCGTTGAGGTGCTGAGCAGGAGGCTTAAAGAAGGGACTGGTGGTAGCACTGCTTGCCTCGTAGTGAGGGAATGTCTGCTGCCTGACCAGGCTGGGTGACTGATGGGGGTGGGCAGCCTGAGGGTGGCCTGCAGTGCCAAATACATTGGCCACCATCTGGGAGGGAGTGATGCCCACCACAGGCACATTAGGGGCTGGATAGGGCATTCCATTGGCCACAGGATAGGACTGGGCAGGGACAAAGGCTGGCTGCAGGGCTGGGACCACACCCACTGGCACAGGCTGAGAGGTGAGGAATGCATTCCCTTGAAAAGGTGGTCCTGGCTGGGAGATGGCAGTGGGTGGAGGAGGCTGGAGAACTGGCTGCAGAGGAGCAGCTGAGGCCTGGGGCTGCTGAGCCCGGACGCTCTTAGACACCTCTTCTAACCATCGGTCGGCCTCAGAGGGAGTACGTCTATGACTGGCCTGGAAGAGACCTGGAGAGGCAGCACCAGAAGATTGAACCCACTCGGTCCCTGGAACCAACAAGATGAGACAAAAGAATCAGTTAGGGGCATCTTTCCTCACCTTATAATCTTGGTTATTTGAATGATCCTAACATGTACAACATGTCCCCCCTAATGGGACATTTTGTGGTTTTGCTAGGTAGGAGGAAAGTCTCTATTACCAACTGGGATTTTGTGGTAGGATGAAGAAAACTTGTCAAGATCATGCTGCTGTGTCAGCCACACTGAAGCACTGTCTAGATATGGCTCAAATGTATTAAACCAAGGCAGGTGACTGATGATGTCAGAAACCCCTCCCTGTTGCTATGGCTCATCCACAAAACAGAAACTAGCTGGTTGTGGTGGCTCACACCTGTAATCCCAGCTACTTGTGAGGCTGAGGCAGGAGGACTACTTGAGCCCAAGAGTTGGAGGCTGCAGTGAGCTATGACTGTGCCACTGCACTCTGGCCTGGGCAACACAGTGAGAACTCTGTCTTAAAAAAAAAAAAAAAAGCCACATGCAGTGGCTTATGCCTGTAATCCCAGCACTTTGGGAGGACGAGGCGGGCAGATCACCTGAGGTCAAGAGATCAAGACTATCGTGGCTAACATGGTGAAACCCCGTCTCTACTAAAAATACAAAAATTAGCTGGGTGTGGTGGTATGCATCTGCAGTCCCAGCTACTCGGGAGGCTGAGGCAAGAGAATTGCTTGAACCTGAGAGGCGGAGGGTGCGATGAGCCGAGATACTCCAGCCTGGTGAGACAGCGAGACTCCGTCTCAAAAAACAAAACAAAACAAACAAAAACTTAGCTTGCACATCCTCTAAAGGGCCCAAGGCAATTCATCTTCTGCTCTAGCAGAGCAAAAAGAAAATAACCAGTGACCTGGCCGTATCTTGCTGGCCTCTGCCTGGCTTCCAGAAATATGTTGTCTTTTTGGTGAACTGCCTTTATTACTATGTTAAAACCTTTTGAGGCTGGGTATGGTGGCTCACACCTGTAATCCCAGCACTTTTGGAGGCCAAAGCGTGTGGATCACGAGGTCAGGAGTTTGAAACCAGCCTGACCAACATGGTGAAACCCCATTTCTACTAAAAATACAAAAATTGGTTGGGCCTGGTGGCATGCACTTGTAGTCCCAGCTATTCGGGAGGCTGAGGCAGAAGAGTTGCTTGAACCTGAGAGGTGGCGGTTGCAGTGAGCCAAGATCGTGCCACTGCATTCCAGCCTGGGTGACAGAACAATACTCTGTCTCCAAAAAAAAAAAAAAAAAACTTTTTGGTTTTATGATTAATAGATGGTTTTTATACAAAAACTAGAAAGTACAAAAAAGCAAAAATGAAGTGCTTTTTGTAGCACTTTTTGTAGGCCTCCTATTGTAGGAGGCAGGGCACCCGCTTTCTACAGGCATGTCTGCACATCACCAAATCTGGTGATGGATTCTTTGAGGTGGGGCCCTGGAATCTTCTTTTTTTTTTTTTTTTTTTTTTTTTTGAGACAGAGTATTGCTCTGTTGCCCAGGCTGGAGTGCAGTGGCACAATCTTGGCTCACCGCAACCTCCGTCTCCTGGGTTCAAGTGATTCTCCTGCCTCGGCCTCCTGAGTAGCTGGGACTATATGTGCATGCCACCGCGCCTGGCTAATTTTTGCATTTTTAGTAGAGACAGGGTTTCACCATGTTGGCCAGGATGGTCTCGATCTCCTGACCTCGTGATCCACCTGCCTCAGCCTCCCAAAGTGCTGGGATTACAGGCATGAGCCACCACGCCTGGCCGGAATCTGTATTTTATAAAAGCTCTATGGGTGGTTTTGTTCCACAGTCCTAATGACTATCAATCTTATCTCTTTTGTTCTCCTTCACCATCCTTTCTTATGTAAGCAACTTATTTCCAGGAGGGAACATAGTTTTCCTGAAAGGATTCCTCCCTAGTTACCACTCAGCTAACTGGCTGAGTTTTAGAACCAGGGTCACTTATCTGATCCCAGAATCCTCAACACCATCTGTGGCCACCTTACCCGAACGTGTGGCTGCAATTTCCTTGTTAGCATCAGGGGCATGGGCCCAAGGGTTGGTTTCACGCACAGGTATTGCTACAGGTGCTAGAGCAGTATAGGCTGGCTTAGCAAGCACATGGAAGGCTGAGTCAGTGCCATTAGCTACAATGGGAGCAGACAACATCAATGGAGTTAATTCATGCAGGGTGTACAAGTTACCCCTTGGAGCTGTGTCAGTCAGGTGAATGTACAATACTGGTGGAATGGATAAGAGAGAAGAGTTGATGTTTGGGAAAACCATGATATCTTGCATTGGATGTACATCCCATTAGGCAAAGGGAATTAGAGGTTGTAATTTTTAAATGGTTGTACAGATAAAGTCAAATGACTGTTCTAGGAAAATATGTGCATGGGGAGTGGGGAAATGAAACCTACAAAAACAATTTCAAATTAAGGTGAACAGAGCTGCTGTGTTATAGGAGCAGCAAAAAATATCTAACTATTCTAGATATAGCTTAGCCTTTGGCATAATAAAGTAGGTATAGCATTTCCCTCTTCTTCACTTTTCCAAAAGGTCAAATTATGTTAACAATAATACTGGTTAAAAATAGGCCAGGCGTGGTGGCTCACACCTCTAATCCCAGCACTTTGGGAGGCCGAGGTGGGTGGATCACCTGAGGTCAGGAGTTCGAGACCAGCCTGGCCAACGTGGCAAAACCCCGTCTCTACTAAAAATACAAAAATTAGCTGGGTGTGGCGGTGTGCGCTTGTAATCCTAGCTACTAGGGAGGCTGAGGCAGGAGAATCGCTTGAACCTGAGAGGCGGAGGTTGCAATGAGCCGAGATCACACCACTGCACTTCGGCCTGGGCAACAGAGTAAGACTCCATCTCAAAAAAAAAAAAAAATTACTCTTTGTTTCCTCCTCAAAAGTTAAAATGTATATATGATTCGTTATTATGTGCTAGTCATTAAGCTAGTATTTTACATGCATCATTTCATTTAATTCTCTCAAAAACCCCACGAGTCTGGTATTATCCCCCTATTACAGATGAGAAATCAAGTTAGTATGTTTTCATTTGCTTGATTAATTTGTAATTTGCTATACAATTTCAACTTTTTTTGAAGGTTTTTTTTTTAACTCTCCTGGTAACTCACGGAACATTTTTTTTTTTAACAAAGATTTTTTCCCCCTCTATGATGTTTACAATATCACAAAATACCTACTATTCTTTCCTCATCTCCCCTTATTAAAATCTGCTAACCCTTGTTCCTTTTATTCCAGATACCTATATTAGTTTCTTCTCCTTAGCCCAGCTCTCAATAACATTTAGTTTGGTGTAGACAAGCACCTTTCCCTGACCTACAGTATAATTATGTCCTTTTTAGGACTGGACAGCCATGCCTATGGTGTTGGTACTATTTTTTTTTTTTTTTTTTGAGATGGGGTCTCACTCTTGTCACCTAGGCTGGAGTGCAATGGTGTGATCTTGACTCATTGCAACCTCCGGCTCCCTGGTTCAAGTGATTCTCCTGCCTCAGCCTCCCCAGTAGCTGAGATCACAGGTGCCTGCCACCGTGCCTGGCTAACTTTTGTATTTTTAGTAGAGACGAGGTTTCGCCATGTTGGCTAGGCTGGTCTCGAACTCCTGACCTCTGGCGATCCACCTGCCTCAGCCTCCCTGCTGGGATTACAAGACATGAGCCACCGTGCCCGGCTGGTGTTGGTACTATTTACCTAGAGTTTGTCTAAAAGACTGCCTTTGCTTTTTTGGTGGCAAAAAAATTTTTTTCACCTAGAAACTGGGAGCCCTTTAAAGGCAAGGAAAGGAAACTGAAATATTCAATTTTGCACACTTAGTGCCTTGTAGGCAGGCAGAATCAGCAGAATGTAATGGGTATTATATTCAGGAGGACCTCAGTTTAAATCCTGTCTATATGATTTGGGCAATTTACTTATCCTCTCTAAGCCTTTTTTTTTTTTTTTCATCTGTAACACCTACCTCACAGGGTTGTTGTGGGGATTGAATGAAATAATGCATGAATACCTACCACAATGTGGTAAGCAATGTGTAAGTGCTCAATAAATTGTGCCTATTATTACTGGTATTATAAATGTTTGTTAGATGACATGAAAAGTCATTTGGTACACATGACTATGAAGGTTTATTAAAAAGAAAAAGACCCTTGGAGGAAAAGCGTGTAGTTCTTCCAGGAGAAGCAGGGCACTATCTCTGGAGTAAAACTTCCTCTGAGCTCTCTTTCAAAAGAAACGGAGAAACAGCAATTATAGCAGCTCAAATTCTACAAGTCTGTAACTTAAGTTACATAAATTCTTTGCTGACCTCCGAGTCAATATCCACTATTTAGTCACTGTCTCTGAAAACAACTTTTAACTCTTCAATGCTACAAAGGCAAACTTTAAGACACTTGTTACAGAAGATGAACTAAAGACTTCAAAGGAGTGCCTTTTTCTTTATGAGCCTCTTTGACAGGGCAGAGACTAGGTGAGTCCAGGGCTTCTCAACCTTGGCACCACTGACCTTTTGGGCTGGATAATCCTTTGTTGTGGGTGCTGTCATCTACACTGAAGGAAGTTTAGTGGCATTCTTGGCCTCTAACCACATGCCAGTAACACCCCCAACCCCCGACTTGTAAAGCCCCAAAATGTCTCCAGACAGTGAATGACAAACTTTGCCCCGGTTGAGAACCACTACACTAAAGAAAGCATAACCTTTGAACCAATTCTGATGACTACTGCTTTTGGGAAACTGGATGGGTATGCTGATCCTTAACAGTCAAGTGGGAAATAAGGCAGTAGGTTGGGACTACAGAAATTCCTTATAGAATGGGGTGAAAGATGGGCACATGCAGAATGACAAACACATCTCAGAAAACAGGAAGGGCACAAAGACATCGTCAAATAGAGAAATCAATGAATCTAAGACATCAAACAGAAATTAAGGGGTCTGACCAGGCCTTGGGAAGCTCAGGATGCCAACTTACAGTTAGTGAGCAGTGTACTAAAAGTAGTGGTTGTAAAGAGAACAGCTGAGCAGGTCAGAGGGCACCAACCTTGGAAGGTAGGAGATTGTGGTGCCACCACTGTCACTGGTTTGGTCATCGGAGCAGATGAGAAGGGGTCCTCAGGTGTGCTGAAGGCATTGGTGATCTGTGAGCACAGGGAGCTGATGCTCTCTGCCTCCCCTTCTACCTCTGGCACTGCAAGGCAAACAGAAAATGGCTCTAGATGGAAAAATGGAATAATCCTGAAATTTGACAGTATGATGCAAGCTGGCATTTTATACTGTATCTCCTGTTTATGGAAGAAAAGGCTCAATTAACTGTATGGCAGGGCTACAAAACCAGTTTCAAAAAATTTACTGGCCACAATTTCATTGGCTTTTCAGATGGGAAAGTATAAAATGTCAACAATTAATGTACTAAGGCACATCTTCCTCTCTTACAAATCCCCAAATTTCTTCATTTCCTCTTCTTATAACACTGTTGGGAATCTGTCCTTTTTGTGCCAAGATGTTCAGCTAGCCAGATCTTTGCAGAAGACATTTGCAACCTGTATGCCTTCCAACGTGTTCTCAAGGCTGTGATCTGAATTAGGTTCTAGGGCCTTTACTAATTCTGTCAGGAAAATGGGTTCAAGTCTGGGGCACTAGTGGATGCTTAGTGCTTTTCTCTGTAACAAACTATGACAATGTCATCAATCTCATTTTTCTCCAAAGTCTCCAGTACTAAGCATATGATCTATGATAACATGAAAAAGTGAGCAGAGGTGTAGGACGCTAGGGCCTTTATTCTTAATACTGACTCTAGGATACGTTTGTATCACTGAGGAAGCTAATTATGTGTGCTAAAGCTCTGTTTGCTCATCTGTAAAGAGAATAATAGTTTTTATTCCCTGTCTGCCCTAGAACGAGAGTGAACTGAAATGAGGTACCTCAGCTGAGAACTGAAAAGACCCTCCGTAATCATCTAGTCCAACTATTCTTATAGGCCTAGTTTCATCTGTCTGCCCAACAAAAGCACTGACCAGATCTAATACTTTAGCTGCAGATTTTATGAAGAGGATAGACCTATAGGGGCTGGCATAGCTGTACAGAAGCCACATAAAGGCCTGTGGGACGTTCTGAAAGGTAATGAATATTTGTGAACAAGTCCACTGTCGGTGATGAACGACAGATCTTAGATGTACACGAGAGAACTGTCTAGAGTTTCCTCCCTAAGGAGCCAACCAGCCAGAAGGACAATGAGCACATATCCATTTCTTCTGCTGGTAATGCTATGTGTTTCTAAGGCCTCTTTAATTAATTCCCTGCTGGGTCCCAAATGGCAGAATAAGAATAGAAACTGGAGACCCTTGATGTTTGGAAGCAGGTTGGCTGAGAGGCAGTGAATGCACTTACATGGGGACAAACCACAAATATTGTGGCTTAGGCTAGAAATTCCATAATGGCTCTGCTGCCTGTTTGTTGAAGAGAAATTACGGATTCACATCCCCCTCCATGGACCTTAGTTTTCCCATTATGGGAAATGACAAAAGATACAACTATCAACCAACCTCAGGGAAAGAGGAATGCCTAGTTTAATGGGATTAGTGTCTTCATGGGAAGTGATGAGAATGCTTCAGTGCTCGAGTACCCCATGAGTCAGGTAGATGCTACATTACCTGCGTTTTTAATGGGGAAATCAGTCTTCCTCTGCATAGTGGAAGGCAACTCATTGATGCGTAGGGATAGTTGGCGTTTAAAGGGTGACATCTTCTGGCTAAGAGCAGGAAATCCTCGGAAAGAGCCTTGGCGAGCAAGCTGTTCAATTGGAGCATGCCGGCGTGGGATGGCATGAGGATTGTTCATCTCCAGAGAGGTCGTGGCATCAGAAGTAGGAGAGGTGGGAGAGGATGGGGATGGGGCAGTGTTGCCAGGGGCAACTGATGAACCAATGACTATCTTATCTGTTTCAGCTCAAGAAAATAAAGAGAATGAAGACCTTAGCAATGTCTTCAAATAATCTGAGTTTACAGAGCTGACAAATTCGAAAGCCCTCTAGGTCCTTTTACCCATTTCCTTCCCAATGTCTCTTAAAAGATAAGTTAGAAGTAGGGTTCAGATCCATTTTTCAGACAGATAAAAGGCTTAGTAACGTACTATATGTCACAAAGCATATCTGCTAAGACAGAAATATTAGATCTTTTATTCTCATTCAGTGATTTATAAATTAAGACTGTGAAAAAGATCTTAAAAACTCAGTTCCTATGAATTCCTAATATGTGGTCTTTTAAAGAATGATTCATGATTTTCAATGATTGTGTGTTAGGGGAGGAGAACTTTGGGAACTGTAGCATTAGAAAGGTCTAAATAAGCATAAGTTTAACCATATATCTTTGATTAGGTGTCAAAGAATGTCATATATAACAGTCTTTATTTATTTATTGTTTGAGATGGAGTTTCGCTCTTTTTGTCCAGGCTGGAGTGCAATGGCACGATCTTGGCTCACTGCAACCTCCGCCTCCCAGGTTCAAGTGATTCTCCTGCCTCAGACTCCCAAGTAGCTGGGATTATAGGTGCACACCACCACGTCTAACTCATTTTGTATTTTTAATACACACGAGGTTTTACCATGTTGGCCAGGCTGGTCATGAACTCCTGACCTCAGGTGATCCATCTGCCTCCGCCTCTCAAAGTGCTTGGATTACAGGCGTGAGCCACCACACCCGACCTAAAGCAGTCTTTAAATCATGCATTTGTGGTTCATTTGAATAAAAGCATGCAGTAGTAAAATTTTGAACTGGATTAAATTTGAGTAAATATAAGACTGTGGGTACCAGTTGAGTCCCATTCTGATTGTGACAAATCTCAATCACCAACTCTTACAATCCTTTATAGATCTTGGGATTCAATCTCTTTGCAGTTGCTGTGCATAACAATGAATATTATTTGGTGGTATTAAAGAACACGCTTAAATAGTGAATAGTCTGAAGATCACTAAAGCATATTAGATAACAGTAATACAGGTTAAATTTTCTAGTACAGATAGCATGATTTTTCCCCGCTTTGGCTTCCTGGTGCAAATATTTACAAGAAATGAAAAAAAATCACTATCAATAATTTCATTTCAAATAAAAATATGTATGCTTTTTTTTTGGAGGGGGGTTAAGAATTAGAGCTGTTTGGGTCAGTATTAGTCAATGATGCTATCCAAAAGGGCTGGTTTAAGGCCAGGCGCAGTGGCTCACACCTGTAATCCCAGCACTTTGGGAGGCCAAGGCAGGCAGATCACCTGAGGTCAGGAGTTTGAGACCAGCCTGGCCAACATGGCGAAAGCCCATCTCTACTAAAAATACAAACATTAGCTGGGTGTGGTGGCATTCACCTGTAATCCCAGCTACTCAGGAGGCTGAGGTAGGAGAATCGCTTGAGCCAAGGAGGTGAAGGCTGCAGTCAGCGGAGACTGCACCACTACATTCCAACCTGGGCAACAGAACTAGACTCTGTCTCAAAAAAAAAAAAAAAAAAACCCAAATCGAACCAAAACAACAACAACAACAACAAAATGACTAGTTTAGAACTAAAAGGTTATAGTAAAAAAAATATATCATATATATATATTTGTTTGTTTTTAAGAGACAGGGTTTTGCTGTTACCCAGGCTGGAGGAGTGCAGTAGCATGATCACAGCTCACTGTAACCTTGTACTCCTGGGCTCCAGCAATCCTCTGGTCTCAGCCTCCCAAGCAGCTAGGATTATGGATGTGTACCACCAAATATGGCAATTTTTTTTTTTCTTTTTTTAGGGATAGAGTCTATGTTGCACAATCTGGTCACAAACTCCTGGCCTCAAGTGATCTTTCCTCCTCCGCCTCCTAAAGTATTGAGATTACAGCTGTGAGCCACTATACCTGGCCTCAAAATTATATTAATGTCTATTAGTTAACCTGAATTGTTTGTGCTTGTCTTGTTGGTTTTAACGCTACTTACATACAAGAATGCAAAAGTATTTTCAAGCCCTATCATTTAGTTCTAAAATATACCCAACTCACATTTATAGACTGCTGACTAACTTGAATGTTTGCACAGACATTTCTGCTGTGATGCCATGTGTACCTAAATAAAACTCACACTCTATAAAATCATACACTAAATTAAATTAACAGGGCTATAGGAAAAAGTTATAGGCTTACCTCTCAAAATCTATAGACTTTTGTGACTAGAAAGCACTAAAAAACAGCAATAATCTCATATAAACAGTATTACTGTTAAATCTCTCTGCTAGCATCATAGTCCGTGGATGCTTTGCAGCCTTAAGCCCTGGGACCTGTGCTGCTTCCTTTAAGATGCAGGTACTTGATTCATTTGCTTCTCACAGAGATCAGATGCATCAGAATTAAAAAGGTATTTCAGGAAGGGAGGAAGGGGTAAGAGATGTCTCTGCAGCTTCTTCAACTGCACTCGGATTCCTCAGATAGCTTACTATAATGGAGTAAATATTTTGAAGCCATTAAACTAGCCACTCGAAAGGAAGCAGTTTTTAAGATTTTCAACTTTGTTATAAGGTTTTATATTGCTAAGGGTTCTCTTTGATTATGAGAAAACTTACCCCTGGTAGCTTCAAAATAATACCTTGTTGGGAAAAACTGCATTCCGTAAATACACACTGTAGAACAGATTGTACCTTTCTTGGCATCTTGCATTTGTTTCATGATCTCCTCTCTTTCTGCTTGTTCAGTGGCTGTTGTGACACGGAATGATCCTTCTCTTGTAAAAGTGGTCCGACTAGCATCAAAAGTAGCAGTCACTCCACATTCCTTCTCCCGCTTCTGCTTGCGCTCTAAACAGGCTGCAAAAGCACAGCCTACTGCATGGCTCAACCTTTCACCCTGTAAAGAGCAGATTTTAAAAGCTTTTCAGAATTACATAACTAACAATTACATACAAATAAGTCCTTTTTTTTTGTTTTTGAGACAGAGTCTTGCTGTTACCCAGGCTGGAGTGCAGTGGCACAGTCTCTGCTCACTGCAACCTCTGCCTCTGGGCTCAAATACTTCTCGTGCCTCAGCCTCCTGAGTAGCTGGGACTACAATCACGCACCACCACACCTGGCTAATTTTTGTATTTTTAGTAGACATGGGGTTTTGCTATGTTGGGCAGGCTGGTCTCCAACTCCTGGCTTCAAGTGGTCTACCCGCTTCAGCCTCCCAAAGTGCTGGGATTACAGGCATGAGCCACCACACACGGCCCAAATAAGTCTGTTTTTATGAAAGCAAGATGTTGCAAATTCCAGCTTAAAATTGTTTTAATATATTAGTATGCCATATTAATTTAAATGAATAAATTTTCTAAGGTAGTACTTATGATGGTTCAATTTCACTGTTACAAGCCTTGGGGTAAGTGATAACCAGCAACCTGTGCTTTTACAAGCAGCCATGGAGAACTTTTTATCACTTAGACTCTGTCATGTCAGCCCTGGCCAACAGCTTAGAAGACTCTATGCAAGGTTTCAAGCCTTGACATGCAAGCTTCTAGTTGCCCTTTGGGGAAGTAGTGGGACTATTTACCAGCCACTTCTAAGAAACTACTGGAAAGGCAAGGCAAATTTCAGGAGCTTAGTGCACTGTTAATATGTCTAGGAAAAAAAGGTGCAAACTTAAAACTTCTGATAAACAAATATAATTCCAGTGATTAAAAAGGAATGAGGCCGGGCATGGTGGCTCACATCTGTAATCCCAGCACTTTGGGAGGCCGAGGTGGGTGGATCGCTTGAGCCCAGGAGTTTGAGACCAGCCTGGATAACACAGTGAGACTCTGTCTCTACCAAAATAATAAAAGAAAATTAGGCCAGGTGCGATGGCTCACACCTGTAATCCCAGCACTTTGGGAGGCCGAGGTGGGTGGATCATGAGGTCAGGAGTTCGAGATCAGCCTCCCCAACATGGCGAAACCCCGTCTCTAATAAAATACAAAAATTAGCTGGATGTGGTGGTGGGTGCCTGTAATCCCAGCTACCTGAGAGGCTGAGACAGGAGAATTGCTTGAAGTTGGGAAGTAGAGGTTGCTGTGAGCTGAGATGGCGCCACTGCACTCCAGCCTGGCCACAAGAGCGAAACTCCATCTCAAAAAATAAATAAAAATCAAAATAAAGGCCGGGCGCAGTGGCTCATGCCTGTAATCCCAGCACTTTGGGAGGCTGAGGTGGGTGGATCACCTGAGGTCAGGAGTTCGAGACCAGCCTGACCAACATAGAGAAACCCTGTTTCTACTAAAAATACAAAATTAGCCAGGCATAATGGTGCATGCCTGTAATCCTAGCTACTCGGGAGGCTGAGGCAGGAGAATCACTTGAACCCAGGAGGTAGAGGTTGCGGTGAGCCAAGATCGTGCCATTGCACTCCAGCCTGGGCAACAAGAGCAAAACTCCATCTCAAAAAAAATAATAATTAAAAAAATAATAATAAAAAGAAAAAATTAGTTGAGTGTGGTGGTGGTTTGTGTCTGTGGTCCTACTTGGGAGGTGGGAGGATCGCTTAAGCCTACAGTAAGCTGTAATTGTGCCACTGCACTCCAGCCTGGGTGACATAGTGAGACCCTGTCTCAAAAAATAAACAAACAAAACTAACAATGAGACAAAAGCTTTGCTGTCTCCCCTTTCTGAATCCTCCCTCTAAGCAACCCTCCTCATTTATGGCCCTCAGTGCTTTTAGGTTTTCCCCCATACCTTTCCTATCTTCCTCTAGCTCTCTCTAATTCCCAACTCTACCTCCCAACCAAACACAGGCAAAAGTGAAAGCATGTTTTCATCCACATTGTCTACTTATAAAAGAATTAAGCAGATAAAACTGATTTGTGTGTGGGAGGAGTGGAGGATGTATATAAACAAAACACTGCTTTATATAGATACACTGGATTACCCAGAGTCAATTTAATAAATTCAATGGATTATTTTTAGCAGGGTTATCTGTATTTTAGACCATTTTGCTAATTGTGGAATAAAAAAGCTAGAGATGATACAATAATTGTTGGCATCATTCACAGTGAGAAGAGATATTTGGGAACAGGAAGTCTTTTGTGGTGTTCTCAAAATCACGCCACGTAGGCAGCTGCTCCTACACATGGCTCTGAACAAGTCGTTTCACTGGATTTTGCATGACAGTATTAGTTATCAGGACAGGTAAGGTTTAAAATGCTTTATGTCCCTAAGGTTTTACTACCTTTGACTACTTTTTACTTTTTAAAAATTTTTAAACTTTTAAAAAAAATTTGACTACTTATTTAAAGACTGACAGAATTACACTATGAATCCACAGGAGTTTCCATCTAACTTCCCAGTAGGACGATATTAGGCCAGATGTTAAAGCATGAAACAGGAGTACTGAAAGATTCTTAGAATGTGTTTGCATTTGAATGCAGCTCTATTATAAGGACAGAGCTACAGGTCAAGGAAGCTTATTCTTTCTCCTAGGCCTAGGGCAGAAGTTGTTGAAGAGTGACCTCATCCCCAACTAACAGCATCATCTGGGAACTTTTAAGTGCAAATTCTTAAGACCCAACCCCAAACTCACTGAATGAAAAACGCTGGAGATGGGGCCCAGCAATCTATGTTTTAAAACAAGTCCTCCAGGTGATTTTGATACAGTAGAACTATTGGCCTAGGAGATTCAAACAGCCTGCTGGGCCACGATTTGACAACAAAATGGTTTTTAAATTAGTATCTGGAAACTCTTGAACTCCAGATTTTTAAAGAATAGTGATAGCAAAATATACCAAGTTTGTGGTTTACTTAGGGTCTGAGAAACAGAGGACAAAAGCATAGTTTAGTTACTTCAACTCATTTCAAAGCACCTGTGTCAAACCAAGGAAGAACAGCTTAAACAATATTTGCTAAAATTTTTGGAGTAATGTGGGCCAGTCCCTATGCTAAGTGTGCTTATAATCATTATCCAATTTAGTATTCATAACTGCTTTCTCCATTTATAGAAGTGTATACTAAGACAGAGAATGTTAAGGAACTTGTCCCAAATCCCACAGCTAGTAAGAACCAGAATCAGAACTGAAACCATATCTGACTCAGAGCCTGAGCTCTTAGCATTTGTTTACACCAATGTCTCAAAGATCTTTAAACAATTTTGGTCAATTTTTTGAGCATGGCCACTACTTATCTTCCAGATTAAACTTTGGCAAGAGCTTTACTGACCTGTAACCTTCATGAATGGCTATACTGCCTATTCTGTCTCGACACTTGCTGTACATACAGTTTGAGTATCACTTTTCTGAAATGCTTGGGACCAGAAGTGTTTCTGATTTTAGATTTTTTTCTGATTTTGGAATACTTGCATTATACTTAACAAGTTGACATCCCAAATCCGAAAAGTCAAAATCGAAAATGCTCCAATGAGTATTTCTGTTGAGTGTCACGTCGGTGCTCAAAAAGTTTAGAATTTTGGCGCATTTCAGATTTTCAGATTTGAAATGCTCAACTTATAGTAAAATCATTGTCATTTAAAAAAGACTTGTCTTTCATGTTAAAATTTTGGGTAATTTACATAAAGAATGAAATTATTCTCTATTTTAAAACAAAACTTCTACCATGCAACAATTTCTAGTGTTGTTCATTCTACCATAACTTAGTATTTCCGTTTAGTTTTTTTTTTTTTTTTTTTTTTTTTTGAGATGAAGTCTTGCTTTGTCACCCAGGCTGCAGTGCAGTGGTGCAATCTTGACTCACTGCAACCTCTGCCTCCTGGGTTCAAGCGATTCTCGTGCCTCAGCCTCCTGAATAACTGGGATTACAAGCACCCGCCACCACGGCCGGCTAGTTTGTGTATTTTTAGTAGAGACAAGGTTTCATCATGTTGGCCAGGCTGGTCTCGAACTCCTGACCTCAAGTGATCTGCCCACCTCAACCTCCCAAAGTGCTAGGATTACAGGCGTGAGCCACCGTGCCTGGCCTATTTTTGTTTTATTTTTGAGATGGAGTCTTACTCTGTCGTCCAGGCTGGAGTGCAGTGGCGCAATCTTGGCTCACTGAAACCTCTGCCTCTGGGTTGAAGCAATTCTCCTGAGTCAGTCTCCCAAGTAGCTGGGATTACAGGCGTGTGCCACCACACCTGGCTAACTTTTGCATTTTTAGTAGAGACAGGGTTTCACCATGTTGGCCAGACTGGTCTTGAACTCTTGACCTCAGGTGATCCACCCACCTTGGCCTCCCAAAGTGCTGGGATTACAGGTGTGAGCCACCGTGTCCGGCCAGTATTTCTTTCTTTCTTTTTTTTTTTTGGACGGAGTCTTGCTCTGTCGCCCAGGATGGAGTCAGTGGCGCAATTTTGGCTCACTGCAACCTCCACCTCCCGGATTCAAGTGATTCTTCTGCCTCAGCCTCCCAAGTAGCTGGGACTACAGGCATGCATCACCATGCCCAGCTAATTTTTTTGTATTTTTAGTAGAGACGCGGTTTCACCATATTGGCCAGGCTGGTCTTGAACTCCTGACCTCGTGATCTGCCTGCCTCGGCCTCCTAAAGTGCTGGGATTACAGGTGTGAGCCACCGTGCCTGGCCGGTATTTCTGTTTTTATAACAGTTGAAAGTATACTCCAACTCAGTTTTTTTTTTTTTGGAAACAAGGTCTCACTCTGTCACCCAGGCTGGAGTATAATGGCACGATGACTCCCTGCAGCCTCCAACACCTACGCTCAAGTGTTCTGCTCACCTCAGCCTCCCAAGGCATGTAGAATGTAGCTAGGACTACATGCATGTGCCACCATGCCTGGCTAATTTTTTCTTTAACTTTGTAAAGATGAGGTCTTGCCATGTAACCCAGGTTGGTTTCCAACTTGTGGTCTCAAGTGATCCTCCCACCCTGGCCAAAGTGCTGGAATTATAGGGGTGAGCCATTAGGCCCAGCCAACTTCTTTCATTTGTAGTAGTCTCTTTGCAAATATATTTTTAATACCATCCTCATATGTGTTAGCAAACAAATACATTTAAGAAACCTGAAAATACTTCCAATAATAAAAAGTTTCAAATAAAGTTTAGCAGCCACTATCACCAGACCATTTTTACCTTCCTTTAATGATCTTTGGTTTCAGCCAATCATTTTGTTCAGTGAGTTGCAACTCCTGGGGTTACACCAACAGTGTGAACTATTTGAATAAAAGGAGCTGAAAGTAGGCTAGTTTAGGCACTTCCAAGAGCAGCTGTAGCAGCACATACTTGTTAAAAATGTAGTAGAAACTGCTTGGCTGAGCAAATCCAGAAAAAGCCCAGCTAACTGAGAATACTCATCATGAAACACATATCTGTTGGACTCACTGTGTCCTTGACAGCCATGAAGCAGTGACAGATCCAGCGACGAGTGGTGCCATCACGACATATGTAAGAAAAGGCTCTATCAAAGTTCCTATCTGGGGCACAGAAAGAAACTTTCTCTATCGTCTGGTCAACTATGAGGTCCTAGAAAATAGGACACACAAAGAAAGAGAAGACTTATGAGGTTATCTGAGCTTCTCAGAACACAGGATGTTCATTTCATGATGCACAATCCATACGTCTGATACAACTAGGCTATGGAATAGCTAGATCTGTGTCCAGCAGTTTAAATACTGAGAATTGGACTCAGCAGACATCCTAAGAGGCACTTTGCCCAGATACCTCTCTCATCTACATGTTCTAAAGCATATGCTTGTTGATTCTAGTTTTACATCTGTTTTATGGTAGATTCCACATTCAACAATATATGTAAATCAGTATCTTTAATCCTTTGGGTAAAAAAAAATCCTTTGGGTTGATTTCCAAATATAAACAAATACATATAATAGTCATGTTTATGCTACCTTCGTTACACAATGAACACTACACACATACACGCACAGTTCTGCACCTTGCTTTTTTACATTATATATACCCTATCCAGTGAAGTTACTTCAGATATTGTATTTTTCAGGTATAGAATTTCCATTTGTTTCTTTTTCTTTTCTTTTTTTTTGGACAGTCTCGCTCGTCACCCAGGCTGGAGTGCAGTGGCGCGATCTTGGCTCACTGCAACCTCTGCCTCCCGGGTTCAAGCAATTCTCCTGCCTCAGCCTCCCAAGCAGCTGGGACTACAGGCATGTGCCACCACGCCCGGCTAATTTTTTGTATTTTCAGTAGAGACAGGTTTCACTGTGTTAGCCAGGATGGTCTCAATCTCCTGACCTCATGATCCACCTGCCTTGGCCTCCCAAAGTGCTGGGATTACAGGCATGAGCCACTGCGCCCAGCCATTTGTTTCTTTTTCATAGTTTCTATTCTCTGTCAAGATTTCTATCTCTTCATTCAATATGAACATACTTCCTTTCTGTCACTGAGTACAGTTATAATGCCTGCTATACACTATTTTCATTTCTGTTAAGGTAGCACTCTACTTCAATGTACCATTTTCTGTACCAGTTGTGGTGATGCTATAAATACAAAACAATACAATGACTCAAATACAAGAGACATTTATTTCTTGGTCAAATAGTGAAGGAGGGTATTTAAAATCTGTCTGCTGATTCCAACATCTGAGTCATCTTGAAGTTGGGTCTTTATTGATTGTTATTTTGATGAGAATAAGTCAGACTTATCTGTTTTGTTGTATGCTGAGTAACTGCATTGTAGACATTGTGAATGTTGTATGTGGAGAGTCTGGATTCTGTTACATTCCTTGGAAGTGTTATGTTTTCAGTTTTATCAGGTAGCTAATTTGATTATACTCAAATGGAAAACTCTTTCGAACAGCACCTCAGACATCAGGGTGTTTTTGTTCTTTTTTTGAGACTGTCTTGCTCCGTCATCTAGGCTGGATTGCTGTGGCGCAATCACTGCTCACTGTAACCACAACTCCTGGGCTCAAGCGATCCTCCCACCTCAGCCTCCCGGGTAGCTAGGACTACAGGTGCATGTCACCATACGTAGGTAACCAAATATCAGTTTTTATATCCTTAGTTGGGCTATTTGGAGTCTGCCTTGAATCTACATGGCTAAAGGGTCAGAGATTTGGGCAGAATTTATGAACAGAATTTGGGACTACTCCTTTTTGGCTTACTCATTTCCAGGATTCTCTTTTTACTTTCTTTTTTTTTGAGACAGTCTTGCTCTGTCGCCAGGCTGCTGGAGTGCAATGACGCAATCCCAGCTTACTGCAACCTCTGCCTCCCAGGTTCAAGTGACTTTCATGCCTCAGCCTCCCAAGTAGCTGTAACCATAGGCACACACCACCATGCCCAGTGAATTTTTTAAATTTTTAGGAGAGACAGGGTCTCAGCATGTTGGCTAGGCTGGTCTCAAACTACTGGCCTCAAGTGATCCACCCGCCTTGGCCTCCCAAAGTGCTGGGATTACAGGTGTGAGCCACCATGCCCAGCCTCTCTTTTTACCTTCTAGTGGCTATTGCTGCCTCAAATTCTGTTTTCTGCACTTTAGGAGGCTGAGGCGGGTGGATCACTTGAGGTCAGGAGTTCAAGACCAGCCTGGCCAACATGGTGAAACTCTGTCTCTACTAAAAATACAAAAATTCGCTGGGTGTGGTGGCGGATGCCTGTAATCCCAGCTACTTGGGAGGCTGAGGCAGGAGAATTGCTTGAACCCGGGAGGTGGAGGTTGCAGTGAGCTGAGATCCAGCCTGGGCAACAGAGGCAGACTCCATCTCAAAAAAAAAAAAAAATTCTGTCTTTTGTTTTTTAAGACCAAAAGACTAAGTGTTTCTCACTGAAGTTAGAGCTACCCTATATGGTACAGACTAGGGCCTATCCTTAGGCTAGAAGCTGTGAAATGGGAAATCACCCAATACAATTTCCTTCTTCTAAGTGTCAGCTTCTCTCTAGAATCTATCTGCTTTGAGTTATTTTCTAGTGCCTTAGAATAATTGAGTTATTTTGTTTAGAATTTACAGTTGTTTGCTAGAGGGTCAGTCCAACAGAAGCTCTATTTAGCTATTGCTGGAAGTGAAACACACTGAAGAGTCATTTTAAAACTTGTTTTTCTAATTTTTTTCTTTGTAATATAAACTTCATTTCCATTCACATTTCCATCTACTAGTTCAATTACATTGCCATTTGCAATTCATTTATCTCTTTTTCTTTTTTTTTTTGATACAGAGTCTTGCTCTGTTGCCCAGGCTGGAGTGCAGTGGTGCGACCTCAGCTCACTGCAAGCTCAGCCTCCCGGGTTCACGCCATTCTCCTGCCTCAGCCTCCCGAGTAGCTGGGACTACAGGCTCCCGCCACCATGCCCAGCTAATTTTTTGTATTTTTAGTTGAGACGGGGTTTTACCATGTTAGCCAGGATGGTCTCGATCTCCTGACCTCGTGATCCACCTGCCTCGGCCTCCCAAGGTGCTGGGATTACAGGCGTGAGCCACTGCGCGTGGCCATTCATTTATCTCTTTTTCTAAGAAACTAAGAGTTACTATACTCAAGTAGGAACACTAGGCCAAGTGCAGTGGCTCACACCTGTAAACCCAGCACTTTGGGGTGCCAAGGTGGGAGGACTGCTTGAGCCCAGGGGTTCAAAACTAGCCTGGGCAACATAGTGAGACCCCATCCCTAAAAAAAAAAAAAATTATCTGGGCTGTAGTGGTGTGTGCCTGCAGTCCCAGCTACTTGAGAGGCTGAGGTTGCAGGATCCCTTGAGCCTAGGAGGCTGAGGCTGCAGTGAGCTATGTCTGTGCCACTGTATTCCAGCCTGGGTGACAGTATGAGACACTGTCTCAAAAAAAAAAAGGTAGGAACACTATCAGAATCAAGATAGACATGAGTTGAGAAGTGGGATATCAAGGCAATCTGACAGAGCTTCTTGCTCAAAGGTTAAGCTTCTGTTCCACAAAAATTTGTGCAGATCATGGCATGGTGTTATCACAAATACTGATCCCAACATGGTATTAATTCCTGCTTATAGCGAAATACAAGGTGGGAAGATGGTCCCAATGGTGACAAGCCACCAATGACTACTAATTACTACTATTCAGTGTGGAAAAAACTAAACTAATGAATGCCAGTGGTGTAAGAAGCCACAAAGGGGCAATATCACTTTCCAACTATTGTATAAAACAATTAAATACATAGCTTTCAAGTATAACAAATTTTATCCAAACACTAATGAAACCTACACAAGTTCCAAAATATAATTAAAATGATCACTGTTTCCAACAGTAATGTACTAAAAGTGAAGACTATTGCTTCTCTTGAACTTAAAAAAAAGTATGCAATGTAGGGTCAAATAACTAAAATGCAGCTATATTAAATCACTTGAAATTTACCAGGCAAGTTGCCTACCAAAACTGCTTTTTACCTGCCAGACTTTCTCCCCTTTCAGTGGCATTTGAATTTTTTTTTTTTAATTATCTTCTTGTTAAATTTTTTCCTGACTTTAGGTATTCTAGGAAATTTTAATTAATAATTAAATGTACTTACATAACACCTTATGCTTTCTAGGGGTAGAGCTGTGTGTCTATTCTTATTTAGGCATTTAGGATCACTGTCTTTCAAATGCAAAATGGTACCTATGATTTGAGATATTATTTGGATTCTAAGTAAATGTTAACCAAAGAGCCATTTACTAGTCCTTAAGATGTCACTTAAATCGAGTTTTGAGTCAAAAGCCAGGTTAATTAGTTCAAATATCATTTTCTTAAAATAGTGTTTTCTTCAGAGCAAGAAGAAATTTCAGATGTGGAGTCCATCTTTTTTTAATTTTAAAATATGGTAAAAGGATAGTCTGTCATCTATTATATCAAATTTGTGACAGTGAAAACTTTTAAAAAAATATATAAGAACAAAAATAGGCCACGAGCGGTGGCTCATGCCTGTAATCCCAGCACTTTGGGAGGCCACGGCGGGCAGATCACTTGAGGTCGGAAGTTCAAGACCAGCCTGACCAACATGGTGAAACCTCGTCTGTACCAAAAATACAAAAATTAGCAGGGCATGGTGGTCCGTGTTTGTAATCAGCTACTTGGGAGGCTGAGGCAGGAGAATCGTTTGAACCCAGGAGGTGGAGGTTGCAGTGAGCTGGGATCGTGCCACTGCACTCCAGCCTGGGCAACAAGAGTGAAACTCCATCTCAAAAAAAAAAAAAAAAAGAACTCAGATCTTAACACTAAATGCTAATGCTTAGTACCTTAGACATGCTATGTCATGTAGAACAAAATGTTGAGAGAATACTATTTCTTATAAAGTAAATGAGTAACTAAAGTGGTTTCCTGAACGTTAAATAGTCTCTCAGAAGATTGTACTTTGGACTAAGTGGAAGGATAAAGCTTCAACAATATAATACCCTTCAACAGCTTAAGGGTATTATATTTGATCATTAGAGATTTTAAAAAACATATGAGCAGTCCTATTTAAGCTTATAAGAATCTTACCTTAGGCCAGGTGCAGTGGCTCACTCCTGTAATCCCAGCACTTTGGGAGGCCGCCGGTAGATCACCCGAGGTCAGGAGTTCGAGATCAGCCTGGCCAATACGGTGAAACCCTGTCTCTACTAATAGTACAAAAATTAGCCAGGTGAGGCTGGGCGCAGTGGCTCACACCTGTAATCCCAGCACTTCGGGAGGCCGAGGCGAGTGGATCACCTGAGGTCGGGAAATCGAGACCAGCCTGACCAAAATGGAGAATCCCCATCTCTACTAAAAATACAAAATTAGCTGGGCATGGTGGCACATGCCCGTAATCCCAGCTACTAGGGAGGCTGAGGCAGGAGAATCGCTTGAACCTGGGAGGTGGAGGTTGCAGTGGGCCGAGATGGTGCCATTGCACTCCAGCCAGAGCAACAACAGCGAAACTCCGTCTCAAAAAAAAAAAAAAAAAAAAAAATTAGCCAGGCGTGGTAGCACACCCTTGTAATCCCAGCTACTCAGGAGGCTGAGGCAGGAGAGTTGCTTGAACCCGAGAGACGGAGGTTGCAGTGAGCTGAGTTCGTGCCATTGCACTCCAGCCTGGGTGACAAGAGTGAAACTCCATCTCCACATAAAATAAAATAAATCAAAATAAAAATAAAGAATCTTACCTTAGTTTTTTCGTCCACAACTCTGAGTCCATCTGCTGAGACCCACAGAACTGCTTTAACTGCTTTCTTTCCAGTCTTTTAAGAGAAACCAAAAAGGGGAGGGGGAGATACACATATATAATATTAAAAAAAGTCATCTTCCACAGAAAACACTGACTTCTGCCTTCCAAAAGTCACAAGTACAGATGGAGTCCAAGTTCAGGAGTGGTGCCTGAAACCAGATACTCAAACCAGAAACATTCAGGAAAAAACAAGCCAAGGCCATTATTTTAGAAACACAATGCAAAACAATAAGATAAAATTAAGTAAAAGGGAAGTAACAGATGGAATAAAAACCAAGATATCACATTCCATAAAGGGCAAAGAATTCATAACTAGATTCTTCACCCATTTAAAAAAATCAACCAAGAAAACCAAGAGTCGATAATCATTAAATACATAAGGAGTTACACCACAAGTAGCGTCTACAGGTGTATTTAGGGCAGAGAGTAACATGTCTAAATTGAGATGTTGACCATTCTAACTATGCTATGACCCCCAGTATGTTATAGCAGGACCCTTGGTCACCTAAAATTTTCACATTAAAAACACAATGAGTCTTCATTATTCTATTAACAATCTTTAAAAAGCCATTATTTGTTCTCTCAGAGTTAACACAGACACTTTTCCTAATAATTTTTTTTTTTTTTTCTTGAGACAGAGTCTCACTCTGTCGCCTAGGCTGGAGAGCAGTGATGCGACATTGGCTCACTGCAACCTCCCCCTCCCAGGTTCAAGTGATTCTCCTGCCTAAGCCTCCTGACTAGCTGGGATTACAGGCGCCTGCCACCATGCCCCGCTAATTTTTGTATTTCTAGTAGAGAAGGAGTTTCACCATGTTGGCCAGGCTGGTCTGGAACTCCTGACCTCAAGTGATCCACCTGCCTCAGCCTCCCAAAGTGCTGGGATTACAGTTGTGAGCCACTGTGCCCAGCCTCTAATAATTTTAGAGACAAGGTGTCACTATGTTGCCTAGGCTGGAGTGCAGTAGCTATTCACAGGTATGATCATAGAGCATTACAGCCTTGAACTCCTGGGCTCAAGTGATCCTCTTGTCCCAGCCTCACGTGTAGCCAGGACTACAAGTGTGCACCACTATACCCAGCCTTGGCTTGGTTTTTAATTTGACATTAAATGCATGGAGACATTTTGGGGACACAGGAAGATTTAAAAACTACTGAAAAAATAATTTTCTTTTTACTGGCTCAGAAAGTACTTTTTGGCACATGAGAATCATATGAGAACAAGCTGATGCATAATTCCTCCTGTGATGGAATGTAATAGTAATTTAACAGTGTCCTTTCTTTTTAACTGCCTCAAGGATACAGCAAAATAAAACAAAAGCAATATGAAGGCTGAGAATAGGTATCAGATTATCATGAAAAGTATAGATCAAAAGGAATCTGGTGCTAAGGTTGGCGCAGCAGCCTCTAGAAGGGACAAGGGAGACTTTTAGAACTGTCTACCATTCTCCTCTGTATGTGATCCAAGCCCAGGAAAACTTGATATGAGGACATGGCCTTACTTAAATAACCTGTGATCCACTCGGCCTCATCATCTCCACCAACACCATACATTTGATGAGTGCCTATAATATGCCAGCCAGTGGAAACACCTGGAAGGTTACTGAAAAGCAACAATCAGACAAAAAATAAAGAATACCGTAGGCAAATGCTACAGTAGAGCTGAGAACAAGGTACAATGATGTCAGAAAAAAGGTATAATCAAATCTCTTTGTGGAATTGGGGAAGGTTATACAAAGGAGAAGACTGAACTGGGTGCTGGAATAATTTTTCTTGATGCTTAGGTAGGGGTAGGGAGACAGGGAAGTAACAGAGGTACTGGACATGCCAGGCAGAAGAAACAGCAGTACAGGACATGGAAGCAAACAACATGGCAAGTCTGGGGCTCTATAAATATTTCAATATGGCTTGGTAAGTAGACTTGGCAATGGGAGAGGCGTAATGGGAGAGAGAGTAGGAAAGGCCTAATCACGGAAGGCCTTCTATTCCTGATAAGGACTTTGATCTTGATTCTATGGGCAATTAGAAGCTACTCTGTAAATATTATTACAATAAATTGAATTTAGGTAAAGGAAATTAGCCTTGGTAATATGGGTATGCTTCATCCAGTCAGTTGAAGGCCTCAAGAGCAAAAACTGAGGTTTCCTGGAGAAGAAACCCTGCCTGAGTTTCCAGCCCGTTGGCCTGCTTTACGGGTATCAGACTTGCCAGCCTGCCAGCCCCTACAATCACATGAGTGAATTCTTAAAACAGATAATATGTATATATATGTCATATATATATATATATAACCTCCTAGCGGTTCTGTTTCTTTGGAGCATCGTGATACAGAAGTAGAAGTTAGACTACAATGGGTCGAGAAGTAAATGAAAGGCAAGAAGAGTCTACAAGTATTAAATACTTTTTTTTACAAAGCTTTTCTATAAAAAGGAGAGCTGTAGGGCAATAAGACACAGGCAGAGGATCAAGGGAAGTCTATAAGAATTGTGATAAACTAGCATGTTATACTTGAAATAGAATGGGCTTTGGATTAAGACAAATATGAGACTGAATTCAGTGCTACTATTCATAAGCTAAGAAAGTTATGTAGCCCACTGAACTTCCATCTCTTCATCTGTAAAATATTTGTAGTTTGTTAAAAGGATTAGAGATTATATACAGTACCTGGAATTTAAATAGGGTAACAATTAGTAGCCATTTATCATCATTATTAATAAACTTTTAAAAACCTCTCTCAATAGTAAAGCAGAATTCTTAAAAGAGTGATACACATTTTCTTTTTTTTTTGGCAGTTGAGGTTGTCCGTTTATTGGTGAGGAAACTCCTCGAGAGTTAATACAGCGTGATCTTTTCCCAGAGGTGTGTAGAGAGAAGGGGGCCTAGAGGCATCCCAGAGATAGCTTATAGCAACAGTGCTTTGACCAAGAGCTGCTAGGCACATTTCCTGCTGAAAAGGTGGTGGTCCCCAGAGTGATACACATTTTCAACAATGACATCCTCTTCATGTGCTGAATGGGAAAAGCCAGTGGAACAATGGAAATGGAAGGCCCAAGAAAAAGAGAAGAGTAATTTAGAGGACAAAGTCCAACAAAATGCAGGGTGAGATGGGGCTAGAATACAAGTTTTAGACAGGAGGAGAGATGTCTATTCCTATGAAATGGAGGGATAAAGTGAGGCTGAGTAGAGATGAAAACAGATTTGTAAAGGAGGGAGTAGCAAGTGGAGGAAATTCACTCTGGAGAACCATAAATTCATCTGTGAATTTATGGTTTTACTTTATCTGCTTTACTTTGCTGGGGAGAGGAAAGATGACAGGCAGAGTAAAACAGTAAAGATTCAGAACAGTAGTATGGAGGCAGTCTAGTATAGTGACTAGGAACCAAGCTGTTGTTTGGATTTGAATTCTGGTTCTGCAAGTTACTCCTAGTATGATCAAAGGCAGGTTAATTTAACTTCTCTATGCTTCACTTTCTATGCCTGTATAATGATGTTAATAATCTCATATACCTCATAGGGTTACTGTGAGGATTAAACAAATTAATGTATACAAAAGGTTTATAATGAGGATGGTCATATAATTTACCCTACAAACTGGGAACCCTTTGAAAATGAAAGAGATGACTCGTCATTTACCTTAGGTATATCTCCTAATGCTATCCCTGCCCCCTCCCCCCACCCCACAACAGGCCCCGGTGTGTCATGTCCCCCTTCCTGTGTCTGGGTGTTCTCATTGTTCTAGAACTTAAAGTATAAAAAAAAAAAGACTATTAAAACTGATAAATGGGTGTTATAATAGGGCTGTTCCAGGCAAATTGGTAGAAGAGTCATTCACCAACAACAGTAACTGCTCATATTTAACCAACCCTCACGTAACATTTAGTATTTTGCTGGAAGGTAAGCTCCATGAGGGCAAGGTTTCTTCCATCTATCGTTCACTGCTGTATCCCTGGAACTTGAACAACACCTGGAACAGAGTAGCAGTTCAAGAAATGCTTGTTGAAAGAAAAAATATGCAAAATACCTGTTGTAGGAAACAGGAGACAGCTGACCAGTGATATACAACATTGCCAAATGGCACTGACAATCCTAAGATATTTACATTTGCATTGTATAATTGTAGCCTGCAGTGTTCAGTATCTGAGGCAACAGATAGGACTACTTCAAGGTTGGAAGACTGAAGAAGGGAAAAATAAAAGGTCAATTTAGAATGGGACTCTTCTCCAGTTAGTCTCCTTACAATATTCAGGGAAATATAACATTTTCTTGGCACAATTATATGCTTGTTTGTTTGGAGACAGGGTCTTGCCTTGTTGCCTAGGCTGCCATGCAAGTGGCACAGGACAGCTCACTGCAGCCTTGAACTCCTGGGCTCCAGTAATTCTCCCACTTCAGCCTCCCCAGTAGCTGGGAGTACAGGCGTGCACTACCATACCCAGCTAATTTTTAAACAATTTTTTGTAGAGATAGGGTCTTGCCCTGCTGCCTAGGCTGGAGCACAGTGACATAATCATAATTCACTGCAGCCTTGAACTCCTAGACTCAAGTGATCCTCCTGCTTCAGCCTCCCAAAGTGCTGGGATTACAGGTGTAAATCACCACACACGGCCCAATTATATGGTTATAAAAACATGTGTGGCCGGGTGTGGTGTCTCATGTCTGTAATCCCAACACTTTGGGAGGCCAGGGCAGGTGGATTGCTTGAAGCCAGGAGTTCGAAACCAGCCTGGCCAACATGGTGAAACCCCGTATCTACTAAAAATACAAAAATTAGCCAGGTGTGGTGGCATGTGCCTGTAATTCCAGCCACTCAGGAGGCTGAGGCAGGAGAATTGCTTGAACCTGGGAGGCAGAGGTTGCAGTGGGCTGAGATCACGCCACTGCACTCCTGCCTGGGTGACAGAGCAAGACTCCATCTCAAAAATAAAAAATAAAAATAAAAATAAAATGTGCTTTTTGAGATAGGCCTTAATAATTTTATAGTATTGTACTAATGTATCAGTAAGGAATCATATTTGTCATAGTTCATGGCCTCTGATCTCTCTAAAGAGGGGAAGAAAACATAATATGAATTCTTGTATTTGTTCATACTTTTTGGGTGTCGGTTCTTGTACATCATTATAGTTTGCCACATTATAGTTACTTCAGTCAGGTACTGAAAGATTAATGATTAGAGATGCCTGTAGCTGAAATTAAGCCCAGGCTTCCTCTCACAAATTCTGTAGTTGCAATACTTCCATATTTCTTTTTTTTTGAGACGAGTCTTACTCTGTCGCCCAGGCTGGAGTGCAGTGGAGCAATTCAGGCTCACTGCAACCCCTGTCTCCTGGGCTCAAGTGATTCTCACGCCTCAGCTTCCCGAGCAGCTGGGATTGTGGGTGCACAGCCCCACACCCAGCTAATTTTTTTGTATTTTTTTTTTTTGGTAGAGATGGCGTTTCGCCATGTTGGCCAGGCTGGTCTCGAACTCCTGACCTCAGGTGATCTGCCCATCTTGGCCTCTCAAAGTGCTGGGATTACAGGTTTGAGCCACTGCGCCTGGCCAATACTTCCATATTATTTGTAAACTTGAGTCTTTCATTCTGACCATATCAACTAAGATTTCTGAGCACTTTTAAGAAAAGAAGATAAACGTGACTGAGAGAAGACTGTCTGCCCTAAAACTGTCTACTTGAAACCAGTACCCTAGGCGATCAGGCCACAGTTAACTAATCAAAGGACTGAAAAAAGACAAACTACATTAAGTATGAAATGTAGAATTTACATATAGGCCGGGCGCAGTGGCTCACACCTATAATCCCAGCACTTTGGGAGGAAGCCGAGGAGGGTGAATCACCTGAGGTCAGGAGTTCGAGACCAACCTCACCAATATGGAGAAACCCCGTCTCTACTAAAAATACAAAAATTAGGCGGGTGTGGTAGCGGTGCCTGTAACCCCCAGCTACTCAGTGGGCTGAGGCAGGAGACTCGCTTGAACCCGGGAGGTGGAGGTTGCAGTGAGCTGAGATCGCACCATTGCACTCCAGCCTGGGCAACAGAGTGAGACTCCATCACAAAAAAAAAAAAAAAAAAAAGAAAGAAAGAAAGAAAGAAAGAAAAAAGAATTTACATACATCTCAGTGGCACAAACACCTCTTTAAAAAGACAACATGCTGGCCAGGCACAGTGGCTCACGCCTGTAATCCCAGCACTTTGGGAGGCCAGGGCCAGTGGATCACCTGAGGTCAGGAGTTTGAGACCATCCTGGCCAACATGGTGAAACCCCGTCTCTACTAAAAACACAAAAATCAGCCGGGCGTGGTGGCATGCGCCTGTAGTCCCACCTACTCTGGAGGCTGTGGCAGAAGAATTGCTTGAACCCAGGAGGCAGAGGTTGCAGTGAGCCAAGATCGCACTACTGCACTCCAGTCTGGGCGACAGAGCGAGACTCCATCTCAAAAAAAACAAACAAACATGCTTCAGGAACTAATAAAAACGTGGACGTGGCAACACAGATGTTCAGACATTCAGAATTATTTTATCATCGCTGCTCCAACACTTTCTACTTTAATAATAATTTCACAGTTACAGGTAGAATTCACACTGACAAATGTGAGTATCATGAAAAAGTTTCACAATAAAGACAAAAATCCTTTTTTTTTTTCCCCCAAAGAAAACCGATCTAACATGGACAGAACTTTAGTAACTTGGAATTTAAATTGGTGAAATCTGAGCAGAAGGATCAAGCTAACCAAAAGTGAAAAACAACTTTCTCAAGTAATTACTCTACACTATGGATATCCAGCTTGGTATTTTAAAATTATCATCTTCTTTAAAACCTTTTTTTTTTTTTTTTTTGAGACGGAGTCTCGCTCTGTCACCCAGGCTGGAGTGCAATGGCGCAATCTTGGCTCACTGCAAGCTCCGCCTCCCGGGTTCACGCCATTCTCCTGCCTCAGCCTCTCCGAGTAGCTGGGGCTACAGGCGCCCGCCACCACGCCCGGCTAATTTTTTGTATTTTTAGTAGAGACGGGGTTTCACCGTGGTCTCGATCTCCTGACCTTGTGATCCGCCCGCCTCGGCCTCCCAAAGTGCTGGGATTACAAGCGTGAGCCACTGCGCCCGGCCTAAAACCTTTTATTATGGGTAGATATAAACCAATATAGCAACTAAGCAGGTTCTGACATTGGAGAAAATAGTAACACATAGTGGATCTATTACAAATTACTAAATCAGAAAACTTGTACCAGAAGAGAAATGCACAGGTAATCTTACAGGAAAAAAACTGGTGAAGGAACACAAAATGGTTGGAAAAATGGCACAGAAATAGTAACAAGCTCAGTACACTGTAAGATGACTTTCTCCTAAATATAAAAGCTACACACAGTAAAAGGCAACTGAAATAACCAATTGCTATCTACCTATCTCCAGACTTTTTTTTGCTTGTTTTTTGTTTAAGTAGAAACCACTGTTTCTTTCTTTTTTGTTAGAGACAGGGTCTTATTCTGACACCCAGGCTGGAGTGCAGTGGTGTGATCACAGCTCACTGCAGCCTCAAACTCCTGGGCTCAAGTCATCCACCCACCTCAGCCTCCCGAGTAGCTGGGAGACCACAAGTAAGTACCACCACACCTGGCTACTTTTTTATTTTTATAGGGATGGGGTCTTGCTATGCTGCCCAGGCTGATCTCAAGTTCTGGCTTCAAGTGATCCTCCCACCTTAGCCTCCCAAAGTATTAGGATTACAGATGTGAGCCACTATGCCCAGCTGAAACCACTTTTTAAAACTAAATTGAAAAAGGATGGATGAAAATGACAAGTTGGTGATATACATGGTAGGTGGAAAGATTCTTACATTGCTCTTTTATTTCATCAGTATAACTGATGTTATCCTTGGGAGAAATGAGTTGGAGTTGGAGGAATGAGTTTTGTTTTGGTTTTTTGAGACACAGTCTTGCTCTGTTGCCCATGCTTGGAGTGCAGTGGTGCGATCTTGGCTCACTGCAACCTCCACCTCCTGGGTTCAAGCAATTCTCCTGCCTCAGCCTCCTGAATGGCTGGGATTACAGGTGCCTGCCACCACGCCCAGCTATGGCTAATTTTTGTATTTTTAATAGAGAAGGGGTTTCACCATGTTGGCCAGGCTTCTCTTGAACTCCTGACCTCAGGTGATCCGCCCACCTCAGCCTCCCAAAATGCTGGGATTACAGGTGTGAGCTACCATGCCTGGCATAAATGAGTTTTTAAATTATTGAAATTAGGGATTACCAAACGTTTTTTGTGAAGGGCCAGATAACAAAATATTTTAGGCTTTGCAGGACATATGATCTCTATTGCAACTACTCAACTCTATCATTGCACAAAAGCAGCCATAACAATATGTACACAAATGGGCATGACTTTGTTTCAATAAAATGTTATTTACAAAAACAAATACAGTAGTGGGCCATAGTTTGCGACATCTGATATAATCATAATCTCTATAAAGTAATTAATTGAATATTCTTGGAAACATGATTCAAAATATTAGACCTGTTGGAACTATGTCCCTGAATTAATTTTCTTTTTTTTTCTGACAAATATATTTATATCCTACCTATTTTAAGGTGCTGTCCAACTCTAAAATTCTATGATTCCCAAGATCACCAATAAGAGCATGCCATTAATTAACAAAAATAAAAATGACATTTGGAGGCAAGACAGCTCTGCGAGCATATGCTAGGTAAGAGCAAACGGGTTAAGCAGATGTTCTAATGTAAGCTGAAGTGAAGAAATGCTATAAAGACACATGGAAACATCATTTTGCATAGCTTTGAAATGTTAAGAAGCAACAGCAGCAAACAGACCAATTAGGACAGAGCAAGTCAATCTCAGAACAACAGTGATTTGCAATTCTCCTGTGCAAAGTTCCTTCAGCTACAAACCAAAGAGGTCTTCAAAGGTACCCAATGTGTAAAGAATCACTGGTCAGTCTTTCTGTCACATCTACACAGAGGCAGGCATTACAGAGTAATGGTGATATATAAACCAGGGAACCATGATAGTGTGCCTTGTAATAAACAAGAGACTTTTTTTCAGAGGAAACCCAGCTTCATTGTTTTTTAAATCAGAAGAGAAAAGCCTTGAAGTATATAATATTTGAATTTCTGAACAGAATGGTGTAATCAATAAATTTTGTCTTATAATTCCAAAATTCAGTGAATATACCCCAAAGAACAAAGCAGTGAAAAGGACAGAAACACAGCTTTCTTCAGGATTTGAGATTGTACTGTGCTCAGAAAGAGTACAGTAACTTTTAGTCTCAGACACTAAGGTTCATTATTCCTGTACTTTCTTAAATGAGAGGGGCACTTAAAGGCTTTTAGGAAAAAAACAAGGATGGAGCATGTCATGAACTACACAGTAAAGGAGAGATTTTGGGGAGGCAATTTAGCTCTTCTAGTTTGCCAAATCACTTCAGTTGGGGGAGGGGAGACCTAGGGATTATTCCAATATTAAGTTCCTATTTCAAAGGTATATAGTAGCTGAAATGAAAATTCTACAGGCATCTCAAATTCAACCTGTCCAAAACCAAATTTATCCCTTCTCACAGTGAGTGATTCCACCATCCCCTTGGTCATCCATGAATGAAATCTGGGTCTCATCTTGTTTCCTTCTCAACACCTCTAGGTTGAATGAATGAATGAATGAATGAGTGTGGAACATGTTTTCTCTCATCCCAATGTCCCTGATAGTGCTGTTCCTTCTGTCTGAAATCTCTTTCTCTTCTAAGTTAGTTTAACTGGAATTCATAGTTTTTAGGCTCAGCCTTAGGTGTCGTCTCCTCCTAGAAGCCTTCATTACAACCTTTCACATTCACTCTTCCTTTTTGCTCCTGGAGCACCTGTTATGGTCACACAATTTGGTAACCATGTCTTTACCTATCTGATTCCTCCCACAACAGGGTGAACTTGAGCAGTACATTTCTCATTCATTCCTCTATTCATTAATTCAAATATTTTGGAGCAGCTACTACGGACCACAAATTATTCTAGGTACTGAAGATTCAGCAGTAAACAAAACAGGTGGAGATCACTGTCCTCACAGAGCTTACATTTCAGTGAGGAAGAGATAAACAAATAAGTAAAATATATGGTATGACACACAGTGATAAGCCCTATCAGATAAAAATGAAGCTAGGGGCCGGGCGCGGTGGCTCACCCCTGTAATCCCAGCACTTTGGGAGGCCGAGGTAGGCGGATCACGAGGTCAGGTGATTGAGACCATCCTGGCTAACACAGTGAAACCCTGTCTGTACTGAAAATACAAAAAATTAGCCGGGCATGGTGGTGGGCGCCTGTAGTCCCAGCTACTCGGGAGGCTGAGGCCGGAGAATGGCGTGAACCTGGCAGGCGGAGCTTGCAGTGAGCCGAGATCGCGCCACTGCACTCCAGCCTGGGCGACAGAGCGAGACTCCATCTTAAAAAAAAAAAAAAAAAAAAAAAAAAAGCTAGGAAGGGAAATAGGGAGTGTGTGTGTCTGGGTGAGAGTGGTGTTTGGATTTTTTAAAAAGTTGTCAGTAAATGCCTGAGAGTGGGGCTTTTGAGTGAAGGGAAAGAGATGAGGAAGTGAGGCACACATATATCTGGATGATGTGTGTTCCAGACTCCAGACTAGAGGTTACAGCAAGTACAAAGGCCCTGAGGTGAAAGCATACCTGGTGTGTTTAAGGAATATCGAGGAGGCTAGTGTGGCTGGAACAGAGGGAGCAAGAGGAAGGCTACGAGGAGATAAAAGAGGAAAAAGACAGGGGATTCATATGCAATGGCCTACAAGGCCTAAAAGACTTTGGCTTTTACCCAGAGTAGGTCAGGAAGCTACTGGAGGACATGGGACAGTGAAGCTACATAATCGGGCCTCTTGTCTTTTTTTTTTTTTTGAGATGGAGTCTTGCTCTATTGCCCAGGCTGGAGCACAGTGGCAAGCACTGCAAGCTCCGCCTCCCGGGTTCACGCCATTCTCCTGCCTCAGCCTCCTGAGTAGCTGGGACTACAGGCACCTGCCACCACACCCGGCTAATTTTTTCATATTTTTAGTAGAGACGGGGTTTCACCGTGTTAGCCAGGATGGTCTCCATCTCCTGACCTCGTGATCCGCCCGCCTCGGCCTCCCAAAGCGCTGGGATTACAGGCGTGAGCCGCTGCGCCTGGCCGGGCCTCTGTCTTAAAAAGATCACTCAGGCTGATCTCTCAAGAGGGGATGGCAGGAGGACAATAATGAAAGCAGGGGTAGTAGTATGCTACTGCAATGGTTCAGATAAGAGGAGATGCTGGCGTGGACCAGGGTAGGAGTAGTGGAGATAGTGAGAATTCATTAGGTTCTTGAAGGCTGAAGCAGACAGGAACTGTTGATGGAGTGGATGTAGGGTATAAGAAAAAGAGAAGTCAAGGTCAAATCCAGGGTTTGGCTAAAGCATAGGGACAGAGATGCTGTATACTGAGACTGGGAAAGACTAGGAGAGAAAGATCCTCCTCTCCTTGAGGGAATTTGATTTGTGACATATTAAAGTGTGAGGTGACTAGCAGATATCGAAGAGAAAAAGTTTAATAATGATGATAGTGACACCTATCTACCAAAACAGGCCATTTGGTGCTCTTTACTCATATTTATTCATCTAATCTTCACAACAATCACATGAAGTAGGCATTAATCACAAAGCTAGTAAGTGCAAGTAATCTGGCCCCAAAGGCTGGGCCCTTGATTCCTATGCTATATTGCTTGTAAGATGGAAATACCATTATGGAGTTCAGGGGAGATGTATGGAGATATAAATTTCAAAACCATCAGCATATATTACGTAAATGATATTTAAAGCCATCACACTGTGGATGAGATCATTAATGGAGAGGTGTAGGCTGAGAAGAGTCCACAGACGAAGGGGAAAACTGGGAAAGTATGATCCCTGAACTCCAAATGAATAGTGTTTCAAAGGGGAGTGAGAGATGGGCTATGTCAATTGCTGCTGACAGTCTGAGTAAGGCAATAGGACTACTGGACTAGTAATACAAAAGAAGATAAGGGCAGCCGTGGTGGGGTGGTGGAGGTAAAAGTTGTGGAGATGATTAAATGGGTTCAACAGAAGAACGAACTGAGGGTACCAAGAAGAAACCTTTTTTAAAAAGAAGATGGTATATTTTTATGCTAATGGATGATCCACTAGAGAAAGAAAACTGATTATAGAGGAGAGAAGGGGTAGCATTGCCAGAATAAGTAAGAGCTGGAATAAGAAGGATCTGGTGGAGGAGTTGGCCTCTGTGAGGAGCACAGATAGTTCATCCCTTGAATAGGAGGGAAAGAATACATGAGCACAGATGCACTTTTAAAGAATAGGATCCAATACCCAAAAGAATATAAATCATTCTACTATAAAGACACTTGCACATGTATGTTTACTGCAGCACTATTCACAATAGCAAAGCCTTGGAACCAACCCAAATGCCCATCAATGACAGACTGGATAAAGAAAATGTGGCACATATACACCATGGAATACTATGCAGCCATAAAAAAGAATGAGTTCATGTCCTTTGTAGGGACATGGATGAAGCTGGAAACCATCATTCTTAGCAAACTAACACAGGAACAGATAACCAAATACCACATATTCTCACTCATAAGTGGGAGTTGAACAATGAGAACACATGGACACAGGGAGGGGAACATCACACACTGGGGCCTGTCAGGGAGTTGGGGGCAAGGGGAGGGAGAGCATTAGGACAAATATCTAACGCATGCGGGGTTTAAAACCTAGATGACAGGTTGATGGGTGCAGCAAACCACCATGGCACATGTATACCTATGTAACAAACCTGCATGTTCTGCACATATATCCCAGAACTTAAGGTATAATAATAATAATAATAATAATAGGATCCAGAATGAAGATAAGCACTAAGTACAAGTTGTCATAGAGGAGAAAATTTAGGAAATATAAAATAGAATGTAGATTTGAATACACTAATTCAAGAGTGGAGTCATAAATGCCATGAAATCCTTTACTCTCAGGAATTAGGTTAAAACAACATAATAACACATTACTTTTCAACCATGCATTCTCTAAAACTTAACCATTTGTAATGGTGCCATTTAGCAACTGTAAAAACATAAAAACTTGAAAAACTATATTTGGCAGTATATTAACAGGATCTGTTAGAACAGATATTATATTTTTGGTGATTTTTATACAGTCAGAAGTGGTTGCTACAAAGAAAAATAAATCAAAGTGACATAACCCAGAGAGGAGTTCACAAACTCAAATGCCTACAAGAATTAAAGGCAGATAACAAATGAGTGAAGCAGGGACAATACGGAGTTGCAGGGATTGTGACGAATAGGTAAAGGGCACAGCTGCTACTCAGGTCAGGACACTGTTGCCACATAGAAAGCATGCTGTTTTGCCAGGTCTGCTAATTCTTAAGATAAATATCCTACTTTTTATATAAAAGTTCTCAATGTTTAAAGTATTTGCAACTAATTCAAATTTATAAACTGTGTGCAGGCCACACAATCCATGTTTGTGGAAGTATTCAGGCCCTTGGGCTGTCTAGCGTACTCTGCATTAGACACTTCTCCATTCATTATAATTAAGGCATACCCGAGGAAAGCAGAGGAATGCTTTTTGAATGACAGAACATCAATATGGGGTAGGTGAAAGAACTTTGCACTAAGTTTCAGAAAACCTTGGTTTCAGTGTAGGCACTGCCATTTAGTATTAGCTGGGTGAACTCTCTGAGCTTCTGTTTATTCATTTGTAAAATGCAGTTTCATGAACTACCCTGTCCAATTCACTGAACTGTTGTGAATGGCAAATTACAAAGTAGGTCAAAGCACATAATAAACCATAAAGCTCTATATAAATACAAGTAAATGGCTTTAAAAAGAGATCTAATAGGGTGGCCTAAGAATATTTCCTGTCTCTATGTTGAGTCAGTTTCTTCATAAAATGGGAATACAGATTACTTAGTTCATAGGGTTCCTCAAATACATTAAAATTATAAAAATATTTTTTCAAATGTTAAGCGCCATGTAATTATTTGGTAATAAAGTATTTGCCTAGTATAGCCAACTATGAACGAAGCTGCATGTAATAATCCCTAAAAAGCTGAGTGCATTATTGGCTTTCCTAAGGCAATGAGCTATTTATTTATTTATTTATTTATTTATTTATTTTTGAGATAGTCTCACTCTGTCATGCAGGCTGAACTGCAGTGTCACGATCTGGGCTCACTGCAACCTCTGCCCACCCCCGGTGTTTAAGTGATTCTCCTGCCTCAGCCTCCCGAGTAGCTGGGATTACAGGCGCCTGCCACCACGCCTGGCTAATTTTTGTATTTTTAGTAGAGACGGGGTTTCACCATCTTGGCCAGACTCGTCTTGAACTCCTGACCTCGTGATCCACCCATCTCAGCCTCCCAAAGTGCTGGGATTACAGGTGTGAGCCACCGCGCCCGGCCACGGCAATGAGCAATTTAATTAGTTTGGAAAAAGTTATTTCAGGTCTTCGTTTTTTTGCCCCTCTTTTACAATGTTTGTAAGCTTACAATGGATTACAGGCCTGTAACAGACCCAGGTTTATCTGTTCCCTACTGCTAAAGTTTCTGGAGGCACTGCTCCTATCAGCTGGTGACGCAACAATAGGGAAGTGATGGTGGTCAGGTCCAAGAGGCAACTTATGGAAAAGAAAGTTTTCCTGGCTATGAGTCATAAATTCAGAATCAGGGCAAACAAAAAAATTCTTCCATCTACTTACTTTCATGTAAAAGTGTTTAATAAAAACACTTCTTGATTACTGTTGTTCTATTTATCCTGGATCATTAAATCATACATGATTCAAAGAATAACAAAGTATCAAAATTTATGAGGAACTGTACTGGATAAAAACTCTGTAACATATACTGTTCTGTAAGATTCTTCATTCTGAGCTTTCATCAAACCACAATTGACCTAGCAAACTCAATAAATCAAGTCTCTCTCACCAGTCTATTTCTTATAGATTAGTGTGGAGATGAATTAAATGACGGCAACTTGAAAGATTCAAAAGATTCCAAATTAAAGAAAAAATTATCATTTAAAAGCACATTCTGGGTAAGATCATGGGTAATACTTGCCCCCTCTGTTTTCCAAACTCTTTAAATGACTCACTGTAAAAAATTATATATTAGTATAAAATCACCTTGACATAAATAAATTTTCCCCAATAACATAAGAAAAGAATTCTGGGTGCTGTGGCTCATGCCTGTAATCCCAGCACCTTGGGAGGCCAAGGTGGGCTGATCACTTGAGGTCAGAAGTTCGAGACCAGCCTAGCCAACATGGTGAAACCCCATCTCTACTAAAAATACAAAAATTATCCGGGTATGGTGGCAAGCGCCTGTGGTTCCAGCTACTCGGGAGGCTGAAGCAAAAAATCACCTGAACCGGGAAAGCAGAGGTTGCGGTGACCGAGATTGCACCAGCCTGGGTGATGAAGGGGGACTCTGTCTCAAAAAAACAAGCAAACAAACAAACAAAAAAACATGTAGGCATACAACACACAAGCCATCCAGCAGGCTGGGCACAGTGGCTCATGCTTGTAATCCCAGCACTTTGGCAGGGTGAGGTGGGCGGATCACTTGACCTCAGGTGTTTGAGACCAGCCTGGGCAACATGGCGAAACCCTGTCTCTACAAAAAATACAAAAAGGTGGCACATGCCTATAGTCCCAGCTACTTGAGAGGCTGTGTTGGGAGGATCCCCTGAGCCTGGGAGTTTGAGGCTGCAGTGAGCCATGATTGTGCTGCTGCACTCCAGCTTGGGTGACAGAGTGAGACCCTGTCTCAAAAAAAAAAAAAAAAGCCATCTAGCAGAATGCCACTTCATCCCTAGAAGACCCACTTCCTGGCCCCTCAACTGCTTCTGATATTTCTTTTTACCTTAAAAAAAAAATACAGTGTAAGTAATCTTTTAATCAAAACACAGCCTCAGAGGGGAAGACAAAGCCTGTCATTGTTTGTTGTTGCTGTTGTTAAACAGCTGACATACGTATTCTGGTGATGCAACGGTGCTGCTCAGTTACTCTGAACATACTATTTTTTCACTGTACTAGTGGTATGTCTTTTTTTTTTTTTTTGAGACAGAGTCTTGCTCTGTAGCCCAGGCTGGAGTGCAGTGGCGTGATCTAGACTCACTGAAACCTCCACCTCCTGGGTTCTAGCAATTCTCCTGCCTCAGCCTCCTGAGTAGCTGGGACTACAAGTGTGTGCCACCATGCCCAGCTAATTTTTTTTGTATTTTTAGTAGAGACAGGATATCACCCTGTTGGTCAGGCTGGTCTTGAACTCCTGACCTCAAGCAATCCACCCGCCCTTGGCCTCCCAAAGTGCTGGCGGGAGCCACTGCGCCCAGCCAGTATGTCTTTTTTTTTTTGAAAGCGAAGTACTTATATGTGAATAAGTGTAAGAAAATGATTGCTTATCAGTAGCATATAAATTCAAAGTAGGGAATGATGGTAATGCCAAACAACCACAGACTGCACATGGGTGGCTGAGATGGTGATACTTTTGCTTTCTGATGGTTCAATGTACATGAACTTTGTTTCATGCACAAAATTATTTAAATTATTAATTATAAAGTAATTATAAAATTATATAAAATTACTAATAATTGTTAAATTAAAAATATTGTGTAAAATTATCTTCAGGCTATATGTATAAGGCATATATAAAACACAAATAACTTCTGCATTTAGACTTGGGTTTTATCCCCAAAATATCTCATTATATATATGCAAATATTCCAAAATCTGAAAAGAAAAAATCCAAAATCTGTAACCCTTCAGGTCCTAAACATTTCGAATAAGAGATACTTAACATGCAGTAGGGTTTAAATATTTCCAAATAAATAAAATGTTAGTTTGAACCACTGAAAAAGATGATTTTTTTTTTTTGAGATGGAATCTCCCTCTGTCACCGAGGCTGGAGTGCAATGGCATTATCTTGGCTCATTGCAACCTGTGCCTCCCAGATTCAAGCAATTCTCCTGCCTCAGCCTCCCGAGTAGTAGCTGGGATTACAGGCACATGCCGAGGTGGGCAGATCACCTGAGGTCAGGAGTTCAAGACCAGCCTGGCCAACCAACATGGTGAAACCCCATCTCTACTAAAAAAGATGATTATTTAAAGCTTTAACTAATAAAAAGTAATTGATAAGAAATAAAATCTAAAGTTAAATTACTACTCTATAAAAAAGAAAGTAAAACTGAGTTTCTAAGAAGCTCTTTACTTACTAGCACCTTTTGAGATAAAATCTTCAATTATAAATAATATGAAAATCAAGTGATTGTATAGCACAATGATTAAGAGTGTGGGCTCTGAAGTCAGATTCTTTGGGTTCAAATCCCATTTTTTACCACTTACTATAAATATCTGTGAATTCAGTCAGGTCATTTAACCTCTGCAAACCTCAGTTTTCTCACTGTAAAACTGGGGAATTATTATTTCTGGGTTAAGGATTAAGTGAGATGATTCATAACTCTCTTTCTTATACCATACAAATTCATCATGTAGCAAAAAAAATGCAGTGAAAAGGCTACCAAACAGTGTGATCCAGCTCAGCTACAGTGTAGGTGCATCATGGCCCCATTATATGTAGCAATAAATACTGTGACCTCAGGATTGATTTTGAGGGGAGAGCTTTGTTCCTTAACCCACTCCAGGCTCCTGAGTAGCGTGCACCACCGCATCCAGGTAAAATATATACTTTTAAAATTGTCTAAAAACCAAATCAATATTTGCCATAACCTGACCTTCATCTTATCTATGATGCCTTATCTTATACAGCTTATTGTATATAGCCTTATCTGCTGCTTTAAGTAGACTTATTAAAACTGGTCACTTGAACAATAGTTAAAATTGTATGATAATTGTGGCGATGTGTAATTGCTTTCGGAAACTCTATCTGGGAAAAAACAAATACACCACAAAAAGTTTCCTAAAGTGTCCTTAACAATTATCAATTTCCTTAACAAATATAATGCCTACTTATAATGCTATGCTACACAGGAAATAATAAGATTCTTTCTAGATATGTATCCCATATTCTAAGGACCTATTAATCTGACTCAGATCCAAAAAGTCTATTAAAAAATGTATTGTGACATGTGTGGGTAAATTATTTGACTTATTTCAGATTGACAGGAGTAACTAAATTAAATTGTTAAGTGTCCTTAACAATTATCAATTTCCTTAACAAATATAATGCCTACTTACAATATTATGCTACACAGGAAATAATAAGATTCTTTCTAGATATGTATCTCATATTCTAAGGACCTATTAATCTGACTCAGATCCAAAAAGTCTATTAAAAAATGTATTGTGATGTGTGGGTAAATTATTTGACTTATTTCAGATTGACAGGCATAACTAAATTAAATCATTAGATCAAAATACTTCCAATAAGGTGACCTAAGTTAGAACAAGAAAATGTAAAAATGAGTCACATTTAAACATTTAATTGAGAAGGAAATGTAAATTATTTGTTCTTTAAAACAAATTTCCAAAATGACAAAACCGTGCAGTAGAAAAAAAATTGTAGGATTTTGCTAATCACATAAATTTTTAGTAATTTATACTGTTATCTAATGACAGTATTTTTCTCTCATACTGTCTCAGTTTGAATTAGTTTTAGCACTTACTCAAAACTAAACAAGGATAAACTTGGACACAAAATATATTTAGAAATATATTTACTATCGCTTCTCGGCCTTTTGGCTAAGATCAAGTGTAGAAATATATTTACTGATACGTGTACAGCCATCCCATATATTCTTAAATTTAGGGAGATCTGAACATTGAATAATCATTATTTGAAAAGCACCTACCTAAACAACATTCCACATATGACAGATAGTTGGTAGGCTAATAATTAAGATACTTTTTCTTAGATTAGCAATGCAGGTTAAAAATCATAGCAGGATCCCTAAAGATAAGTTTATCCATTTTCACTTACTTCTCCTGAAATTTAATTTAGATTGGAAAAAAATTGCACTGAATGTAAACTTTGGGGTATATTTATTTTTTACTTAAATATTTCTTCCTATTTCCCTGTGAATATTGGGCATTATGTAAAATCCACTTGTTACAAATATTGCTAATATTTTAATATAAACAGAGTTTACAAGATCAAATATTTATTTTAATACCTACTATTGAGGAGATAATACTCTTTTAACCTACTTGATTCATTTATTGGAATTTCTTTATTTTTTTGAGACAGAGTCTCACTCTGTCACCCAGGCTGGAGTGCAGTGGTGTGATCTCGGCTCACTGCAACCTCCACCTCTTCAATCGATTCTCCTGCCTCAGCCTCCCGAGTAGCCGGGATCACAGGGGCACATCACCTGTATTGTATTTTTGGTAGAGACAGGGTTTTACCATGTTGGCCAGGCTGGTCTCAAACTCCTCGGATGATCCACCGCCCTCGGCCTCCCAAAGTGCTGGGATTACAGACGTGAGCCACCGTGCCCAGCCTATTTATTTACTGGAATTTCTTAGAATCATCAGATTTAGTATCAGTAGACCCACTGATAATATCACGGATAGCAACTTCCTAATTCATTAATTTCCACATAGAGTCAAACCAATTCCTGTATTATAAAGAAACCAAAGCTGTACTACTTTTAAAAAATATGTCAGTGCTACACTAGGGGTGTAACTCCTTATAAAGCAAGCACGAATGTGGCATCAAACTTACTTTTCCAAAGAAGCCTTTGAAGAACTTCCTTTCCTGGAGGAACAGGGGGACAAGTCGAGCGCTATTATTGTATGGCCTAAATGTCCCAGAGTTTCACACCAATAAGCACATACAGAAATTGGGGAAAGGAAAAAGTGGGAGAAGGGGTGGGAGTGAGTTTCAAAGAGTTACCCATACCAGGAGTGACAGGGAAAAAGGAAGGGTGCATGAAAATGCAGGGAAACACACTGTATAGCCTAAGAATCCATGGAAAGAGTAAGAAGAAATCAGAACCTGTATCCATGCAGAGCAACAAGTTAGTTTTGTAATCGCTATTTACATTTAAAACAGAGATCTTCCAAATTTGGCAGCAGAGAAAATGATAGGGCATACTGGTTTGGTGAGATTTGCATTTTAAATTTTATAATAGTGAATAGAAAATAGAAGACTGGTTCCATATACATTTTTTAAGTTTAAAATTGGCGGTCAACTATGTGAAAGTCACCAATTTTTAAAAAGTCCACATTCAAATGACCACATAATCACATTAAAAATGCAATACGTAAAATTAAATGAGTATGCATCAAAGGTCCTTGTTGTACTTTTTTCTTAGTGAGTTTAAGATGTCACTTAGAAACTCCATACTACTTAAGGGGAGCTTGACCATTGGCTTTCCATTTACTTACATTAGTATCAATCTACATGTACATGTGTGCTGATCAATTTCACAACATACATGAGGAAATAACATGTATGTTCTATTCCAGACACAGAATAAATTATCTATTAAGGTTACAAGGCTAATGTTTATACAAGAGCTGAGAAAATACCTATCTTAAGAACCAAATGATGTCTGTGGGCCACAACTGAAATTTAAGAAACAGGGTTTTGTTTTCTTTATAAAAGCTATTGTTTATTATTATTTGGTTTTTGTTTGTTTGGTTTTTGAGACAGAGTCACACTCTGTCACCCAGGATGGAGTGCAGTGGCACGATCTCGGGTCACTGCAACCTCTGCCTCTGGGGTTCAAGCAATTCTCATGCCTCAGCCTCCTGAATAGCTAGGACTACAGGTGTGTGCCACCACATCTGGCTCATTTTTGTATTTTTAGTAGAGACAGGGTTTCACCATGTTGGCCAGGCTGGTCTCGAACTCTTGACCTCAAGTGATCTGCCTAGGCCTCCTAAAGTGCTGGAATTACAGACTTAAGCTACTGTGCCCAACCTAAAAGCTGTTATTTTAAAATAAAGAAACTTGCATTGACATTTATAAGTATACAATTCTGAAACTATCTGGATAACGGAGGCATAACTATCTATGGTATCGGCACCAATTTTTAAACACCATTTATGAAAACTGGCCACCAATTAAAATTTGTGTAGAATTTACACAAATTAGGTGGGTTTCAACTCACACAAGCTAGATTTAACTTTACATTTCCTAGCTGTGGTTGAAATATACTTAAGCCTTTACTTTTTATAATCATCGGTTTTTAATGTTGGATAAATGTGTAGGAAAAGATAATTGCACTGAAATCTGACTCTTTTTACATAATTCATAAACTATTCAATGCTCTCTAACACTGGAAAGTTCGTTTTCCCCCCTAAGCTTTGAAAATCACAAATAGCAAAAAATATTTCCACAAAACATTTTGAAATGCAACTGGAAAAATAATAAAGTAATTGGGTAGTATCACAGTAAGACTAGATTATTTCTGCTGCCAAGTTTGGTGACCCTAGTTTTGTTAGACTATGAATAACCATAAGCTTTCAAGGATGCAGCCAAAGTTAAGATATTCACCATTCTTGAGGGATGGGAAGGTGAAGGAAGGAGATTGTTAATATTTAATTTAGCTCCTAGAAAAGCTATTGTTAAACATTGAGCTTTCCCTCTTTTTATAAAATACCCAAGATGTTAATGAAAAAAGTTGGCATGCAAAAATGCATAAAAAGACAGTTATTAAAGAATAATAATGTTCTTTTAAAAAACATGATTCTTTTACCTGCTAAAACAAGAACATATATTAAAACAAATATATCAAATAGTGAATAAAAAACCAACATATTAGAAACTGGTAGTATAATGAAACTAGTCTAACACTAAGACAGAGGGAGAGACATTTAAGAAACAATGGGAAGAAATGACCTTTTTAAATGAAGGGCATCTTGGACTAGAGTTAAGCAAGATAACCAAAGGCCTTATACACTTTTTTATGGAATTGGCTGATATATGACAATATTCCTCACCCTGCAGCTGATATGCCATAAAGGCAATAACAATGGGCAATAGTGATTTCTGTCATTTATCCTATAGAAGCTAAGTCCCAAAGTGAGGTTATATGACAAAGTAAATGAGCTGAAAACAGCTGTCAATAACTTTATGCACAGAAAGTTAAAAAATTAACATATTTATGCTCTGAGGAGCATTTTTAAAAACACTATCTTGTTTAGTTATAATTTTTTTTTTCATTTGAGCACATCAAGTATGCAGATGACTTCCAATTGAAGTTAATGTAATTCTAAATTGTAAGAGAGTATTTTGGGGAAAAACACTTGCAAATTATCTCTTTCCTCAATTGTTCACAAATTTAAAAAGCACTAGAAGGCTGGGTGCGGTGGCTCATGCCTGTAATCCCAGCTCTTTGGGAGGCCCAGGTTGGTGGATCACCTGAGGTCAGGAGTTGGAGATCAGCCTGGCCAACATGGTGAAACACGTCTCTACTAAAAATACAATTAGCTGGGTGTGGTGGTGGGCGCCTGTAATCCCAGCTACTCTGGAGGCTGAGGCAGGAGAATTGCGTGAACCCGGGAGGCAGAGGTTGCAGTGACCCAAGATCGTGCCACTGCATTCCACAGCTTGGGCGACAGAGCGAAACTCCGCTCCAAAAAAAATGAATAAATAAAAAACACTAGAAAAGTTAAATTTTTAGTTCAAAGATTATTCACTAGATGTGTTGGTGGTATAGTGGGGAGCACAGCTGCCTTCCAAAGATCATTCACATGGTAGGTTTAAAATGCTTGTTTTGTTACTTAACTGGTACATCTGAGCTATTCTTTAAAATTTTAAACTCTGGCATTCAAACTAATTTAAAAGATATCCTATTTCTTCTTTAATCCTCTGCAGGCTTATGCATCCTTATATTCACTCCCACTTATTTGAAACTCTAAAAGGAAGCTTTATAATCTATAAAAAAACAAACAAAAAGTCTCCAGAAACATAGCATTTGGCACAATATAAGTATCTGGCAAAGTAGGTTGTAGATCCCCAGTGGATGATTTTTACATGAATGTTTGCTCAGAGAAATCAAAAGGCAACTAGAAATTTCTGCATAGTAAAAACATGAAAAGACGACAAAAATCAGGAATACATGTGGTTCCAACTTTCTGCAAGATTCTCAGTATAGCTATAGAAAGAGTATTTAAAAGAAGGGGGAGGCCAGGTGCGGTGGCTCATGCCTGTAATCTCAGCACTTTGGGAGACTGAGGAGGGTGGATCACAAGCTCATGAGTTCGAGACTACCCTGGCCAACACGGTGAAACTCTGTCTCTACTAAAAATACAAAAAATTAGCCGGGTGTGGTGGCGGGCACCTGTAATCCCAGCTACTCGGGAGGCTGAGGCAGGAGAATTGCTTGAACCTGGGAGGCGGAGGTTGCAGTGAGCCAAGATTGCACCACTGCACTCCAACCTGGGTGACAGAGCAAGACTCCGACTCGGGGGAAAAAAAAAAAGAATGGGGATATTTCATTGAGTATAAGAAACAGGAAATTTACCCCAGTGACCCAAAACTTCAATTTCGTGTTTTAATAATACATGCCAGTGCAAAACTACATATAACATTTGCTCCAAATCTAGTATTTGTCTGAAAAATTTTAAATAACTTCTTGATAAGAAGTCTAGAAATGGTCAATTTCCCCTCAAAGTTTAAAAGTTTAAGTATGTTTAGAAAACAATCACCAACATATCTAAAACTTTCTTTTTTATTATTTATTTCTCACTATGTTACCCAGGCTGGTCTTGAACTCCTGGCTTTAAGCGATCCTCCCATCTCAGACTTCTAAGTAGCTGAGATTATAGGCGCAAGCTACTGTGCTTGGCTTAAAACTTTCTTTTAGTCATTAAAAACCATAGGAAAATAAAGATCTTTAGAAATAAGCAAAACAGTTTTGGTAAACTTAAAACATTAGACATAATATTTGATTATGGTTATTGTAAGACTCAATTTGACCACATATTGCAGATCAGATTGTATTCTGTATATTCATTCTAGAAGTATTTTTTGAGTTACTATGTGCCAGCCACTGTTCCATGCATAGGTATAATTTTTAAAATGGCTATTTAGTTTCTAATTCTGATGAATATAAAAACATTAAATTTTATTATCTAAATAGTCCTATGCCTCAAGCAATCACACTTACAGCCTATTATCTTCTTGGTTTTTAAAAAAAGGTAAGATAAAACAAAAAAACCCACTGAATACATTAGTTTTAAAACTAGACAGTTAAATAGTGGCTATCTCTGGGATTGTAGGAAATTTCATTTTATTTGTGTACTTTTTTGGTTCATTTGTATTTTATACAATAAACACATATTGCTTATATAATAAAGAGATATTTCTAATTAAAAGTATTTCAAAAAAAAAACAAAACTAGACAGTTAAGAGGATTAACTGCTCATTAAACAACAAAATACCATTTCTCAATATGTTCTGGGCAAACTTAAACCACCTCTAGCTTTTCCTTACTTACAGAGTGCACATGAAGCCATACTCTGAATCAAAAGACTTTCTAAGGGCTCATTTCACAGTGGCCATTTCATCATAAGTTGTGTAAATTATAAGATTTTAATAATTATTTATAGTTTGTTTCAGGGCTATCTAGTCTGTTCACCGATTTGTTTTCAGTCATTAGTATAAAATATTATTTAATGGGCAAATAATTGCATTACTTTAAAATAATGTTCTTAGCTAAAATCATTTTGTTTGTGTATTTATTTAGTTGAGACAAGGGCTCACTGTGTTGCCCAGGCTGGTCTCAAACTCCTAGACTCAAGCAATCCTCCTACCTCAGCCTCCCGAGTAACTGATATTTTGTTTATTATTCTTCTAGATGAACCCAGAATTATTTTGTTAAAGAAAATTAAATTTTTACTTCTCTTTTAAATTTGGTGTTGACAAAATGGAAAATTAAATTATCTGAGACTATGTTTAACTGGGGAATATATTTAGGTTGGCATGGAAGGTCTACAAACTATAATTTCATGTACCATGACACAAGGTCCCCTTAACGTAAATGACAGATTGGAGAGTGCAGATAAGACTAGCAAAGGCTTGAATCATTTAAGAATTTTAATGATCAAAATCTGAGATAAAGAGTACATATAGGTATATATGTACATATATAACTGTACATACGTCTGTATCTTTTTTTTTAATTTTTTAGTTCTTTGTATATTATAGCCAATTACTTTGCTCCTGTCCCTTCTACGACAGATTCAGGTACTTATTCCAAAATTAAATCTACCTCTCTGACTTGGTTGCTTTCTGAATTTTATATATTTTATATTCAGGAATTATAGATAAGAAGTAATATAGACTACGCCAAGAAGCAGAAACGTTCTGATTACTAAGCAAATTGAGGGAAAAAAGCACACATTAGTAGTCAAACTTGTGGCAGCCCACCATACCAGCAAACCCAAAGCAACATGTATTTAATGCTGTTGGGACCAGAGCATGCAGAAGTAATGCTTAAAGCTTTCACAGCAAAGTGGGGAAAGGCCACATATTAGAGAGAAGGAGGGTTGTGAAAAGGGCTATCAGATCTATGGAACATTCCTCAAACCTATGGACAATCTGAAATTAACACTTTGAATCTTTATGAATTCCAAACTCGTTCTCTCCTTTCACTGAATACACAGGCATGTGCTTGGGATGTGTTCTATGGCATAACAGGCAGAGGAAACACTAGTTATCCTGGGAAAGGGCTCTCTACTTCAAGTGTGCTAAAGTTTATGTAAAAGGCAGTAGAAATAGACTGTTTATGTTAGAGGTGTATAGAGAAGAAAATTGGGGAGTAGGAGTCAAGATAATAGTAAGAAGTCTCCAAAAAGGAAACCTCACCAGGCATCAACACAGATCTCTATCCTCTAGTTTTCCCCAGGAAGCTATTTTTTATAGTATATTTAAAACCCGTAATTTATAGCCCAGTTATCACAGTTAGGGTAAGATGTTAACTGTAACAGTTTTATCCTAGTCTTAGAATACTATTCTTCTATCAGATTTCACAACATTTGTTTCACATGGGTTATAAATCAAAAGTACCTTTAGGATAATATCTGACCTAAATTTAAATGGCTTGTCTTATAATTTATACCTCTGGATGGACAACATGAGATGATTTTAAATTTTTTAATTATTATTTTATTATTTAAGAAAAAAATTTTGAAATTAATAGAGACAGGGTCTCGAAATGTTGCCCAGGCTGGTCTCAAACTCCTGGCCTCATGCAATCCTCCTGCCTCAGCCTCCCAAAGTGCTAGGATTACAGGAGTGAGCCACCACGCTTGGCTGAGATGCTCCTTATTAGCAAGCCCACATCTTTTTAACAGAAACACAGTTTCTACTGGGTCACTAAAATGTACTGAGCAAAATCTTTTAAGAAAATATTGACAGCATATAGATCAACACTGGCAACCATCAAATACATACAGCTTTCAATCTTTTTACAGCATCTTCACAGATGTGCATTCCTCTTGATTCATCAACTTCTACATGGCCAAGGTACTGCAGAAAGAAGGAGAAAGTTAGGGCTATTGCTATGTTTACCAAGTAGCTACTATACAGTAAGCATTAGGTGAAAATTGAATACAGGTTGAGCATTCCAAATCTGAAAAAATTTGAAATCTGAAACACTTCTGGGTGTCAAGCATGTTTGATAAGAGACACACAACCTGTATTGAAATTCCTACACTCAAGAAATAGCCATTGAAAAAGAGTTCAGATAATGTAACTTTACATATTCTCAGTGTCCTCATAGGAATAAGATTTAGAATAATTATTTCAAAAAGGTGTTATAGGTAAGTGAAGAAGTACACAGTAGGCACTAAACATTACCTGAATCTACTGGATCTGAAGCATAACAGCCTGTGCTAGACACAGTTACTATGTCTCTACACATAAAAGTAATCCTAAGACAAAGTATATATACATACCTTTTAAAAAGCACAAACAAAAATGACAGTTTTTCAAAGACTGAAGAAATCACACAATCCTTTTATGGGGAGCATATAAGAGCATGGCAGATCACCAAAACAAATTTTGAGAAGGTATTACATCTGAGCTTTAAAAGATACATAAAATTTGAAGAGGCAAAAATTGAAAGGTTGAAAGACTATTTCAGGCTGAGAGAATTACATAAACTTATAGGTGTGGAATAGGATAACTATACATCAGTGCTGGGACTCAGAACACATTACCCCAAAGTATGGTGCTGAATGCTTTGAACTAAAAAAGAACCAAGGTCTGACCTTCTCTTGACGTCCTGACTCTAACTCCTCCTTCTTCCCCTGAAGAGCAGGAGGGGCTTTCTCTGAAGTTCTCTTATCTGCCCAAAGATAGATCCTTCAAAAAGGAGCTCAATTGTTATTTATGCCCTCCCTGGGAATCTTATCAACTAGAGTAGATTAACTGTATCACAGAAGAAGAGACTAAAGGTCAACACCCCAGACTCTATCACAGGCTATCACCTATTCTTCTGAGGGCTGCTCCAGACAACTTGTATTATAGGAGAGACTTTTTATCTGCATAACAAGGCAAGCTTTGCTCACCCTGCATTTCCTCCCCTCATATTCCCATAGGTTGTCACCACCTCCCCTCAAGTCCCTATTCCTTTCTGTAGTTCAGGATGCCATAAAAATGTCAATCATCTGGCCTTCAAGTTTGATATTTTGTGAGACTCTTATGTACAAACACATAATACATTTTGCCTTTTTTTCCTGCTAATCTATCTACTGTCAGTTTATCTCATATACTCAAATACTGAATATTCAAAGGGTGGAGGGAAAGTTCTCTTCTCTCCAGCATCAACAAATATTCTTGTTTGGCTTGAATATGAAATACATGCAGCTGGGGAATTGAAGTGCTGAAATAGCACTTAACCCTAGAGACAATGGAGAGCTAACAAAGATTTTTTTTTTCAAGGTAGTAATATGATTCAAGATCTGGCTGCAGGTAATATGGAGTGGACACACTACACCCTGTCCCTCCCACTGACTGAAACCTTAAAACCTGAACAGAATTCACGGAACGGGTACTTAAGCTTTCTGAAAAGTAAACAGAAGATGAATCAGAGTAGAATACCAGAATTCAAAGTACTATGGAAATGGCAAGGAATTTACCTCCCCTTTCTCTCTTTGGTACCTCCAGACTGAGAAAATAACTTTTATCTGAGGAATGCAAGTCCTTTTAATTATCAGGCCAACAGAGACATTAAAATGAGACTGCAATCACACTCTACTACCCACTTTGACCTATGTATCCCTCTTCTGAAAATGCTTGCTACTGCCACAAGTGGCTAGAAATAAACCTAATAATGTCACACCAGACACTATAACCCACACCCTACCTATTGCTTAACAATGTATAGCCAATCACTAGTCAATGTTATTTCTGTAAACCAATGAGAATTTCTGACACACAACTTTTTTATCAGCCCACTCCCTGTCCCCTTCTTTTGCTTTTAAAAATCCACTTGCTTGCTGGGTATGGTGGCTCAAGCCTGTAATCCCAGCACTTTGGGAAGCCAAGGTAAGAAGATAATTTGAGGCCTGGAGTTCAAGACCAGCCGGGACAACATAGTGAGACCCTGTCTCTACAAAAATAAAAAAATTAGCACACACCTGTAGTACTAACTATTCAGAAGGCTGAGGCAGGAGGATTGCTTAAGCCCAGGAGTCCAAGACTGCACTGAGCTATGATCATGCCACAGCACACCAGCCTGGGTGATAGAGAGAGACTCTGTCTCTAAAAACCAAAATTAAATGAAGAAAACTTTTTAAAATAAAATAAAAAAAAATCCACCTGTAACTGCTAATTGAAGTATACATCCAGGGCAACTTCAATCTATGCTACTGGGTTGCAATACTCAACCTTGGCCCAAATAAACCTTCTACTTATATTAATTTTGCCTCAGCTTCTTCCTTTTGGGTTGACAAGTCTGAACTTAGCACAGCCAGAAATCCAAAAGCGAGTGCTGTGATACAGAAAGACGTCTGGGAAAATCTCTCCAGCTCTGGTCTGAGGACCAGGAAATGGAACTCCTAAAGCTCAGAGAGAGTACAGGAGTCCACCTCTCTTTTATTGGTTCTCTCACATCTCAGCCACCAGGAAATCCTGTGATGGTGTGATACAAAGGTAGCAACAAAAGAAACCTGCAAGAGCCACACCTCTAAGGCAGAGGGAACTACCTCTCTGTTTAGTAGAATGGTGATTCCAGGAAGATGGGGCCAATCCCCCCTTTGCTTTTTTCCTTTCTCTCTGATCTCCTGCCATTTGACCCTAGATACAAGTGAAACTGTGGGACTTCATGGTAGTCCAGAGCAACCAGAGCCCTAGGTTTCTGGCTAGAGGACAAGAAAAAGGAGCTCCAGGGAACCAGAAAGTACCAAAGAAGGCACAGGAAGGGAGGAGCTTGAGAAAGACCATTAATTTGTTTGTGAATTCCCAGGCTCACCCTGCAGCTGCACAGTTAAGAATCTGATTCTAATTAGCATATTCAGGATGTTGACAGCTGAACTAATGTACAGACCACCTCCTGGTTCCCAAACTGACCCCTAGGTGACATATACACAGAATAGATCAGAATAGCACGGCAGATCAGAATAGCGTTGCAGAAGCTTTGAAAACTAAACTGATGGCCGGTCGCAGTGGGTCACGCCTGTAATCCCAGCATTTTGGGAGGCCGAGGTGGGTAGATCACTTGAGGTCAGGAGTTTGAGACCAGCCTGGCCAACACGGTGAAAGCCCGTCTCTACTAAAAATACAAAAATTAGCCGGGCATGGTGGCAGGCACCTGTAATCCCAGCTCCTCGGGAGGCTGAGGCAAGAGAATTACTTGAACCTGGCAGGCAGAGATTGCAGTGAGCCGAGATCGCCCATTGCACTCCAGCTTGGGCAACAAGAGAGAAACTTTGTGTCAGAAAAAAAGAAAAAAGAAAAAGAAAACTGAACTGATATTGGAACCACATCCCACAGAAAGTGAGTAAGAACTTGTAGCCTGAGACCTAACTGGACTGACTGGCATAGGAAATGTTAATTAAAAAGGAATTAACATTTACTGATTAACTACTATGTGCCAGAAACTGTGCTGGATGCTTTATATATTTTGTCTAACCTAATAACTACTCAGAAAGGTATGTTTGATCGCTTGATTTTAAAACTGAGGAACGGAAATGAGGTTTAGGAGTGCTGAATAACTTTCCCAAAGTCATACACACAGCTAGCTAGTCAGGGAAGAATATGGTTTACATTCATGACTTCAAAGTCCAAAGGTCTCACACTTGACTTTACCACAATTCAAGAAAACTTTTCCTGATTTTTCATTCCTATTATAAGGAAATTTAAAAAAACAACAGGTTCTTTCCACATTTTTTCCTACGATTTTTAAAAATAAGAGTCATTTCCTTGGCAAATTCTTCCTGTGGCAGGGCTGAAACTGTCAATTACAAGTAAGCCTCTCTGAAGACTCAGTGAAAACATCTAAAATAAGTTCATCATTATTCATACTTTCTCATTTCCTCTCAAGTTACAGAATTCCCACTTGGAAGAGAATTATTATTATTTTTTTGAGACAGAGCCTCACTCTGTTGCCAGACTGGAGTACAGTGGTGCAATCTCAGCTCACTGCAATCTCCACCTCCCGGGTTCAAGCGATTCCCCTGCCTCAGCCTCCTGAGCAGCTGGGACTACAGGCACGTGCCACCACACCCAGCTAATTTTTGTATTTTTAGTAGAGATGGGATTTCACCATATTGGCCAGGCTGGTCTCGATCTCTTGACCTCATGATCTGCCTGCCTCGGCCTCCCAAAGTGCTAGGAGGCTTAATGACATTTTGGAATATGGTGCTGTAAAAGTACATCATTATTGAGCAAAACTAAAAAAAAACAGTTAAAAACCTAGTATCTGTAATTTCTGAGTAAGACTGGTTCTTAGAGATGACTTCAGTTCACATACATGGTCCTGTAGGGCATAGATTTATTCATTTTTTAAAAACATACAGTAAAATTCACTCTTTTTGGTTTAGAGGTCTATGAGATTTGACAAATGTATACAGCTGTGTAACTACCACCACAATCAAGTTTGATCACCCTCAAAAATTCCCTCATGATGCCCATTTGTAATCAACTCCTCCCCCTGCCCTCCCCCGCCACACCCAGTCCCCAGCCTCCAAAACTACTGATCTGTTTTCTATTCCTATAATTTTGCCTTTTAAAGAATATCATATTGGCTGGGCACGGTGGCTCACGCCTGTAATCCCAGCACTTTGGGAGGTGGAGGCAAGTGGATCACTTGAGGTCAGGAGTTCAAGACCAGCCTGGCCAATATGGTGAAACCCCGTCTCTACTAAAAATACAAAAATTGGCTGGGCATGGTGGCAGGCTCCCGTAGTCCTAGCTACTCAGGAGGCTGAGGCACAAGAACTGCCTGAATCCGAGAGGCAGAGGTTGCGGTGAGCCAAGGTGGCATCACTGCACTCCAGCCTGGGAGATAGAGCGAGACTCCATCTCAAAAAAAAAAAAAAAAAAAAAAAAAGTCATATAAATGGAATCATACAGTATGTTCTCTTTTACAACTGAGTAAGTATTTCATCATATGCATATATCACTATGTTTATCCAATCACCAGTTGAAGTATATCTTGGTTATTTCCGGTTTTGGTGATAATAAATAAAGCCATTATACTATACCTTTATAGGTTTTCATATAAGAAATTTGGTCATATGGTAATTGAATGTCTGACTTTATAAGATACTCTTTCCCAAAATGTCTTCACCATTTTACCTTCCCACCTGCAATGTATGAGTTTCAGTTGCTCAGCAATTGGTATTGTCTCTTTTTTTAAGCCATTCTAATAGGTACATAGTGGTATTTCTTGCCATTTTAATTTGCATAATATTCCTAATGACTAATAGTTCTTGGCCTCTGCTTATCCACATCTTTTTCTGTTTTTGTTTTTATTTGTATCCACATCTTATTTGATGAAGTATCTGTTTAAATTTGTCTATTCTAAAAAAATTATGTTATTTCTTTCCTGTTGGGTTTAGAGAGTTCTTAATACACTCTGGGTTCAAGCCTTTTGTAGACATGTTTTGCAAATGTTTTTTCCTAGTCTCTGGCTTTACTTTTCATTCATTTTTGTTTTGAGATGGAGTCTCACTCTGTCACCCAGGCTGGGGTGTGCAATGGCGCGATCTCAGCTCACTACAACCTCCGCCCCCCAGGTTCAAGCGATTCTTCTGCCTCATCCTCCCAAGTAGCTGGGATTACAGGCATGCGCCACCACACCCAGCTAATTTTGTATTTTTAATCGAGATGGGGTTTCTCCATGTTGGTCAGGCTGGTCTGGAACTCCCGACCTCAGGTGATCCACTTGCCTCCACCTCCCAAAGTGCTGGGATTACAGGCGTGAGCCACTGTGTCCGGCCAATTTTTCATTCTCTTAACAGTGTCTTTAGCAAAGCAGAAGTTTTCATCTTGATGAGGTTAATTTTTTTTAATATACTTTGATATTATATCTAAGCAATCTTTGCCTAGCTCAAGTTCTCAGAGGTTTTTTGATTTAGATTGTAAGCTCCACAACGGTAGAAAACTTGTATGTGTTGTATTCATTCAGGTATGGTAACCACTAGTGTGTGTCATATATAGTAGTGCTAAATACATATTTATTGCATGAATGAATTCATCTGAAATTTCAGCTTGAGCTTCTCCCTTCTCAGTCCTCTTTTCTCTCTCTTTTTCTCTCTCAGAGCTGGGACACCCATCTTCTCCTGCCCTTAAACATTAATTTGGTTGGTTGAATCTATGGATGCGGAGGGCTGAGTGTATATGCAAAGTGTTTAGTATGTACCTAACAGTAAACACTCAGTTTATTTTAGACTTTGAGGAAAAGTAGGATTTTAGGAGCTTCTGACTACTCTCTTTGAACTTCCCATAGCTTTCGCCCTTAATACACAAATTAAACACTGATCCTTATTCCTCTCTTGAACTCCAGTACCAAGTTTTGACTCTCAGCTCACTGCACTCGTTACTTGACCTCGTGAAGGATACTTAACTATCTTGTCACTCAGTAGTGTTGTTTCAAGAATTAAAAAAGAGTTTATATATTTAAAGCACCCAGCACAGTGTCTGGTAATCAGTAAGTGCTCAATAAATAAAGCTATTTTAACTGTTATCTGATTTCTTTGGTGGCCTTCAGAGCTTAGCTTGTTGCAAACTGCACCTCCTGTACCTCTGATGTTTGTATTTACCTGCTTATTTCTTTTACTAATACCTCAGATCTCAACAGCAGGGGCAAACACTTCAAAGTATTTTCTTTTCTTTTCTTCAGAGACAGGATCTTGCTTTGTCACCCAGGCTGGAGTGCAGTGGTCCAAACATAGCTAACTGCAGCCTTAGGCTCAAGCAATCCTCCCACCTCCGCCCCCAAAGAGCTGGGACTACAGGCACACACCACAACACCCAGTTAATTTTTGTATTTTTTTGTAGAGATGGGGTTTTGCTGTGTTGCCCAGGCTGGTCTCAAACTCTTGAGCTCAAGCGTTCGGCCTGCCTTGGCCTCCCAAAGTGCTGAGATTACAGGCTTCAGCCACCATGCCTGGCCTTAAAGTATTTTCCAGTTCTCCCTCTTCACTTGACTTTCAATCAGTTCCACATATATATTTTTTTCATAGTCACATTTCCCTGATCAGAAATTTTGTTGCTCTCAATTATTTGCCAATTAAGTAGAAGCAAAAAATGGTTAGGGATCGAATCCTTGATTTGCAGCTTTCTGGCTTCATGGTCTTGGGCAAATTACATGACTTGTCTGTGTATCACTTGTCTGTGTGTCAATTTCCTCATCTTCTATAATGAGAATACAGCAGTAACCACTGGCAGTTTGAGGATTAAATGAATTAATACATACAAAGTACTTAGAACCATGCCCCACACATAGCAAATACTATACATGTCTTCGCTTTTTAAGTACAGATTTAGTATGGTATACCAGGTGTTCAGTCTTGTCTACTGTGTTAGTCAGGGTTTTCCAGAGAGACAGAACCAATAGGATGGATGGACAGACGGTCAGATGGATAGATGAATGAATGAATATTTACTACAGGAATTGGCCATGCAATTATGGAGGATGAGAAGTCCTATGACAGGCTGTCTGCAAGCTGGAAACCTAGGGATACCAATAGTGTGGTTCAGTCCAAGTCCAAAAGCCTTAGAAACAAGGAAGCTGACAATACAACTCTCTGAGGCTGAAGGCCTGAGAACCCGGGGGTGCTGCTGGTACAAGTCCCAGAGTCCAAAGGCTGATGAGCCTGGAGACCTAATGATTTTCCACGCATATATTTTATAGTCTCTTCTATGGTCTATTATCTCAAGGTCTTACAGTGCTAATTCTCTTGTCTCTTATTGTATAATCCTTTATTATATCTGCTAATCATTCCTACATATGATTTATAACATTTAAAAAGTTATAAGGTCATCTTTACTGATGCTAAACTTTTTGGGAGGAATTTCATGCATTCTAGATTATGAAATTTGCTTCTAGGCTGGGTGCGGTGGCTCAGGCCTGTAATCCCAGCACTCTGGGAGGCTGAGGCGGGAGGATCACGAGGTCAGGAGATCAAGACCATCCTGGCTAACACAGTGAAACCCCGTCTCTCCTAAAAATACAAAAAATTAGCCAGGCATGGTGGCGGGCACCTGTAGTCCCAGCTACTCAGGAGGCTGAGGCAGGAGAATGGCATGAACCAGGGAGGCAGAGCTTGCAGTGAGCTGAGATCGTGCCAGTGCACTCCAGCCTGGGTGACAGAGCGAGACTCTGTCTCAAAAAAAAAAAAAAAAAAGGTGCTTCTAAAAGGTACCTGATATGGTTTAGCTCTGTGTTCCCACCCAAATCTCACCCTGAATTGCAATAATCCCCATGCATCAAGGGCAGGACAAGGTGGAAGTAATTGGATCATGGGGGCGGTTTCCCCCATGCTGTTCGTGGGATGATCAGCTAGTCTCATGAGACCTGATGGTTTTATAAGCGTCTGGCATTTCCCTTGCTGGCTCTCATTCTCTCTCCTGCCACCTTGTGAAGAGGTGCCTTCCGCCACGATTTTAAGTTTCCTGAGGCCTCCCCAGCCATGAGGAACTGTGAGTCAAATTAAACCTCTTTTCTTTATAAATTACCCAGTCTTGGGTATTTCTTCATAGCAGCATGAGAACGAACTAATACAGCACCCCAGCCATATTACTATCCTAAGACCTATTTTATATTAATATGGGGATTCTTATACCATGTAGGGTTATGATATATGAAGTCTAAACCTAGGATTTCAATTTTTTCTAGGAGGCTCCTTTTTTTCCATTTGAGTCCAGGCAAGCTTCTTTTTCTGCTTTTTCTTCTAGTTCTCTATTTCATGGATTGTAACACTGGAGGTTCTGGTTCTATGCTGGGTTCTCAGTTCTAATTATCTGCTTTGTATAAGTCCAGTGCCTTCAAAATGGATGGTGAAACCAAAGTCTTTAACTAATAAATTCTTTTTTATTTTATTTATTTATTTTTTTTAGACAGTCTCGCTCTGTTGCCCAGGCTGGAGCTCAATGGCACGATCTCAGCTCACTGCAACCTCCACCTCCTGAGTTCAAGCAATTCTTGTGCCTCAGCCTCCCGAGAAGCTGGGATTACAGGCGTATGCCACCACACCCAGCTAATTTTTGTATTTTTAGTAGAGACAGGGTTTCACCATGTTGGCCAGGCTGGTCTCGAACTCCTGACCTCAGATGATCCACCTGCCTTGGCCTCCCAAAGTGCTGGGATTACAGGGTGAGCCACCACGCCCAGCCTCATAAATTCTTTCTCTCCTAGGCTGCTCCATCAGCTGGCATCATTCCTACCTTGCTTTCAATTCCCTTTTAATTTCTATTAGCAGGAGAGATGTGTCTTCATTGAAAACTCAGCTATCTTTAAGAGAAAAATATTGTTTATTTGTTTAAAAATGTATTCAACCCCCCGATTCTAAAATAAAAGTTGAAATGATGTTTTTACAAAGGAAATAAAAAGGATTTATTCAGCACTCCTAGGTTTTTGTATTCAGAATTCAGAGTATTTCTTTTTTTTTTTTTCCTTGAGATGGAGTTTCGCTCTTGTTGCCCAGGCTGGAGTGCAATGGCACGATCTCAGCTCACCGCAACCTCTGCCTCCTGGGTTCAAGCGATTCTCCTGTCTCAGACTCCCAAGTAGCTGGGATTACAGGCATGCGCCACGATGCCCAACTAATTTTGTGTTTTTAGTAGAGATGGGGTTTCTCCATGTTGGTCAGGCTGGTCTCAAACTCCTGACTTCAGGTCATCCACCTGCCTTGGCCTCCCAAAGTGCTGGGATTACAGGTGTGAGCCACCATGCCCGGCCTGTATTCAGAGTATTTCCATGTTAAATTAATCCACAGTCTGCCAGAACCAACCAGACCAACTGGTTTTTCTATTGATTTCAGGCTATCTTATAAGTAACCAACATACTAAAATTTCCTATCATTTAAAACCATTTTTTGTTGATTCTCTTGGGTTTTTCAGATAGATATCATCTGTAGAGACAAATATGAAAAAACTTTATTCTTGCTTTCCAACATTTACAATATTTTTTTGTCCAACAGACCACTACTTCTAACCCAGTGTTGAACAGGGGTGTCTGAGAGCATCCTCGTCTTCCTCCCAAATTAACTGCATATGTTTCACCATTATGCATGACTCTGGGACAGTTTTTCAATCATTTAAAGAATGTATTATGCTATTCCTATTATGCTAAGATTTATAAGGACTGAATAATAAATACTTTTTAAGGCTTTTAAATTTGAGATGTAATTCACACCACATAAAATGAATCATTTTAAAGTAAACAATTCAGGACGGACATGGTGGCTCACGCCTGTAATCCCCGCATTTTGGGAGGCTAAGGCAGGAGCATCACTTGAGGTCAGGAGTTCGAGACCAGCCTGACCAACATGGTGAAACACTGTCTCTACTAAAAATACAAAAGTTAGCTGGGTGTGGTGGTGCACATCTGTAATCTCAGCTACTCGGGAGGCTGAGGCATGAGACTCGCTTCAACCCAGGAGGTGGAGGTTGCAGTGAGCCAAATTGCGCCACTGCACTCCAGCCTGGGCAACAGAGCTAGACTGCCTCAAGAAAAATAAACATAAACAATAAACAATTCAGTGGTAGTTAGTATACTCACAACATTGTAGAATCACCACCTTTATCTAGTTCCAAAACATTTTCTTGCACCAAAAGGAAAACTTGTACGCATTAAGCAGTTGTCTCCATTGCCCCTCCCCACAGCCCCCAGCAACTACCAATCTGCATTCTGTCTTTATGAATTTACCTATCCTGGATATTTCACATACAGGGAATCATACAATATGTGGCCTTTCATGTCTGGCTTATTTTACCTAGCATACTGTTTTCCAGGTTCATCCACACCACAGCATATATGTATTTCAATGCTTTTCAATACCTGAGTGACATTCCATTTTATGCATGTACCACAATTTTGTTTATCCATTCTACCATCAATGGACATTTGGAGTGTTTACATCTTTGGCTATTGTGAATAGTGGTGCTATAAACATGTATTTTTCTTGAAGTACCTGTTTTCAATTCTTTGGGGTATATAACTAGCAGTGAAATGTTAGGTCATATGGTAATTCTATACTTAGCTTTTTGAGGTACCACCAATCTGCTTTTCACAGAAGCTGAACCATTTTACTTTCCCACCAGCAATGTATGAGAGCTCCAATTTCTCTACATCCTTGCCAACACTTGTTGTTTTCTGTTTTGTTTCAAATTATAGCCATCCAAGTGAGGGTGAAGTGGTATCTTTGTGGCTTTGATTTGCATTTCCCTGACTAATGATGTTGAGTATCTTTTCAAGTGTTTGTTGGCTAGCTGTGTATCTTCTTTAGATAAATTTCTTTTTTTTATTTTTAAAATTTGAGACAAGGTCTCACTTTGTTGCCCAGGCTGATCTCGAACTCCTGGGCTCAAGCGATCCTGCTGATTCAGCCTCCAAAAGTGCTGGGATTACAGGCATGAGCCACTGCGCCTGGCCTTCTTTGGAGAAATTTCTATTCAAGTCCTTTGCCCATTTAAAAATTAGGTTGTCTTTTTTTGTTAAGATATAAAGGTTCTTTATATATTCTGGACACTAGATCTTTATCAGACATATAATTTCCAAACATTTTCTCCCATTCTATAGTTTCTTTTCACTTTCTTGATAATATTCTTTGATGCACAGTAGTTTCTAATTTTGATGAAATCCAGTGTATCTATTTTTTCTTTCGTTGCTCATGCTTTTAATGTCTTATTTAAGAATCCACTCCCAGATCCAAAGTTGTTAAGACTACCCTATGCTTCCTTTGAATAATTGTATGGTTTTAGACTGTTGATCCTTTTTTTTTTTTTTTTTTTTTTTTTGAGATGGAGTCTTGCTCTGTTGCCCAGGCTGGAGTGCAGTGGCGCGATCTCGTCTCACTGCAACCTCCACCTCCCGGGATCAAGCAATTCTCCTGCCTCAGCCTCCCAAGTAGCTGGGACCACAGGTATCTGCCACCACACCAGGCTAATTTTGGGGGTTTGTGTGTGTGTGTGTGTGTGTGTGTGTGTGTGTGTGTTTTTGAGATGGAGTTTTATTCTTGTTTCCCAGGCTGGAGTGTAATGGCACGATCTCGGCTCACTGCAACCTCCGCCTCCTGGGTTCAGGTGATTCTCCTGCCTCAGTCTCGGACTGCAAAGCGCTAGGATTACAGGCGTGAGCCACCACTTTAGTATTTACTTTTAGATCCCATTTGTTGCTATTTTTGTGCCTATTTGTTCTTTTCTTTTACCCAGACTGCTCATCTGCGATACTTTTTTATGTATATTCATCAGTAGAACTGCTCTATTGTTTTCTTTTTTTGCACTATCTTTATTAGGTTGTTGTAGCAGGATTTTGTCAACGCTATAAAAGAATCTGAAAACTGTCCATTATTTTCCTATATACTCTGGTATAGTTAAATAGCATAAGAATTACTCTGAGTGTTTGACAGAACTGACCTGTGAAACCATCTGTATTAGTTCCTTTTAGATAAACAGACAGTTTTTGGTTTTGTTTTATAACAGCTCTCTTTTTTTTTTGTTTGTTTGTTTTTGTTTGAGATGGAGTCTCGCTCTGTCGCCCAGGCTGGAGTACAGTGGCGCAATCTCGGCTCACGGCAAGCTCCGCCTCCCGGGTTCACGCCATTCTCCTGCCTCAGCCTCTCCGAGTAGCTGGGACTACAGGCGCCCGCCACCATGCCCGGCTAATTTTTTTTTTTTTTGTATTTTTAGTAGAGACGGGGTTTCACTGTGGTCTCGATCTCCTGACCTCGTGATCCGCCCGCCTCGGCCTCCCAAAGTGCTGGGATTACAAGCGTGAGCCACCACGCCCGGCCTAACAGCTCTATTTTTTTAAGGTTTGAGGCCTATTCAACTTTTCCTGCTTTAGTTAACTAGTAAATGTATATTTTCCTAGAACATTTATAGCTAATCTAAAATTTCAAATGTATTAGCATAGGCTGGGCACGGTGGCTCACACCTGTAATCCCAGCACTTTGGGAGGCCAAGATAGGAGGATCACCTGATGTCAGGAGTTCGAGACCAACCTGGCCAACATGGTGAAAAGCTCCGTCTCTACTAAAAACACAAAAATATTAGCCAGGAGTGGTGGTGGGTGCCTGTAATCTCAGCTACAGGGGAAGCTAAGGCAGGAGAATCACTTGAACCTGGGAGGCAGAGGTTGCGGTAAGCTGAGATTGCACCACTGCACTCCTGCCTGGGCGACAAGAGCAAAACTCTGTCTCAAAAAAAAAAAAAAAAAAAAAGGTATTAGCATATACTCCAAGTATTCACATATCTTAATTTCTTTGGGTCTGTGGTTGGGTCTCCCCACTTTCTTATCTGTAGTATTATATACCTGTGCTTTCTTTCATTTTCTATATTAAGGCTAATTTCTACTACTACCTTCAACTCAATCCCTCAATGTTTTCATTTTATATTAATAATAAAATGAGAAAGTAGAGTTTTATGATCTCTGAGTTACCTGTAGGATCTGAGGAATGGATATAGGTTTTAAAGTATTTCCAATGGGCATCATTCTATCACTTAGCTTAATCAGTTCAATTGGGCACATACAGCTATTTATGCCAGCCAAAAAGAAAAAAAAAAAAGGAAGACTTGGTAGAAGGGAACAAAATTATTTCATTTATGGACTATTATAGAAATGTGGAAATAGAAATAAGCTTTGTGTCTTATTAGACTGTGAGAAAAACATGCCCACTGAAATAAACATTATTAAAGAGATCCCTTTTCTTCTCTGAGACACTATCTCACTGAAGAATTGCCGCTGATTTATGCTTAATCGCTAAAATATTTGACACTGGGACTTCTTTTGTTTGTATGCCTTTTCCAAACTCCTTCTGAGTAAGAAATTTTTATTCACAAAAATGTACTTTAGAAAAACTAGTATGTGGAATTTCATTCTTGGATGAATTAAGTCATTTTTCCCTTTCTTGAAAAAATTATTTAAAAAATAGATTCCCTCCCCCTGCTTTCGTGATTTATCCATCACAAGAAATGCAGACCTCTGATGTGAGAGGCTCTACAGTCAGCAGTTCCCAACATTAACAAAAGTGACATGATATTCATCAAGTTATAAGGAGCTTTACAGCATCTTAACACATACATACATAGCCTATGCTATACAGCAAACATAGTATGCAGATGTGCACAATACAATAGCAAAACTTGTTTTGAGTCTTTAACCAAAGAGGAATAGTTAAATTAAAATGGGCTATTCTTTAACTATAAATTTGGACTACAATTCCATCTAACAGTCTGTATGACCTAAGCAGATATGTTTAATCATGTAAGTTTAGAACTGAAAAAAATGTGAGATCCCAAAACTTTACTTTTCAAATGTGACATTAGGTGTCCAAAAAGTTAAGTGAGTTATACAAGGTCATATAACTTAGTAAATTAACAGAGCCAGGAATAGAACTCTGATCTTTTGATTTCTAGATCTATCTTCTTTCAACTACCTCACACAACCTCTCTGTTAAAGCTTACCTGCAACTCTCCTATTTAAGTCATGGTTTACAGTTTACTGTTATTACACATATTAACTTATCATTATTCTTCTTTAAAACAAAGAAAAGATGACAGAATTGGAGTATAGTCATTTTGCAACCCTTAATGAGTAAACCCAGGCAAAGACCATGAAAGAACTACTGCTATTTTCATCACGAGAGAATGATAATCAGCTATTGTGTGCCTTCCGATTAATAGTGAACACCACCAATGAGGTATTTCTGGGGACGGGGGGGAGTTAAATATAACCAAGCCTCTAAAACTAACTACCAATTCAAAAAAAAGTAAAGAAAACAAAGAAACATGTTAAACAAAATGAGTTTTGGGGGCATTCTCATCTTGCTAAGGAGAGAAGGATTAGATTTCAGCACCTACCAGAGGAATGGGCTACATTGAACACCCCAGGCTTTCATCTGGAACACCTGGAAAAGTATGGCCTAGGAACGGAAGTAAATCAGAGGAAGACAGAGCCTTGCCAAAACTATAATCCAGCCTCAATTCTGTTAATACAAAATTTCACAAGGGCATTATTACAAGAAAGGAAACTTTACAGGCCAATCTGTCTCAAAAACATAGATGTGAAGTTTCTGAACAAAATATTAGCAAACAGAATCCCTTAATACACTCAATAAATTCAACTTGATCATGATGAGTACTAAGCTGAGTTTATTTCAGGAATGTAAAGTTGGTTGACTATTCAAAAATCTAATCAGTGGAATAAACCAATTAACAATTAAGATAAAAATAATAATCATCTGGGCTGGGCATGGTGGCTTGCACCTGTAATCCCAGCTCTTTGAGAGGCTGAGGCAGGCAGATCACATGAGGCCAGGAGTTCAAGACCAGCCTGGCCAACATGGTGAAACCCTATCTCTACAAAATATACCAAAATTAGCCAGGCGTGGTGGCGCCTGCCTGTCTCAAAAAAAGCAAGACTCTGTCTTTAAAAAAAAAATCATAATCATCTCAATAAGTACAGGAAAATTTTTGCTAAAATTCAGTTTTCATTCATAGTTTTTAAAATATACCTTAACCGTCCAGGCACGATGGCTCACACCTGTAATCCCAGCACATTGGGAGGCCAAGGTGGGCAGATCACTTGAGGCCAGGAGTTTGAGACTAACAAGGCAAAATCCCATCTCTACTAAAAATACAAAATTAGCTGGGAGTGGTGGTGCATGCCTGTAATCCCAGCTACTCAGGAGGCTGAGGCATGAGAATCGCTTGAACCTGGGAGGTGGAGGTTACAGTAAGCCAAGATCGTGCCACACTCCACTCCAGCCTGGGTGACAGAGCAAAACTCTTGTCTCAAAAAATATATCCATATCTTAACCCAGAGTAGAGGGGAACTTGCTTAATTTGAGAAACTGTGATAAGATTGAAAATGAGGCAAGAATATTTGCTCTCACCAAATCTACCCAGCGCTGTACCACAAGCTCTGCCCAGTGCAATGAGGCAAGAAAAAGTAATTATAAAAATTGAAATGGGCTGGGCGTGGTGGCTCACGCTTGTAATCCCAGCACTTTGGGAGGCCGAGGCGGGCGGATCATGAGGTCAGGAGATCGAGACCATGGTGAAACCCCGTCTCTACTAAAAATACAAAAAATTAGCTGGGCGTGGTGGCAGGCGCCTGTAGTCCCAGCTACTCGGAGAGGCTGAGGCAGGAGAATGGCGTGAACCTGGGAGGCGGAGCTTGCAGTGAGCCGAGATTGCGCCACTGCACTCCAGCCTGGGTGACAGAGCGAGACTCCGTTTAAAAAAAAAAAAAAAAAAAAATTGAAACGGAAGATATACAACTATAATATTCATAGACTATATTATTGTATTAGTAGAAAAAACAGAAGATTCAAATAAAATACTATTAATAACTGCATTTAGTAAGGTTGCTAGATCTAATTTCAATATACAAAAGTGGTTAATATTTTTATAACAGCAATAAGCAGAAAATTATATTTAAAAATTTACCATTTACAACAGCATCAAAACTGAATGCTTGATTTCTTTTTTTTAATTTAATTTTATTATTATTATACTTTAAGTTTTAGGGTACATGTGTACAACATGCAGGTTTGTTACATATGTATACATGTGCCATGTTGGTGTGCTGCACCCATTAACTCATCATTTACATTAGGTATATCTCCTAATGCTATCCCTCCCCCCACCCCACAACAGTCCCCAGTGTGTGATGTTCCCTTTCCTGTGTCCATGTGTTCTCATTGTTCAATTCCCACCTATGAGTGAGAACACGCAGTGTTTGGTTTTTTGTCCTTGCGATAGTTTGCTGAGAATGATGGTTTCCAACTTCATCCATGTCCCTACAAAGGACATGAACTCATCCTTTTTTATGGCTGCATAGTATTCCATGGTGTATATGTGCCACATTTTCTTAATCCAGTCTATCGTTGTTGGACATTTAGGTTGGTTCCAAGTCTTTGCTATTGTGAACAGTGCCACTATAAACATGCGCGTGCATGTCTTTATAGCAGCATGATTTATAATCCTCTGGGTATATACCCAGTAATGGGATGGCTGGGTCAAATGGTATTTCTAGTTCTAGATCCCTGAGGAATCGCCACACTGACTTCCACAATGGTTGAACTAGTTTACAGCCCCACCAACAGTGTAAAAGTGTTCCTATTTCTCCACATCCTCTCCAGCACCTGTTGCTTCCTGACTTTTTAATGATCACCATTCTAACTGGTGTGAGACGGTATCTCATTGTGGTTTTGATTTGCATTTCTCTGATGGCCAGTGATGATGAGCATTTTTTCATGTGTTTTTTGGCTACATAAATGTCTTCTTTTGAGAAGTGTCTGTTCATATCCTTCGCCCCCTTTTTGATGGGGTTGTTTTTTTCTTGTAAATTTGTTTGAGTTCATTGTAGATTCTGGATATTAGCCCTTTGTCAGATGAGTAGGTTGCAAAAATTTTCTCCCATTCTGTAGGTTGCCTGTTCACTCTGATGGTAGTTTCTTTTGCTGTGCAGAAGCTCTTTAGTTTAATTAGATCCCATTTGTCAATTTTGGCTTTTGTTACCATTGCTTTTGGTGTTTTAGACATGAAGTCCTTGCCCATGCCTATGTCCTGAATGGTACTGCCTAGGTTTTCTTCTAGGGTTTTTATGGTTTTAGGTCTAACATGTAAGTCTTTAATCCATCTCGAATTAATTTTTGTATAAGGTGTAAGGAAGGGATCCAGTTTCAGCTTTCTACATATGGCTGGCCAGTTTTTTCAGCACCATTTATTAAATAGGGAATACTTTCCCCATTTCTTGTTTTTATCAGGTTTGTCAAAGATCAGATACTTGTAGATATGCGGCATTATTTCTGAGGGCTCTGTTCTGTTCCATTGGTCTATATCTCTGTTTTGGTACCGGTACCATGCTATTTTGGTTACTGTAGCCTTGTAGTATAGTTTGAAGTCAGGTAGCGTAATGCCTCCAGCTTTGTACTTTTGGCTTAGGATTGACTTGGCGATACGGGCTCTTTTTTGGTTCCATATGAACTTTAAAGTAGTTTTTTCCAATTCTGTGAAGAAAGTCATTGGTAGCTTGATGGGGATGGCATTGAATCTATAAATTACCTTGGGCAGTATGGCCATTTTCACAATACTGATTCTTCCTACCCATGAGCATGGAATGTTCTTCCATTTGTTTGTATCTTCTTTTATTTCATTGAGCAGTGGTTTGTAGTTCTCCTTGAAGAGGTCCTTCACATCCCTTGTAAGTTGGATTCCTAGGTATTTTATTCTCTTTGATTGTGAATGGGAGTTCACTCATGATTTGGCTCTCTGTCTGTTATTGGTGTATAAGAATGCTTGTGATTTTTGTACATTGATTTTGTATCCTGAGACTTTGCTGAAGTTGCTTATCGGATTGAGGAGATTTTGGGCTGAGACAATGGGGTTTTCTAGATATACAATCATGTCATCTGCAAACACGGACAATTTGACTTCCTCTTTTCCTAATTGAATACCCTTTATTTCTTTCTCCTGCCTGATTGCCCTGGCCAGAACTTCCAACACTATGTTGAATAGGAGTGGTGAGAGAGGGCATCCCTGTCTTGTGCCCATTTTCAAAGGGAATGCTTCCAGTTTTTGCCCATTCAGTATGACATTGGCTGTGGGTTTGTCATAGTTAGCTCTTATTATTTTGAGATATGTCCCATCAATACCTAATTTATTGAGAGTTTTTAGCATGAAGAGCTGTTGAATTTTGTCAAAGGCCTTTTCTGCATCTATTGAGATAATCATGTGGTTTTTGTCTTTGGTTCTGTTTATATGCTGGATTACATTTACTGATTTGCCTATGTTGAACTAGCCTTGCATCCCAGGGATGAAGCCTACTTGATCATGGTGGATAAGCTTTTTGATGTGCTGCTGGATTTGGTTTGCCAGTATTTTATTGAGGATTTTTGCATCAATGTTCATCAAGGATATTGGTCTAAAATTCTCTTTTTTTGTTGTGTCTCTGCCAGGCTTTGGTATCAGGATGATGCTGGCCTCATAAAATGAGTTAGGGAGGATTCCCTCTTTTTCTATTGATTGGAATAGTTTCTGAAGGAATGGTACCAGCTCTTCTTTGTACCTCTGGTAGAATTCAGCTGTGAATCCATCCGGTCCTGGACTTTTTTTGGTTGGTAAGCTATTGATTATTGCCTCAATTTCAGAGCCTGTTATTGGTCTATTCAGAGATTCAACTTCTTCCTGGTTTAGTCTTGGGAGGATGTATGTGTCGAGGAATTTATCCATTTCTTCTAGATTTTCTAGTTTATTTGCATAGAGGTGTTTATAGTATTCTCTGATGGTAGTTTGTATTTCTGTGGGATTGGTGGTGATATCCCCTTTATCATTTTTTATTGCATCTATTTGATTCTTCTCTCTTTTCTTCATTAGTCTTGCTAGCGGTCTATCAATTTTGATCTTTTCAAAAAACCAGCTCCTGGATTCCTTAATTTTTTGAAGGGTTTTTTGTGTCTCTATTTCCTTCAGTTCTGCTCTGATCTTAGTTATTTCTTGCCTTCTGTTAGCTTTTGAATGTGTTTGCTCTTTTCTAGTTCTTTTAATTGTGATGTCAGGGTGTCAATTTTAGATCTTTCCTGCTTTCTCTTGTGGCATTTAGTGCTATAAGTTTCCCTCTACACACTGCTTTGAATGTGTCCCAGAGATTCCGGTATTTCGTGTCTTTGCTCTCGTTGGTTTCAAAGAACATCTTTATTTCTGCCTTCATTTCATTATTTACCCAGTAGTCATTCAGGAGCAGGTTGTTCAGTTTCCATGTAGTTGAGCAGTTTTGAGTGAGTTTCTTAATCCTGAGTTCTAGTCTGATTGCACTGTGGTCTGAGAGACAGTTTGTTATAATTTCTGTTCTTTTACATTTGCTGAGGAGTGCTTTACTTCCAACTATGTGGTCAATTTTGGAGTAGGTGTGATGTGGTGCTGAAAAGAATGTATATTCTGTTGATTTGGGGTGGAGAGTTCTGTAGATATCTATTAGGTCTGCTTGGTGCAGAGCTGAGTTCAATTCCTGGGTATTCTTGTTAACTTTGTCTCATTGATCTGTCTAATGTTGACAGTGGGGTGTTAAAGTCTCCCATTATTATTGTGTGGGAGTGTAAGTCTCTTTGTAGGTCACTCAGGACTTGCTTTATGAATCTGAGTGCTCCTGTATTGGGTGCATATATATTTAGGATAGTTAGCTCTTCTTGTTGAATTGATCCCTTTACCATTATGTAATGGCCTTCTTTGTCTCTTTTGATCTTTGTTGGTTTAAAGTCTATTTTATCAGAGACTAGGAATGCAACCCCTGCCTTTTTTTGTTTTCCATTTGCTTGGTAGATCTTCCTCCATCCCTTTATTTTGAGCCTATGTGTGATTCTGCACGTGAGATGAGTTTCCTGAATACAGCACACTGATGGGTCTTGACTCTTTATCCAATTTGCCAGTCTGTGTCTTTTAATTGGAGCATTTAGCCCATTTACATTTAAAGTTAATATTGTTATGGGTGAATTTGGTCCTGTGATTATGATGTTAGCTGGTTATTGTGCTCGTTAGTTGATGCAGTTTCTTCCTAGCCTTGATGGTCTTTACAATTTGGCATGTTTTTGCAGTGGCTGGTACCGGTTGTTCCTTTCCATGTTTAGCGCTTCCTTCAGGAGCTCTTTTAGGGCAGGCCTGGTGGTGACAAAATCTCTCAGCATTTGCTTGTCTGTAAAGTATTTTATTTCTCCTTCACTTATGAAGCTTAGTTTGGCTGGATATGAAATTCTGGGTTGAAAATTCTTTTCTTTAAGAATGTTGAATATTGGTCCCCACTGTCTTCTGGCTTGCAGAGTTTCTGCCAAGAGATCAGCTGTTAGCCTGATGGGCTTCCCTTTGTGGGTAACCTGACCTTTATCTCTGGCTGCCCTTAACATTTTTTCCTTCAACTTTGGTGAATCTGACAATTATGTGTCTTGGAGTTGCTCTTCTCGAGGAGTATCTTTGTGGCGTTCTCTGTATTTCCTGAATTTGAATGTTGGCCTGCCTTGCTAGATTGGGGAAGTTCTCCTGGATAATAACCTGCAGAGTGTTTTCCAACTTGGTTCCATTCTCCCCGTCACTTTCAGGTACACCAATCAGATGTAGATTTGGTCTTTTCATGTAGTCCCATATTTCTTGGAGGCTTTGTTCGTTTCTTTTTATTCTTTTTTTCTCTAAACTTCTCTTCTTGCTTCATTTCATTCATTTCGTCTTCCATCCTTGATACCCTTTCTTCCAGTTGATTCCATCGGCTACTGAGGCTTCTGCATTCGTCATGTAGCTCTCGTGCCTTGGTTTTCAGCGCCATCAGGTCCTTTAAGGACTTCTCTGCATTGGTTATTCTAGTTATCCACTCGTCTAATTTTTTTTTCAAAGCTTTTTTCTTTGCCATTGCTTCGAATTTCCTCCTGTAGCTCGGAGTAGTTTGATTGTCTGAAGCCTTCTTCTCTCGTGAAAGTAATTCTCCATCCAGCTTTGTTCCACTGCTAGTGAGGAGATGCATTCCTTTGGAGGAGGAGAGGCGCTCTGGTTTTTAGAGTTTCCAGTTTTTCTGCTCTGTTTTTTTTCCCATCTTTGTGGTTTTATCTACCTTTGGTCTTTGATGATGGTGACGTACAGATGGGTTTTTGGTGTGGATGTCCTTTCTGTTTGTTAGTTTTCCTTCTAACAGACAGGACCCTCAGCTGCAGGTCTGTTGGAGTTTGCTAGAGGTCCACTCCAGACTCTGTTTGCCTGGGTTTCAGCAGCGGTGGCTGCAGAACAGGGGATATTGGTGAACCGCAAATGCTGCTGCCTGATCGTTCCTCTGGAAGTTTTGTCTCAGAGGAGTACCCAGACGTGTGAGGTGTTGGTCCACCCCTACTGGGGGGTGCCTCCCAGTTAGGCTACTCGGGGGTCAGGGACCCACTTGAGGAGGCAGTCTGCCTGTTCTCAGATCTCAAGCTGTGTGCTGGGAGAACCACTACTCTCTTCAAAGCTGTCAGAGAGGGACATTTAAGTCTGCAGAGGTTACTGCTGTCTTTTTGTTTGTCTATGCCCTGCCCCCAGAGGTGGAGCCTATAGAGGCAGGCAGGCCTCCTTGAGCTGTGGGGGGCTCCACCCAGTTCGAGCTTCCCAGCCGCTTTGTTTACCTAATCAAACAACTAACTCAGCAATGGCGGGCGCCCCTCCCCCAGCCTCGCTGCCACCTTGCAGTTTGATCTCAGACTGCTGTGCTAGCCATGAGCGAGACTCTGTGGGTGTAGGACCCTCCGAGCCAGGTGCGGGATATAATCTCCTGGTGCACCGTTTTTTAAGCCCGTTGGAAAAGTGCAGTATTAGGGTAGGAGTGACCTGATTTTCCAGGTGCCTTCTGTCACCCCTTTCTTTGACTAGGAAAGGGAATTCCCTGAACCCTTGCACTTTCCGGGTGAGGCGATGCCTCGCCCTGCTTCGGCTCGCGCACGGTGCCCTGCACCCACTGTCCTGCACCTACTGTCTGGCACTCCCCAGTGAGACGAGCCCGGTACCTCAGTTGGAAATGCAGAAATCACCTGTCTTCTGCGTCGCTCACGCTGGGAGCTGCAGACTGGAGCTGTTCCTATTCGGCCATCTTGGCTCCCTGACTCCTGAATGCTTGATTTCATCCCCCATTCACAAATCTACTCTTCTATCAACAGTCTTCCCCAAATTAATATATGGGAACTCCACCCTTCCAATTGCTCAAATCAAAAACGTTGGTACAGTTCAGGTGCAGTGGCTCACACCTGTAATCCCCGCACTTTGGGAAGCTGAGGTGGGAGAATTGCTTGAGGCCAGGAGTTTCAGACCAGCTTGGACAACACAGTGAGACCCCCAACCTCTACAAAAAAATTAAAAATCAGCCAGGCATCTGTATGTAGTCCCAACTAGTCAGGAGGCTGAGGCAAGAGGATCACTTGAGCTCAGGACTTTGAGGCTGTGAGCTATGACTGTGCCATTGCACTCCAGCCTGGGTGACAGAGGAAGATCCTGTCTCTTAAAAAACAAGAAAAAAAAAGTTAACTTATCTTTCTCTTGTGACACTTCACAAATCTATCAATAAATGATATCAGCTCTACCTACAAAATATATCCAGAATCTGACCCTACCTTACCACTTCCTCTGCCATTACCCTAACATAAGTCACATCATCTTTCATCTGGACTTTTGTAAGAGCCTCTTAAATGATCTCTTTGTTATCACCCTTGCTCGTCTATAGCTGATTCTCAGCACAGGAGCCAGAATGATCCTTTTAACATATAAGTCGTATAATCCCAATCCTCTGTTCAAAACTCTCCAATAGCTTCCTAATTATTTCCTTTTATTCATTCTGAATAAGAGCCAAAATCCTTACAATGGTCTATAAGGCCCTACACCAGTAGTTTGTCAATGAGGAGTGTTTAGAAAATGTATGTGGGCATTTTTGGTAACAATGACTGGGAAAATTATTCCTGGGTAGCGGACAAGGGCCCATGGATGACAGCTATCTGGCTTCCTGTTTGACATTTGAATGTCCTACTGGACTTTCACTTAGAAACTTACTCATAATTATTTTAGATTAGATGTAACTCCACTTTACATATATACACACAATATTTTTTGCACCAATTGCTGTGTCAATCAAAGGAAGGTTGTACTTTGATAAGAATTTTATCAAGAGTTGTTTACCACTTCAGAAAATAACATCACCATTTACAATCCACTGTGGTATATGAGTTACCAACATATCATTTCTATCTACATTTGCAGGTATCTTACCCGCTGCAATTCTCTGTAAAAGTGTACTACTTTAGGTCTCCTAGTATCGTTAGGTCCATTTACATACTGGATATAATTTCATCTAAAATTTCTGTTATTTCTTCTTTATATACTTAATTATGTAAGCATAGATAGGTTATACTCTGTATGCATTTCATTTCAGATAATATAAGGAATACTGTAGCATGTTTGTAGTGGAAATGTAGGTGATAGGGCTGACAGTATTGAAAAGTACTAAACCAATGGTCTGGTATCCTGTTACTTATCTAATCTCATCTCTGCCTTTTGCTCTAAACACACTGGCCTCCTTGCTGTGCTTCCAATATACCAGGCACTCTCCTACCCCAGAGCCTTTGTACTTGCCATTCCTTCTGTTTACAATCTACTTCCCTCAGGCAACCTGAAATGCTTGCTTTCTCACTTTCTTTGTGTCTTTGCTCAAAAGTTACTTTTTCAGTGAGAGATTCCCTAAAACCATTCCATTTTTTTGTTTTTGTTTTTTGGTTTTAAATAGAGATGGGGTTTTGCTATGTTTCCCAAGCTGGTCTCAAACTCCTGGGTTCAAGTGATCCTCCTACCTCAGCCTCCCAAAGTGTTGGGATTACAAGCGTGAGCCACTGTGCCCAGCCATTAACCATTCTATTTTAAATTGTAACCCCTGCCCCATACACTCCCTTCATACTTAACCCTCCCCCACAACCCCTATCATTTTTTTTGTTTTGTTTTGTTTTTGTTTTTAGAACTGGCAAAGGCTATTTATTCAGAGCTTGCTAGCAATGAGGTTAGTTTGGTAGAAACTCGAGGGCAGGCAGAAGAGTGGAAAACCTTCACAGGGCAGGCTCCAGGAGTGTCTAGATGGAGGCTGCTGGCCTGGGGAAGTTGGTGACAGACACTCAAGGCAGAGCATCCTATGTGACTAGCCGGGGATGGAGGTGGTGGGGGGGACACACTTGGCTTTCTCTGGTTGGTCCAGAGTTGGAAGCAGGGACGGAGATTAGGGAAGCTGGCAGTTACTGATCAGGCTCTGGCCATTTGAGGCCAAATGTTATAGAAGTGATTGTTTAGCCATCTGACTATACACTTGGCCTCTCACTGGCAGGATGCTGGGCCCTGGCTGCCAGTTTCTACAGTTCCTTGCTGCCTCCTATGTGTAAACGAGCTTTCCAACCTTGAGAACAGTAGATTACGAAGACAGAGACTTACTTTGGATGGCTGACAGTAGCCCAGTGACCTCATGTCCCGTGGGCCTCAGCTTCCCCACCTGACAAACGAGCAGCGGGGACATCCACTGATGCCCAAACACCAACACCACCCCAGGCAAACTGAGCCACCTGGCCCAGTGGATGTTTACCTCAGGCTGTCCCCTCCCCCAGTGTGCCTGTCTCACAGGCCTTGTCTCACAACCCTAATTCCCTTTGAACATACCAGATACTTTACATATTTACAAGTATTCATAGTCTAATAGCCACTAGGATGTAAGCACGGTGCAAGGATTTTGTCTGTTCTCTGCTTTGTTGTTTGCTGTATTTGCAGTACTTAGAACATTGCCTGGTACACAGCAGACTCCATAAATATCTGCTAAATACATCAATGAATTATTGGTCTCATAGAGAAGAAAATATAGCACATTACTTAGCTCTATACTAAACAATATTAAAAGTCATAATAATGAAAACTTTTACAATAAACTCAAGACACAGAATAGGAGATTTAATTAATGGCTATAGGACAGAATGCAAATGACTGACATGATTTGGCTCTGTGTCCCCACTGAAATCTCATCTTGAACTGTAATCGCCCTGTGTCACGGGAGGAACCTGATGGGAGGTGACTGGATTATGGGGGCAGTTTCCCCCATGCTGTTCTCGTGATAGTGAGTCTCATGAGATCTCATCGTTTTAAAAGTGGCAGTCTTTTTCCTGTGCTGGCACTGAGCTTCTCTCTCCTGACGCCATGTGAAGATGATCCTTGCTTTCCCTTTGCCTTCCACCACGATTGTAAGTTTCCCGAGGCCGCCCTAGCCATGTGGAACTGTGAGTCAATTAAACCTCTTTCCTTTATAAATTACCCATCTTAGGTATTTCTTTATAGCAGTATAAGAATGGACTAATACACTGACCTACATAATGTTACAAATAAAAGGAAAACAGCAGATATAAGTTTGGAGGTAAGAGAGTAAGGGGTTTTAGTATTTTTATTTTACATGGTGGGGAATCAAGATATACTACCTAAAGTTAATGGAACAATAAATTTATGAGTACAGGATACCAACAGTAGAACTAAAAATAATAATTTAATTCCAAAAATCTCCAAAAATCTAAGTGGAAAAGGGTCAAAGGTAGAAGGATGTGTGTGTTAAGTCATCCTTTCTTTTTAGAGAACAGTAGAAAAATGGGTAAATTAAGAGTAGTCAGTGAAACTGTATTATTTTTTAAAAATTAAAACATTACCAATGGTAAAAGTACAAACAAAAATGGTTAAAAGCGTCACTACAGAATGGAAATGGGGTAGGAAAAGTGTTGATTGATTGATTGATGAGGTCTGCTGTGTTGCCGAGGCTGAAGTACAGTACAGGTAGGATCACAGACCCCTATAGCCTCCAACTTTTGGCATCGAGCAATCCTTTTGCCTCAGCCTCCAGAGTACCTGGGATTACAGGTTACCATGCCTGTTGTTTTGTAACCACAAGCTTATATTACTTTGATTAAAAAATATTTTAAAGTTTAAATTATATTCAACATTGTTTTAATAAACAATTTTTAAACTGTCATGAGTGATAGTTTTATATTATAAAACTACCATATAGTACTTAGGGAGAGAACCCTCTAGAGCTAAGCTACTAGAGTTCAAATCCTACCTTCAAATAATCAGATATTCCAACTATTCCCTTACAACATCATGTAACAGAAATCTTACTGCATACTAGGCCACAAAGAAAATAAGTCCTTAAGAGTTACTAAATGAAGTTGAACTTCTCTCAAATATCTCATTGCTCTGATGCAAAGATGCTTCTTTAAATTTAAAAAAAAATTTGTCTTAGAGAGACAACGTCTCACTATATTGCAGGCTGGTCTCAAACCCCTGGGCCCAAGTGATCCTCCCGCCTCGGCCTCCCAAAGTGCTGGGATTACAGGCGTAAGCCACTGTCCCTGGCCCCATTTCTTTAAATGTGTACTGTTTCAGGTAGAAGAGCAAATTATGATGTTTGCCAGCGTGCCAGCAAATTTAGCTATGAAGACAATGTATCTGCTCAACCAACTGTAACCTTACTTGATTTATTTCACTGGTACTACACGTGGCTGACATTAAGTTTGGATCACTACTTGTCACACAGAGTTATCATCCAAAAAGTTACACTGTGAGGCAGCTTTGAAATGAAACATTACTGTAGGTGCAGAAGATTGTCACACAGGCAATAAAATTATAAGCACTGGAAAATGTCGTATCTGGGATAAAAAATAGAATTGTTAATACTAGAACAGGTTGGTGTGGTCAATGCGTATCAGTCAGGTACCAAACATCTATCAAAAGCTTCAGGCCAACATTCAAGAGAAGATATTTAATTTCTAGTATTAAAAATTCAATGAAGGAAAAAACATGCAGATAAAAACTTCAGTATTCAGTTGGCATCTAACCAATAACAACAGCAGCAGCAGCAACTAACATTTATTGTGCACTCATCACGTACCAGGCAGTGCTGTGTTTTTAATGTACTGTATTTACTCACTCAACTCTCAGAACACTTGTACACAGCTAATAAGAGCAAAGCCCAAATTCAAACTCAAGTTGTATAGCTTAAAAGTGTATGCTTTGTTTGCTTTGAGACAGGTTCTTACTCTCTCACCCAGTCAGGAGTGCAGTGATGTGATCATGGCTTACTGCGGCCTCTACCTCCTTACCTCAGCCTCCTGAGTAGCTGAGACCACAGTCACACGCCACCATGTCGGGCTAATTTTTTCTGGTTTTTTGTAAAGATGGAGTCTCCCTACGTTGCCCAGGCTTCAAACTCCTGGGCTCAAGTGATCCTCCTGCCTTGGCCTCCCAAAGTGCTGGGATTACAAGTGTGAGCCTCTGTGCCTGACCACAAAAGTATATGCTTTTAAAGTGTTCTAGATACCGGTCTAGGATTTTATTACAGAGCCACTGAAGAACATGAGGTAGCTAAGTGACAAGACCATATCTGCAATCAGGAAGATCACTACTACAACACTGAGGTAACAGTTTGGGGGAGAGACAGATTGGAAGCAAGAATAGTAGAGTTCTTGTAATGGTCTAAGGGGGAAAAAAAGGTAAGGACCTGACTAAAGTAGTGGCAGTAGGAAAATGAACAAGAGGACAGAAAGGATAGATATTTAAGAAGAATAAATATGATATAGTAACTACGGTTGACACTGTTAGTTGCCTACATGACAGGCATTCTTTCAACCAGCTTCCCTACTGGAAGAACCTACCTCCCTCGATGGTACAGGCTGAAAATACAAAGTAATCGCTTCCTTAGCTTTCCTCACAACTATGGCTTGGGCATTTTATTCTAATCCTTGTCAGTGGGAATTAGTGGGAACTCTCTGTGTGTATGTATGTAACAGGCTGCCTTATCCTAATATAAAAATTTGCTCCTTTATTCTGTCATTTGATACTAATGAGTGAAGGTAAATATTCTTTAATTGGGTTGCTGGTTTCTGTTTGTTAATATTTTATTAAGAGCTTTGTGTTGATATCTCTAAATTAATTTAGCCTATAGTCTCCTTTTTGGATGCTATCAAGTTTTGAAATACTACATATGTAAAAAGAATTTATAGGCTTATAAAAGAAACTTATAAAGCTTTAGGAAACAGATAAAGCATCAATTTTGTCTCTTTAGTAAAGCTTTAATAGTATTCATTGTGAAATGATCTGGGCCTGGTGCCTATGTTAGGGGTTGGGGGTTGCCTACGTTGGGGATAGAAGATAAGGTACCTCTTTAATATCTTATGGTATTTCTTCTACATAAATTGTTCTATCTATATTTTCAATTTGTTTTAGAATCAGTTTTTGTCATTTATATAACCTAAGAGTATTACCAACTTCACCCATGTTTTCAAGTTTATTTGTATAATAAAAATTTAAAATTTCAGTCTGTGATTATTTTCCCACTTTTTTTTTTATTTTGTGCATCTTTGCTTTTATCTTGATTAATTATATTCAGCTACTTCTAATTTGGCATAATACTTTGAACCAAAATCTTCTGAAATCACAGGTTATTACATTTTACATGGTAGGTCAGCCACTGGATCAGGAACTTGCCTCTGAGAAATACTGAAATAATAAGAGCTCTACTTTCTGTGCTATGGCTACATGACTACACACAAAATAAGAAATGCTTGTTATTAAAATACTAAAAATACTATCTGTTGTAACTTCTAGCACAATGGCAGTCCTTATCTCAGAAAGGTGTGGTCTCCAAAACCATTTGGCAAATCATTTAATAGAGCAAAATGTTGGTTTAAGTGGTAAACACATGCATTTCTAGCATCCATATGCTCAATTCTCCATCTGGTCTATCCTATTTATACATGTTGGCACAATTCCTAGTAACGACTGAATAAGTGCTTTATATTCCTAAACCAAAGGGATAGGAAAGCCCTTCCATCTTATTTAACAGTGAGTTAAACTAATGAGACCAAATAATATAACAAATAAGTATGAATTCTACATTCAGCCCATTAATCTCTATCTCTCCAAATTTGAATAATGACCTCCAGAATTTACCCAATAGAAGATCCACTTCAGCATGCCATATGTTCTACATAATCTGGTAAGTAAGATTTTAATTACAAGTTAAAGGATTAGCTAGGATTCTACCAATTTATTAACAACCAAAAATAATACCAGCATTAAAAAATATGTTAGTAGACAATTACAGGTAAATTCTTAGTATATTACTTTAATTGATGAAGCATACTGTTTAAATCCAGCAATCCTATTACTGGGTATATACCCGAGGGAATACAAATTGTTCTACCAAAAATACACATGCACTTTTATGTTCATCACAGCACTATTCACAATAGCAAAAATACGGAATCAACACAGATGCCCATCAGTGGTGGACTGGAAAAAGAAAATGTGGTATGTATATACCATGGAAAACAATGAAGTCATTAAAAAACCTGAACTTATGTCTTTTGCAGCAACATGGATGCAGCTGGAAGTCATTATCCTAGCGAATTAACACAGGAACAGAAAACCAAATACCGCATGTTCTCACTTGTAAGTGGGAGCTAAACAGTGAATACACATGGATACAAAGATGGGGAACAATAGACTCCGGAGCCTACCTGAGGTGGAAGGGTGATGGTCGAAAAACTACCTATCAGGCACCATGCTCACTACCTGGGTGATGAAAGCATTTGGACACCAAACCCCAGTGACATGCAGTTTACCCGTGTAACAAACCTGCACATATACTCCTGAACCTAAAATAAAAGATTTTAAAAAATCAATAGTTCTCGAAATGTTTGGTCTCAGGACTTAATTACATTGAGGATGCCAAGGAGTTTTTTGCTTATGTCAGTTATAGCTACTAATAATTACTGTAGTAGAAATTAAAAATAAGAACATTTGGCCAGGCACAGTGGCTCAAGCCTGTAATCCTAGCACTTTGGGAGGCTGAGGCAGGTGGATCATCTGAGGTCAGGAGTTCGAGACCAGCCTGGCCAACACGGTAAAACCCCAGCTCTACTAAAAATACAAAAATTAGCCAGGCGTGGTGGCAGGCACCTGTAATCCCAGCTACTCAGGAGGCTGAGGCAGGACAATCACTTGAACCCAGGAGGCGGAGGTTGCATTGAGCCAAGATCACACCAGTGTACTCTGGCCGGGGGGGACAAGAGCGAGACTTCATTTAAAAAAAAAAAAAAATTTAAAGATATTTAATTCATTTAAAAATAATTAACTCCATTGTGTGGTAACTTGAATAACATATTTCTAATGAAAAATAACTATATTTTCCAAAACAAAGAAATTTAGTGAGAAGAGTGGCATGTTGTGATTTAATACTCGGCTTAGAACTCTTGAAAAAGTCCTGGGATCTCACTTTGAGAAGCACTAGATTAAGTTTCCTATGGGTAATATTTCATTTGTTACATTAAAATCCCTCCTCCATTAAAAAAATTATCTCTGTAGGCCAGGTGCGGTGGCTCACGCCTGTAACCCAAGCACTTTGGGAGGCCGAGGCGAGCGGATCACCCGAGGTCGGGAGTTCAAGACCAGCCTGACCAACACGGAGAAACCCTGTCTCTACTAAAAATACAAAATTAGCTGGGTGTGGTGACACATGTCTGTAATCCCAACTACTCGGGAGGCTAAGGTAGGAGAATCGCTTGAACCCGGGAGGCGGAGGTTGCGGTGAGCCGAGACTGCACCATTGCACTCCAGCCTGGGCAACAAGAGCGAAACTCTGTCTCAAAAAAAAGAAAAAATTTATCTCTGTTATACCAGCAGATAGAATTGCAAGACAAGCTCTGAAACCTACTTTAATTAATCATTACTGTTACCAATTATGTAGATACTAATATATTTAAATATACACATTGAAGATCAAACCAGCTGCAGTTGCCCTTTATTATTGTCTAGTAATTGCTCATGTTTCTATAAGCTTCTCTCTCCTATTCTCTAGCTATTCCATTGTCCTCAAAATCCAATTCCTCAACTTCTCTACTCACTCGCCTACATCTGTCTTCACTTCCTATTTCCTTGAGAAAATAAGTCTTCAGAATAAAATTCCATCAATCTCAAGCCACTAATACCACAAACTGAGGTGAATTTCCAGCCTATTTTCCACCTTTGCTCCTGTTAAAATAGAAGCAGCATTCTTCCTTCATTTTAATATTAATCCGTTCTCTACATGCTTCTTTGTAAAAAGCATTTAATTATGCTCAAGTAGTTCCCATCTTAACAACAAAACACAAAAGGAAATCACAGGTGATTTATTAACTTTGTTTTTTATTTTTTAGAGACAGGGTCTTGCTTTGCCATCAAGGCTGGGGTGCAGTGGCGTGATCACTGCAGCCTCTACCTTCCAGGCTCAAGTGATCCTCCCACTTCAGCCTCCCAAGTAGCTGACACTTACTCACTTTAAATGAGTACATTTCATGGTATGTAAACTGTCTCTAATAAATCTGGTTTTAACCCCCACCCCCAACACTCACATGTTCCTTAACCTCACATTATCTTTCCTACTACTCTGCCTTTTGAAGATAAACTTTTATTCAAAAAATTTTAACAGCTTTACTGAAATATAATTTATATAAGAAACTGTAGATATTTAAACTCTGCAATTTGCTGAGTTTTTCAAATATGTATATACCTGAGAAACCATCACCGCAATCAACAATAAACACAGCCACCACCACCAAAAGTTTCCTTATGCCCCACGTAATGCTTGCCCTTCCACCCCTCCGCCATCCTTATACAACATTTTCAGACAAGCTTGAATTAGATTTGTTGTCTAGAAGTGTTGTCTCCTTCCTTATTTTGCATCCATTCACTCCTCAGTCTGGATTCTATAGTCAGGATTGCACTGTAAGTGCTGTCATTATCATCAACGTCACCAAGACTTTCAAGTTTTTAATCTAATGAGGTTTCATTTCTCACTTGATCTCTTTACAACATTTGACCACTTTCTCCTATGTTGAAACTTTGGTTTCTAAGACCATACTCTCCAGGTTTGCCTTCGATCTCTTTGGCTATTCACTCTTAGTCTCCTTTGAACAAGCCTATTTCACTGCTTGTCCCCTCTATTCTTCAAGGGTTTGTTCTAGGCCATCTTCTCACTTTCCCTAGGCAATCTCACCCACCCACAACATTAATTTATGTACAGTCAGTCTGCATCATTCAAGGATTTGGCATCTGTAAATCTACCTACTCACTAAAATATATTTGTAAGCCCCATATCAAAACTCATGGTGCTTTCTTGGTCAGTGAGGATCTGCATGTGCATGTCATTTTCTCTACTCCCAAATTTGTTATTCCTTAGTGAGTGCCCCCCAACACCCCACCAGTTGCCTCCATGGAAAACCTTGTATTCCAAGCTCACTGGTCTCTAAGGCAAGGCAGAATGAGGTATCTTTTGCCTTGCTATATCTGACTGAGGAAATGCATCTACCTCGAGAATATGGAAAAAAACATTCCAAATTCTGATTTTCCTATTGTACTCTGGGAGTCAGTTGTATATAAGTGTATGAGTTGGGGAGGGAAGAAGTGATGTAGGGAAGGAAGAGAAGGGATGACACAACATTGCGGAGACATGAATGTCCTACAGAAAGGATTTCAAAAAGCCATTTGGAAAGGATGAAACAAAACACACTCTAAATAAGCTGCCCTGCCTGCACAGTCTCTAAATCAGAAGTCCCCAACACTTGGGGCCATAGCCCAATACTGGTCGGTGGCCTGTTAGGAACTGGGTCACACAGCAGGAGGTGAGCGGAGGGCGAGCAAGCATTACTGCCTGAGCTCCACCTCCTATCACATCAGTGGCAGCATTAGATTCTCATAGGAGCGCGAACTCTATTGTGAACTACCCACATGAGGGATTTAGGTTGTGCGCTCCTTATGAGAATCTAATGCCTGAAGCGGAACAGTTTCATCTGAAAACCACCTGCCCCAGTCCCCTAACCCCAGGCAATGAAAAGATTATCTTCCACAAAACCAGTCTCTGGTGCCAAAAAGGCTGGGGACCACTGCTCTAAAGCATACCCCATCAAGCTGATTTTATGACAAGTGAGAATTACACTGAAAGATACCAAAACTTATTCATCTCACACAACATACTTAAAAGCTATAGATTTCACAGCTGATTAGAAGAAGTGCTTCAATTAACTTTACTTCAATTATTTCAACACTGTAAACAAACCTCTCAGAATCTGAGAATGAAGTGTTAAAAAAAAATTATAAATAGGATATATGCTCACAAGAAATGTCACTAGTTCCAAAGGACATAGACTAAAAAGTAAAATATCTCCAATCCTCCATATTCATTCTGCAGTTATTTGTGTCTTAATATTTCTTAAACAAAATAATCATATATATTTTTTTCTTTTAACTGAACAAAACCATAATATACATAGTTCTGCAGCTTGCCCTTATCACTTAATAATGAATACACTGGAACTAGGTACACTGGCTCATGCCTGTAATCCCAGCACTTTGGGAGGCCAAGATGGGCAGATCACCTGAGGTCAGGCTGAGGTCAGGAGTTCAAGACCAGCCTGGCCAACATGGAGAAACACCGACTCTACTAAAAATACAAAAATTAGGCTGGGCACAGTGGCTCATACCTGTAATCCCAGCACTTTGGGAGGCCAAGGTGGGCGGATCACCTGAGGTCAGGAGTTCATGACCAGCCTGGCCAACATGGTGAAACCCCATCTCAACGAAAAATACAAAATTAGCTGGGCATAGTGGCAGGCGCCTGTAATCCCAGCTACTTAGGAGGCTGAGGCAGGAGAATCGCTTGAACCTGGGAGGCAGAGGCTGCAGTGAGCCGAGATCGTGCCATTGCACTCCAGCCTGGGCAACAAGAGCGAAACTGCATCTCAAAAAAAAAAAAAAAGTGTGGGGGGGGGTGCCGGGCGCAGTGGCTCACCCTGTAATCCTTGCACTTTGGGAGGCTGAGACGGGTGGATCACGAGGCCAGGACATCGAGACCATGCTGGCTAACATGGTGAAACCCTGTCTCTACTAAAAATACAAAAAATTAGCCAGGCGTGGTAGCAGGCATCTGTAGTCCCAGCTACTTGGGAGGCTGAGGCAGTAGAATTGTGTGAACCCAGGAGGCGGAGCTTGCAGTGAGCCAAGATTGAGCCACTGCACTCCAGCCTGGGGGACAGAGAGAGACTCCGTCTAAAAAAAAAAAAAATAGCTGGGCATGGTGGCAGGCGCCTGCCTGAGGCTGAACCCAGAAGCAGTGAGGCGTGGTCGCACCACTGCACTCCAGCCTGGGCAAGAGTGAGGCTCTGTCTCACATACATACATACATACATACATACATACATACATACATACATACATACACACACACACACACACACACACACACACACACACACACAGTCAGTGTTTCCTATGTCAATGATCATCATCTCTGCTCAGGGCAATATGAAACTACATGCCATTTTTTTTTTTTTTTTTTTTTTTTTTGAGATGAAGTCTCGCTCTATCACCCAGGCTGGAGTACAGTGGCGCGATCTCGGCTCACTGCAACCTTTGCCTCCCGGGTTCATGCAATTCTCCTGCCTCAGCCTCCCAAGTAGCTGGGGTTACAGGCATGTACCACCATGCCCGACTAATTTTTGTATTTTTATTAGAGATGGGGTTTCACCATGTTGCCCAGACTGGTCTCAAACTCCTTACCTCAAATGATCCACCTGCCTCAGCCTCCCAAAGTGCTGGGATTACAGGCATGAGCCACCATGCCCAGCCTGTGTCATTTTTAATACTACTCTTTTTCATTCCTTAGATTCAGTTCATCTCCAATTTCTATTACCTTTACCTACTTTTTTTTTTTTTTTGAGACAGGGTCTCGCTCTGTTCCCTAGGCTGGAGTGTAGTGGTGCAATCATGGCTCACTGGGCTCAAGTGACCTTCCCACCTCAGCCTCCTGTGTAGCTCAGATGACAGGTGTGTACTACCACATCTAGCTTTGTGTGTGTGTGTGTGTGTGTGTGTGTGTGTGTGTGTGTGTGTGTAGAGATGAGGTCTCCCCATGTTGCCCAGGCTAGTCTCGAACTCTTGGGCTCAAGTAACCCTCCCACCTTGGCCTCCCAAAGTGTTGGGATTACAGGTGTGAGCCACCATGCACAGCCTAACTTTACCTCTTAATTATCGATCAATTTATTTCATTTCTCTTCATCTTCACAGTCACCACCCTAGTCTAACCTACCATTATCTCTCCTTTGAATTACTGTGATAATATTTTGCTAGGCTCCTTGTATCTAGCATGGGCTACTTCCAAACTACACTGCAGCCAAAGTCATTTTTTCAAAGTGCTTTTCTGGGTTGGAGTTGGCTGAGGATTGAAAAATTACCGGTTGAATACAATGTCCACTATTTGGGTGACAGGTACACTAAAAGCCCAGACTTCACCACTATGCAATACATGCGTGTAAGGAATCTGCACTTATACCTCCTAAATCTATAAATACATACATTTTAAAAATAAATAAGATGGCCAGGCGCGGTGGCTCATGCCTGCAATCCCAGGACTTTGGAAGACTGAGGCAGGCGGATCACAAGGTCAAGAGATAGAGACCATCCTGGCCAACATGGTGAAACCCTGTCTCTACTAAAAATACAAAAATTAGCTGGGCATGGGGGCACATGCCTATAGTCCTAGCTACTCAGGAGGCTAAGGCAGGAGCATCATTTGAACCCTAGAGGTGGAGGTTGCAGTGAGCAGAAGTTGCAGTGAGCTGAGATCGCGCCACTGCGCTCCAGCCTGGCAACAGAGCAAGACTCCAGCTCATAAATAAATAAATAAATAAATTAAATAAAATAAGATACTTAACACACAAAATGCTTTTGTGATACCACATTCTTGCTTGAAAAAAACCATTTACAGAGTTTGGGAAGATGAAAAAGTTCTGGAGATGACTGGTGGTGATAACTGCACACCAATATGAGTATACTTAATACCGTTGAACTGTACTCTTAAAAATGCTTACAAGGGGCCAGGTGCGGTGGCTCATGCCTGTAATCCCAGCACTTTGGGAGGCTGAGATGGATGGATCACGAGGTCAGGAGATCAAGACCATCCTGGCTAACACGGTGAAACCCCCGTCTCTACTAAAAATACAAAAAATTAGCCAGGTGTGGTGGCAGGGGCCTGTAGTCCCAGCTACTCGGGAGGCTGAGGCAGGAGAATGGCTTGAACCCGGGAGGCGGAGCTTGCAGTGAGCCGAGATGGCGCCACTGCATTCCAGCCTGGGCGACAGAGCAAGACTCTGTCTCAAAAAATAAAATAAAAATAAATAAAATAAAATAAATTAAAAATAAAATAAAATGCTTACAAGGATTAATTTTATGTTATATGTACTCTACCTTAATAATGAAAAGAACACACGATTTAATGGCTTCCCATGTCCAAAATCCTTAGTATGGATACAAAGCCCTGCCCTGCTTTCCTACACGGTCATCTCATACAACTTTCTGCATTACAGTTTTCCTTTATCATTCTTTCCTCTTGTCACCCAGTGCCTACACATACATGCTTTCCATAATTTTCTAATGCTCTATTCACCTTTTCATCTAATTCATTCCCACTCAGTCTTCAAATATCAGGTCAAACTTTACTTTCGCACAGAAGCCTTACTCTGATCCTATAGTCTAGGATCAAGTTTTTTTCTTACATGTTCTTACAGAACCAGATTTCCTTTCTTAAAAGTATTTACCTCAGGTTGTAATTATATATATATATATATATTTTGTTGTTGTTGTTGTTGTTGTTGAGACAGAGTCTCTCTCTGTCGCCCAGGCTGGAGTGCAGTGGCGCAATCTTGGCTTACTGCAAGCTTCTCCTCCCTGGTTCACACGATTCTCCTGCCTCAGCCTCCCAAGTAGCTGGGATTACAGGCGCCCGCTACCACGCCCAGCTAATTTTTTTTTTTTTTTTTTTGTATTTTTAGTAGAGACGAGGTTTCACTGTGTTAGCCAGGATGGTCTCGATCTCCTGAGCTCGTGATCCGCCCGCCCTGGCCTCCCAAAGTACTGGGATTACAGGCATGAGCCACTGCGCCTGCCCTGTAATAATATATTGTTAATGCAAATATCTAATTAAAGTCTGTTTCCCTCACAAGAAGACTGTAAACTCCACAAGAACAAAAACTATGTCTTTTTTGCTTACCACCTAGCATACACCTGGCATATGACAGATGTTCAAAAAATATTTATTAAATATATAATATAGATCTACCTTACTTTAAAAAAAATAACTGCAAAGAATTCAACTTAATGGATGTCACAGTTTCTTTTTTTTTCTTTTTCTTTTTCTTTTTTTTTTTTTTTTTTTTTTTGAGACAGAGTCTCACTCTTGTTGCCCAGGCTGGAGTGCAATGGCGCAGTCTCGGCTCACTGCCACCTCCACCTCCCGGGTTCAAGCGATTCTCCTGCCTCAGCTTCCCGAGTAGCTGGGATTACAGGCAAGCACTACCATGCCCAGCTAATTTTTTTGTATTTTTAGTAGAGAAGGGATTTCTCCATGTTTTGGTCAGGGTGGTCTCGAACTCCCGACCTCAGGTGATCCGCCCGCCTCGGCATCCCAAAGTGCTGGGATTACAGGTGTGAGCCACTGTGCCTGGCCTGTCACAGTTTCTTTAACCAATTCCAGAATGGTGGGAATGTAAGTTGTTTCCAAATTTTTGATATTGCAAACCTTAGGATGACCACTTATGCCAATACATCTATAAACGTACTTAGATGCAATTCTTAAATGTAAAATTGCTGGTCAAATGAAAAGTGCATTTAAAATCTTAATACAGGCCAGGCGTGGTGGCTCAGGCCTGTAATCCCAGCACTTTGGGAGGCCAAGGTGGGTAGATCACCTGAGGTCAGGAGTTTGAGACCAGCCTGGTCAACATGGCAAAACCCTGTCTCTACTAAAAATACAAAAATTAGCCAGGCATGGTGGTGCATGCCTGTAATCCCAGCTACTCGGGAGGCTGAGGCAGGAGAATCGTTTGAACCCAGGAGGCGGAGGTTGCAGTGAGCCAAGATCTCGTCACTCCACCCTTTGCAACAGAGCAAGACTCCATCTCAAAATAAAAAATAAATAAAATGAATGAATAAAATCTTAATAGATATTTCCGAACTGCCTCCCTAAGAGGTTGTAATTTATACTCCAAGCAACCAATGTGCCTCCTTCTATATATGTAATACTCAACTTACATAGCCAAAGTAAGCCAACTGTATGGTGGGGGAGATAATACAGAAAAAAAAGTGTTCATTTTTATGTAAGAGAAGTAGGATTTTTCTCATAATTTAATGTCATATTAAACATGCAAAATTAAAATATTCATTATTTCTATAAAAAGTTTCAGCAAATGAGTTAAGTAAACAAAGCTAAGTGATTAGGAAACTCCCAGTTATTAAAAGACTGTGGAAAAATTAGTGTATTCAAAAAGCCGTGTATTTCTCTAACCTGTATATTTAAGAATCACTTTTCCTGTCATATGGAAGATTTTTTTTCCCTTCTAAAGCTTTAGCCCATATTTCAATCAGTGGTACTGAGGCAGTAAAAAGAAGGAAGAAATCATAAGAATATTTACACTTATAAGAATATAGAGGCCGGGTGTTGTGGCTCATGTCTGTAATCCCAGCACTTTGGGAAGCTGAAGCAGGCAGATCACTTGAGGTAAGGAGTTCAAGACCAGCCTGGTCAATGTGGTGAAACCCTGTCTCTAGTAAAAATACAAAAAAATTAGCTGGGCGTGGTGGTGCACACCTGTAATCCCAGATACTCGGGAGGCTGAGACAGGAGAATCGTTTGAACCCAGGAGGCGGAGGTTGCAGTGAGCTGAGATGGCGCCACTGCACTCCAGCCTGGGCGACACAGCAAGACTCCATCTCAAAAAAAAAAAGAAAAAGAATATATAGGAAATAGGCTGGGTGCAGTGGCTCAGGCCTGTAATCCCAGCACTTTGGGAGCTGAGGCGGGAGGATCGCCTGAAGTCAGGAGTTCAAGGCCAGCCTGGCCAACATGGTGAAAAACCCCATCTCTACTAAAAATACAAAAATTAGCCGGGCGTGGTGGGGCACACCTGTAGTCCCAGCTACTCAGGAGGCATAGGCAGGAGAATCGCTTGAACCCAGGAGGTGGAGGTTGCAGTGAGTTGAGATCATGCCACTCCACTCCAGCCTGTGCTATGGAGAGAGACTCTGTCTCAAAAAAAAAAAAAAAAAAAAAAAGGAATATATAGTAAATAGTAAATAGAGAAAAAAATTAACATTTTATATCAAACTACAATTTTTCCTTTAAGATATTAACATTTGGCATTTGGTCTAGTTCTATTTTTTTTGTCCCCACATTTAATACATCTCACGCTGTGATTACATAATATATTGCTTCTTTTTACTAAATAGTAAATAACATACATATTTCTTTCATTTCACTAAAATATGACCTGTCTCAGGCAACACAAAGAAAAGCACCTGTACATCACTGCCTTCTCAAGATCTTCACTATGTTCTTAACCTCTGTGAGTTTCCACTTTCTGATTTTACAAATGAAGGCATTAGTTTAAATGACCTCTGTACCATTAAGGAAAACTCCCTTTGATTTAACTCTTCTCATTTAAGGATTTCTGAAATACACAAGCCTTGTATTTAAGAGCTGACTTCCACTCCCTCAGCTTCACCAGTTAGTAAGCATATTCCACTGAAAATCTGAGTCCTGATAATTTAGGGTCTTTAGGTATTTCAGGATTAGTACTCTTATCAGACTATTTGTACTGACTCCACATTATATAGAGAAATTCAAATTTAAATATAAAAAGAAAACTCCCTAATTAAAATCTATCTTGTTTTCTTTCTCATTATTTTCCTTTCTTTCTCATTTAATTCTATCATTGAAGCAGAGTGTGAAGGGATTTGTTTTTTGGAGGGTTCTCTTAATTGTCCTTATTAATGAGATTTCACATACACTAGATTGTCAGTTCTTTTCCACATACAGACTTACAGAAACATAAGCTCTTACCTTAACTGGGAAGCTACATTTTCCAGTGCGAACGCCTTCTTCATCTGTCTGCCACTGATGTGGACGACTGGCCTCTGGAACATAAACATCCTTCTTTCTCCTAAAACTTTGCCGTAGTTTGTTCATTTTAATTTTTACAGCCTGAAGACAGAGGAAAAAAAATATTTAAAAGAAATATTACCTTCTTACATATTTAAACTTTGGACTACCATACTAACCAAAAATCTGATGTCCAAAATTAAAGATTTTGGCTTTTATCTAAGCAATACATAATTATTATGTAAGCACAGTGTAAAGGGAAAATGAATGATTAGAACACTTCCTCTTAGAGTAACACTAAGTTCAAACAAGCAAATCATTTTACTTTCGAAAAGACAACTACAATACTCGTCCTTGTAAGAACAACAATAACTTCTAGTAGGATTTAAAGACATATTATCATAAGAATTTTCAAGAACTTTAGTTATAACAAATCAATGATAAATTCTCCCTACCCATCTACCTCTCAAATTCATTCCAACACCTGAAAATGGAAATGTGTACATGTAGACCAAATTATAGACTGCTAACAGTTTCTAAAAACTTTTATAGTTATTAAGAAAAAAAATCATTCTGAAACACCAAAATTTAGGAATCTTTTTGGCTCATTATTAGAAAACACTAAGCAAAGCAGGGATTACAATCATGTTTTTATAAAAGATGTCATGAAGAATAAAATAAAGTTTTCTTTAAACACACTTAAAGCCAGGCGCAATGGCTCATGCCTGTAATCCCAACACTTTGAGAGGCTGAGGTTGGCAGATCACTTGAGGTCAGGAGTTCAAGACCAGCCTGGCCAACATGGCAAAAACCCCGTCTCTACTAAAACTACAAAAATTAGCCAGGTGTGGTGGCACACACCTGTAATCCCAGCTACTCAGGAGGCTGAGGCAGGAGAATCACTTGAACTCAAGAGGTGGAGGTTGCAGTGAGCCGAGATCACACAGCCTGGGCGACAGAGTGAGTCTGTGTCTCAAAAATAAGTAAATAAATAAATAAGCACACTTAAAGAAAACAAATGTGCTACTAGGACTAAATTTACAGAAAAAAACATTTTTTTTTCAGACAGTCTCACTCTGTCACTAAGGTTGGAGTGTAGTGGCATGATCACAGCTCATTGCAACCTTTATCTCCCTGGCTCAAGCAATAGTCCCACCTCAGTCTCCCAAGTAGCTGGGACTACAGAGACATGTGCCACCACACCTGGCTTTTTTTTTTTTTTCTTTTAAGTAGAGATAAGGTCTCGCTATGTTGCTCAGGCTGGTCTGAAACTCGTGAGTGAAAGCAATCCTCCCGCCTTGGCCTCTCTAAGTGCTGGAATTACAGGCGTGAGCCACCATACCCGGCCAGAAGAATTTCTTGCAAGCAGTATGACATCAGAATGCCTTTCCATATCGATAATCATTATAGCAACGTAAAAAAAAAAATGACAAAGGTACAAGGTTCATTATTAACTCTGTAACTAAAAAGTGTTGCCGGGCGTGGTGGCTCACCCCTGTAATCCCAGCACTTTGGGAGGCTGAGGCAGGTGGATCACTTGAGGTTAGGAGCTGGAGACCAGCCTGGCTAACATAGCGAAACCCTGTCTCTACTAAAAATACAAAAATTAGTCAGGCATGGTGGTGCACGTCTGTAATCCCAGCTACTCGGGAGGCTGAGACAGGAGAATTGCTTGAACCTGGAAGGCAGAGGTTGCAGTGAGCCGAGATCGCGCCACTGCACTCCAACCTGGGCGACAGGGCAAGACTCCATCTCAAAAAAAAAAAAAGTGTTATGGTCAGTTCTTTATTGTGTTACTGGAAGAGTTACTTCTTGAATGCTGTCAAAGGTGCAGTAGAAATCACAAAACTACAGAGACAGGAGACCTAACTGATAAGAAATAATAGAACATTCAAAAAAACAACAAATAAACATAATAAGTACCCCCTTGCAGGGTAAAATCTCAAAATCTTACACTAATACCTCCAATTTTCTATTAAGAAGCATGTCTCATTCTTTTCATGAAGGATGTAAGCACCTCAACCAGCCTAAAAGTGATCTAAACTCAAGAAAGTGATGTGACAAAGCTATACAAAGGAGCCGTCCTTTCTGTCAGGAGTGTTAAATAGCAATAGATTGAACATCAATTCCCACATGTCACCAATGAAAGACTTGGAAATCAAAGTTTGCATTCTGAGGAAAGTCATTTTGTATTTTAAAATCCATAATGCCACAGCAGAACTATCAACAAATTAGCTAGTTTGCACAAACAAGCCAATCTTACCATATATCTTAAAAGGTAAAAATTCTGACAGAGGACTGGCAATGTAAAAACCTCTGGATTTTCTAAAAATGAATTTAAGCAGATCACTCATTGCTAAACTACCTAAATGAAGGTCTACCTTAATATACAACACTTCCAAAAAGAATTCCATAACCTTCCTTGAAAATACATTCTGTTGCCAGGCACGGTGGCTCACGCCTGTAATCCTAGCACTTTGGGAGGCCGAGGCAGGTGGATCACCTGAGGTCAAGAGTTAGAGACCAGCCTGGCCAACATGGTGAAACCCCATCTCTACTAAAAATACAAAAATTAGCCAGGCGTGGTGGCATGCACCTGTAATCCCAGCTACTTGGGAGGCTGAGGCAGGAGAATCACTTGAACCTGGGGGGCAGAGATTGCAGTGAGCCAAGATCGCACCACTTCACTCCAGCCTAGGTGAAAGAGAGAAACTCTGTCAAGGAAAAAAAAAAAAAGAAAGAAAGGAAATACATCCTGTTATACTCTTTTATATCACATTTTAAAAACATACATGGGCTGGGCACAGTGGCTCACGTGTGTAATCCCAGCACTTTGGGAGGCCAAGGCAGGTGGATCACGAGGTCAGGAATTTGAATTTGAGACCAGCATGGCCAACATGGTAAAACCCTGTCTCTACAAAAAATACAAAAATTAGTTGGGCGTGGTGGCATGCCCCTGTAATTCCAGCTACTCAGGAGGCTGAGGCAGAAGAATCGCTTGAACCTGGGAAGCGGAGGTTGCAGTAGGCCAAGATTGTGCCACTGCACTCCAGCCTGGGCAACAGAGCAAGACTATGTCTCAAAAAGAAATTAAGTAAATAAATAAATAAACATAAAAAACAAAAACATACACAAATACAAGTATAAGAAAATGAAAAACCTATATCCTTACTCAAGTTGGCACTCTCCAAATTATCCTGAGGCCAAAAAAAAAAAAAAAAACCTCACCAAAAAAACGAACAAAAAAACTCTGTTATGATTCCTTTCTTCTTAATTTCTTTGCCTTAGCAAAGACAACTACTCACCTACCTACTTGGCCAAGCCAGACACCTGAAAATCATCCCCGCACTCAGCCTTTCTCTGGCCTGATTTTACCCGGACTGATTTTACCTCCTTAGTAGCTCTTGAATTCATCCCTCTCCCTAACTATTCCAGTCCTACTATCCTGAGACATTTTTCTTTAAATTATTGCTTTAAACAATTTAGAGACATACTGGGATGGAGCTCTGTTAGAGGCAAAGAGACCAAAATACTCACGTATAAGTGATACTCAACTATTTTAGTCTCTTTGCCTCTAACAGAGCTCCATCCCAATATGTTCTAAAACACAAATCTGACCATGTATCCACTCTGTTTAAAACCCTTCAATTGCTTCACACCACCTTCAAGACAAAGTCCAAATGCATGGCAAACACAGTCCTTCTTCATCTGGCTTCTCTCAACAGTCCCCATTCACATGCTAACCTCCAGCTACCCTAAACTACTTACAGTTCTCCAAACAAAGTATGCCCTCTTTCAGAGCCTCTGTATATGTTTCTCCCTCTGCCTAGAAAGAAATACCATTACCTGTGCATGTCTGGTTAAAGTCTACTCATCTTTAAAGAGTCAGCTCAGGAGTTAACCTCTTCAGGGAAGCTAGACCTTTTTTTTTTTTTTTTTTTTTTTTTTGACAAGCCCCCTACCTGGCTTGGTTAGGTCCTTCCACTTCATATAATTAGGATTAACACCTTTTTCTTACTTCTATTATTGTATGCATCAACCTTATGGTAATTTCCTAATTCCTTAATGGTTGAGTGTATCTTGTTTAAATATACCCATGCATCGTAACACACTGCCTGTCATATATAGCATACTATAAATTTGAAGAATTGAAAAATAAAACAGACGCCCATCACAGTAGAAGCTATGTCACTAGGTAGGAAAAGTCTCAACATACAAGACCAGAGAATCATCAATGTTGGAAGAGACTGAAGGTGTAATAGTCCAACCTCCCATTGACAAAGGAACCACTGACAACTTCCATTAAAAGAGGACGTCCAGGCCGGGCGCGGTGGCTCACGCCTGTAATCCCAGCACTTTGGGAGGCCGAGGTGGGTGGATCACAAGGTCAGGAGATCGAGACCATCCTGGTTAACATGGTGAAACCCCGTCTCTACTAAAAATACAAAAAATTAGCCAGGCGTGGTGGCAGGCGCCTGTAGTCCCAGCTACTTGGGAGTCTGAGGCAGGAGAATGGCGTGCCCAGGAGGCAGAGCTTGCAGTGAGCTGAGATTGCGCCACTGCACTCCAGCCTGGGTGACAGAGCGAGACTCCGTCTCAAAAAAAAAAAAAAAAAAAAGAGGACATCCAACCTCTGTCTAAATACATCTAGTACAAGTTTATTTGCTCTTTGGGCAGCTATTTATTGTTGCACCATTCTGTTGCCCAGTAAGAGAAAAGACTGAAAGTGTCAGCCAGTTTAGGGTCTAAGTATCTTGTCACTTTCTTTTTTAAAAAATGAATTTGGAAAAATGAAAACACATAATTATGATATCTTGCTTACTATTTCTTAATGAATAATTATCACTAGCCTGTAATTCCAGCTACTCAGGAAGCTGAGGCACGAGAATCACTTGAACCCAGGAGGCAGAGGCTGCAGTGAGCCGAGATTGTGCCACTGCACTCCAGCCTGGGTGGCAGAGTAAGAATCTGCCTCAAAATAGTAATAATAATAAAGCACGTTAAAACTTTAGAGATAAAAATACATATAGCTATCACCCCAAACTCCACAATACACATATATACAGACTGACTTCATTAGAATAATATTACTTTAAGAATTAAACCTTTACTTATAAAACAAAATAATTTTGCTTTGATATAGCAAGGATTGATTTAGCAAGGAACATCTTGATGAAAAAGGGCAGAATTGCTGAGGATGCTAGCCTACTTTTTACACTAGCTTTCCTCCTGCATCTGTCAAGTGTGGGATGAGAAAAAGGTGCTGGAATCTGGAGAGAGAGACTAGAATAAAAATATATTTGATTCCAAGAATGGGGAGGTGGTGGAGGGAATGGGGTAGGAGAGAGAAAAAAAATGCCACTGAAAAAATTACAGAAATAAGAAATAAGCTGTTAAAAACAGCTCTGCTTCCCTTTACTGACAAATAACTTGGCAAAATATCTACACATTATCTCTTCAATTCTTTAGTCCTCTCTTGTCTTGCTCCTCTCCTTTTCCCTCACCCCTGACTCTTCCCTTATCCAAGCCATCAACAAAAGACTTCTAAAATATATCTCAAAACTGACCACTGCACTTAATCTCCACCACCCATAGTCCAAGACAACTTTGCCTCTTACCTAGACTAGTATAAGTCACTAGTATTTATTTCTATGTCCTCTCTTGTCCATCTCTCATCAACTATGTACAAATTAGCCACCGTAATCTTTAAAAATGTAAAATGGATCATGGCATTGCTTAATAGTTCCGTGGCTTTCCAGTGTATCTTCAAATAAAATCCAAACTCTCACTATTCAGTGAGTCAGTATGGCATAATAATTCACACTGCTCAAGAAGTGGTGCTTACAATAGTATCAGAACATCACAAATACACGGTATATGTTAGCATATAAAGGTATGGCCCCGGCTGGGCACGGTGGCTCATGCCTGTAATCCCAACAATTTGGGAGGCCGAGGCAGGCAGATCACCTGGGGTCAGGAGTTCGAGACCTGCCTGGCCAATAGGGTGAAACCCTGTCTCTACTAAAAACACAAAAAAATTAGCCAAGTGTGGTGGCAGGCACCTATAATCCCAGCTACTCGGGAGGCTGCGGCAGGAGTATCACTTGAACCCGGGAGGCGGAAGTTGCAGTGAGCCGAGGTCACACCATTGCACTCCATCCTGGGTGACAAAGCGAGACTCCATCTCAAAACAAAACAAAAAAAAGGTATGCCCCCTGCATGTCTCTCTTGCCTTCCCAAATGGCATTCTTCCCAGCTAACTCTTTATGACCCTTTCAGTTAACTGCAAGCTCATTCTCACTCTAGGCCTGTTGTTTCCTTCTCCCTGAAATACTCTTCTCCCAGACCCTTCACCAGTACATTTGTCTCCCACTCATTCTTAACTCTCAACCTAAATGTTGACGTCTTTTTCTACTTTCTAAATACCATCCTCTGTAATTCCTTAGTATACTACTCTTTTCATTTCCTTCACAATTTATTTTATCTTATTTTATCTGGAGACAGGGTCTATCTTATCTTTTATTTTATTTTATTTTATTTGGAGACAGGGTCTCACTCTGTCACCCAGGCTGGAGTGCAGCAGCAGAATCTCACTCACTGCAGCCTCAACCTCCCAGGCTCAGGCGATCCTCCCATCTCAGCCTCCCAAGTAGCTGGAACTATAGGCGCATGTCACCACACCCAGCTAATTGTTGTGTTTTTTTGTAGAGATGGGGTTTTGCCATGTTACCGAGGCTGGTTTTGAACTCCTGAGCTCAAGCAACCTGCCCGCCTCAGCTTCCAAAAGTGCTGGGATTATAGGTGTGAACCACTGCACATGGCCTATAGTTTCTAATTACTTTGTTTCATTGCTTCAGCTCTTCCTTGATCGTCAGATGCTTCAGCATCCATTCAATAAGTTACCTAACTTGCTAAAGGTAGAAAGCATTGGCTTCTGTTCTTTCTATCCAAAATAATCTTAACTAATGTAAATGTTAAGTATTCTCCTTTGACCAAGAAGCTAAATAATTGTTCACTAATATAAATATGTCAAAGCCTGTGCTATAATTATACATGGATTCTTCCTTTGATTTTTTTGATGTATCAGAATTTTTTTTTTTTAAACTTTTATTTTCAGTTTGGGGGTACATGTGAAGGTTTGTTACATAGGTAAACACGTGTCATGGGGGTTTGTTGCACATATTATTTCAACACCCAGGTATTAAGCCCAGTACCCAATAGTTATCTTTTCTGCTCCTCTCCCTCCTCCCACCCTCCCCACTCAAGTAGACCCCTGTGTCTGTTGTTTCCTTCTTTGTGTTCATAAGTTCTGATCATTCAGCTCCCATCAATTGTTAATTAAATAATATTCTGTATCCAACAAAGTATTGTGCTAGGTACTAGAAGAGCCAGGATGGAAAATTTTTTATTTTAAAATAACTTTATCAAGACCTCAAGGTCTTGAATGATACAAGAACACAATGAAAGAGACAGAAAAAGGGGCATTTCAAACAGGGAATGGGGTAGGATGAAAAGTCATGCTATCTATGTAAAAACATGTATTTCCTCAAAACGAATAAACTGCTGATTATAAGATGCACCACTATTTTATGTTCCCCTGAAAAAGAAAAAATGGAGGCCAGGTGCGCTGGCTCATGCCTATAATCCCCACACTTTAGGAAGCCGAGGTGGGTGGAATGCTTGAGCCCACAAATTCGAGACCAGCCTGGACAACATGGCAAAATCCCATCTTTACAAAAAATACAAAAACTAGCTAGGCATGGTGCTGTGTGCCTGTGGTCCCAGCTACTTGGGGGGCTGGGGTGGGAGGATCACTTTAGCCAAGGAGGAAGAGGCTACAGTGAGCCATTATCTTACCACTGCACTCCAGCCTAGGTGACAGGGTGAGACCTTGTCTTAAAAAAAAAAAAATGCTGCCAAACTTGTTTGTTAAGAATTGTTCATTTATTGTGAAATATCACAATAGTAAGATGTATCCCAGTGGGAGACGACTGCCAGTTCCAGAGATGTTGAAGTGTGAGAGAAAGAGGGAAAAGAGAAGGAGGAAAAGGGGGAGGAGGAGAAACAGAAGGTGAAAGAAAAAGAAAATTATCATCTAATTTTGTTTCTTTGAGACAGCATCTCACTCTTGTCACCCAGGCTGGAGTACAGTGGTGTGATCATGGCTCACTTCAGTCATGACCTCCCAGACTAGGTGATGCTCCCACTTCAGCCTCCCGAGTAGCTAGGACTACAGGTGCGCACCACCATGCCCAGCTATTTTTTGTAGAGATGGGGTTTTAGCCACACGTTACCCAGGCTGGTTTTAAACTCCTGGGGTCAAGTGACCCACATGCCTCGACCTCCCAAAGTGCTGGGATTACAGGTGTGAGCTACTGCACCTGGCCTATCACTCCACTATTAATAGAAAATCAGCCTTCTAAGAACCTCGGCAAGTCTCAATGACGTAGAATATTGGTTACTCATTAAAATTTGTTATCAAAAACTGGAGAAAAGGCCACTGCAAAGAGTGATCATGGGCTGGGTGCAGTGGCTCATACCTGTAATCCCAGTACTTTGGGAGGCTGAGGCAGGAGGATTGTTTGAGTCTAGGAGTTCGATACCAGCCTGGGCAACATGGTGAGGCCCTGTCTCTATTAAAAAAAGAAAAATTTAAAATAAATAAAGCTGGGTGCAGTGGCTCACGCCTGTAATCCCAACACTTTGGGTGGCTGAGGCCGGTGGATCACCTGAGGTCAGGAGTTTGAGACCAGTCTGGCCTACGTGGCAAAACCCCATCTCTATGAAAAATACAAAAAATTAGTTAGGCACATTGGTGTGTGCCTGTAGTCCCAGGTACTCAGGAGGCTGATACAGGAGAATCACTTGAGCCTGGGAGGTGGAGGTTGCAGTGAGCCAGATCATACCACTGCACTCCAGCCTGGACAACAGAGACCTTGTCTCAAAAAGAAAAAGAAAAAAAAAAGCTCAGATGAAATGGTTCAATTCCTACAAAAAGACACTCTCTAAAAACTGACCTAACTAGAAACACAATCCTAAATGAAACCACTTAGAATGCTGCATACCTCCCTGGCAAAATATTAAACCCATCACCCCCAAAAATACCATGCCCAGACAGTTGAACAGAAGTTCAACAAAACTTTCATAAAAAGATCATTCCAGTCTTACATAAATCTTTTCAGGGGAAAAAAAATAGTTTGTAACTCATTATTTGAGGCTGGCATAACCTGGATACCAAAACCAAATAAGGACAAGAAATTAAAATTATAGGCCAATTTCACCTGTGAATGAACATAGATGCAAAAATCTTAACAGTCCAGGTGCAGTGGCTCATGCTTGTAATCCCAACACTTTGGGAGGCTGAGGTGGGAGGACTGCTTAAGCCCAGGAGTTCAAGTCCAGCTTGGGCAACATAGCAAGACCTCATGTCTACAAAAAATTTTAAAAGTAGACAGGCATGATGGTGCACCCCTGTAGTAACAGCTACTCAGAAGGCTGATGTGCGATGAACACTTGAGCCCAGGAGTTCAAAGTTACAGTGAGCTAAGATCATACCACTGCACCGGACTGGGTGACAGAACAAGATCCCATCTCTTAAAAACAAAACAAAACAAAACAAAACAAATTAATAAACTAAATCCAACTGTATATTTTTTTCTAAAAAGTCCATCATGACAGAGTTGGGTTTATTTCAGCAATTCAACATTATAAATGTCATTCACCACATTAACAGATTAAAGGAGGAAAACTATGTGATCATCTTATAAATGCAGAAAACATATTTGATAAAATTCAGTACTCATTCTTCACACAAAAATATCTTGGCCTACTAGGAAGAGAAATGCCTTTAACCTAGAAAAAGTTTCTATCAAAAATATATAGCAGGCCGGGCATGGTGGCTCAAGCCTATGCCACCATGCTGAGGTGGGCAGATAACCTGAGGTCAGGAGTTCGAGCCCATGGCCAACATGGTGAAACCCCACCTCTACTAAAAGTACAAAAATTAGCCAGGCATGGTGATGCCCGCCTATAGTCCCAGCTACGCAGGAGGTTGAGGTGGGAAGATCACTTGAGCCTGGGAAGCTGAGGTTGCAGTGGGCTGAGATTGCACCACTGCACTCCAGCCTGGGTGACAGAGCGAGACCCTGTCTCAAATAAGTAAAAATTAAAAAAAAATAAAAATAAATACACATACATATATATAGCAAACCTTAGTCATAATAGTGCAACAAAATAAGTACTTCCTTTAAAAAATTAAGTGCAACATAAGAATGCCCACTATTTTTTTTTTAAGACAGGGTCTTGCTCTGTTGTCCGGGCTATAGTGCAGTGGCACGATCATGGCTCACTGCAGTCTCAACCTTCTGGGCTTAAGCAATCCTTCCACTTCAGCCTCCTGAATAGCTGGGACTACAGGTATGTTGTACCTCTACACCTGCCTAGTTTTTGTTTATTTTTTTTAGAGATAGGATCTTGCTATGTTGCCCAGGCTGATCTCAAACTCCTGGGCTCAAGCGAAGGAATGCCTACTATTAACACTTGCACTGAATACTGTACTGAAAGTCCTAAATAGCATAGTTAAGGCAAGAGAAAGAAATAAAGCATGGGAAAGAAACAAAACAGAAAATGCAAAGAAAACAAAGAGGAAAAATATGCCATTCACAATAGTAACAAGAAATAAGGTCTCTTCTTTTTTCTTTAAGACAGTCTTGCTGTGTCACCCAGGCTAGAGTGCAGTGGCGTGATCTCGGTTCACTGCAACCTCCACCTCCCAGATGCAAGCAATTCTTGTGCCTCAGCCTGCTAAGTAGCTGGGATTACAGGCGTGTGCCACTATACCCGGCTAATTTTTGTATTTTTTAGTAGAGATGGGTTTTCACCATGTTGGCTAGGCTGATTTTGAACTCCTGGCCTCAAGTGATCTGCTCATCTCAGCCTCCCAAAGTGCTGGGATTACAGGCGTGAGCCATCATGCCTGGCCATCTTATTTTTCTTTATGGAAAAAAGAGAAAGAGAATTTACTGAAAAATATTTTAAATATCTAAATAACCAAAAAGATATTCTATGATCAAGGATAGTAAGTCTCAATACCATAAAAGAAGGAAATAAATTAAATGTATGTGCAGAATAAAAGCTATAGGCTGGGCATGGTGGTAACACCAGCATTTTGGGAGGCTGAGGTGGAAGGATTGCTCGAGCCTAAGAGTTTCAGACCAGCCTGGGCAACACAGCAAGACTCTGTCTCTATAAGAAAAAAATTAAAAATTAAAAAAATAAAGCTACAGAGCTCTGGGGTTCATACAAGGCAGGTCCCATTCTTTAAATAGCTTTTGAATTTTTGTATAATTTTGCTCAAATTATCTCCCATTCATGGATATTTATGCAACAGATATAAACTTACTATTAGTAAATAATCATAGATATCTTACTTTAATGAAATTGTAGTAATAGTTAATACAGCACTTTAGGATTCTGACAGCTACAATAAACAACTACGAGAAAAGAATACATGATCAGTTCATGGCTGAGTTCTAGTTGAATGTGCTGTAGTCCCACTGGTTCAAAGGTCATTCAGTGTGCACATTCACCACAGTGAAAGTTCTAATAAGCACTCCTGCAAGTGATAAAACGTTGCCAACATTTTATGTAATACATGAGGTTTTGGTTCTTGGTAATTTTCTGTCAAGGCTGCCAAAACACCATCTCCTTAAAAGCTACCTGAAAATGTGGACATTTATTCTAAATACAAATTGCATTCTGAAGGTGAAAGCAGACAAAACACATTCATAATGCAATGACCATGTTAGGCTCAATGGGTACTTCTAGTGAACCTATGTATGGCCCTTACATATGTAAGGCTCTTGTACATGTGAGATCTATAAGCAGTTGCCCAATTTGCTTTACAATAGACCTGAATTTGATCGAATGAATGATATTCTTTAGATCTAACTTATTCAAGTTTAATTTTGGTTTATGTAAGTTTTGTCATATCCTACATTGCTGCCTAAACATTGCTTTATCCAAATTTCCTAATACAGAATTAGATATTATGATAATTTTCTTTACTGGTTGCTAGGAGATGATAACACTAATCACTGCCATTCACTGAATGCTTACTGTGTGCCAGGCATTGTTGTAAATGCTTTATATATATTAAATCATTCAATCTTTACAATAACCCTATCAGGTGGATAATATTACCATCACAATTTTACAGATAGGAAAACTGATGTATGGAAAAGTTAGGTAACTTTCCCAATGTCACACAACTAGTAAATGAAGCAGCTAAAGGATTCATACCCAAGTAGTCTGTCTCCAGAGACTAGACCCTTAAATACCATTTATACTGCTTTTCACAATATTGAAAAGATATGTGAAATTATTAAAAAGGACAAAAAAACTCAGCATTAAAAATATTACCAGTAATTGTTAAACAACAGTTAAGCAATATTAACACTAACACAACTTATCACACATTGATACTTCACAGCTATTTCAGACTCATGGTTATGATTAAGAGTTTTGAAGTTGGACAGACCTGGCTCTGAATCTTGGCTGTGCCCTTTACAAGTTGTGTGATTTTGGACAAGTTTCGTAACTTCACCAAGCCTCAGTTTCCTCATCTGTAAAATGAAAATAATAAACATCTCACAAAATTGTTGTTAGTAACATAATTATTGCTGCACTGCACTGACATAGTAACTCCAAACAAAACACATATACACAAAATAAAGAGAAAGTCCCAATTTTCCCCATAAAACAAGACTTTATTATAATGATATACTGAAGATGATCACTCCAAGTTACTCCAGCAACTATAAGATCCACACACTAATGCAGAATCACAATTTTCTCTAATACATGACAAATAATTCCCCTATATAAAACTCAAATATCTACAGGTAAATTACTCGATCTTTGAAATAAAATACTGTATATATATATAAAATGAGACAAATAGGATACTGTTATTTATTGAGAGCAACTCCCACAAATCCCATTCTACACATATCTCTGGTAAGACCAGTAATTAGTATTCAAGGGGCCCAAAACAGGAAAAGCTGTGTCAAGAAGTATCAATTTGGGCCAGGCACAGCGGCCGATGCCTGTAATCCCAGCACTTTGGGAGGCCTTGGCAGGAGAATCACTTGAGCCCAGGAGTTCAAGACCAAGCTGGGCAACATAGGGAAACCTCGCCTCTACAAAAAACCTTAAAAATTAGCCAGGTATGGTGGTCCCAACTACTCCGGAGGCTGAGACAGAAGGATAGTTTGAGCCTGGGAGGTCAAGGCTACAGCAAGCTGTGATCACGCCACTGCACTCCAGCCTGGACAACAGAGTGAGACCCTGTTTCAAAAAAAAAAAAGGATGGATTCATGTGGTACTGATAGGAAGGAATATTTACAAGAAATACACAGAAAGAGACATACATATTGTCAAAGTTGTAGGGAAAATGAACCCCAGAGATCACTGGAATGTAAGGGAAACTTCTCAAAACACTCTAGAGAATCTCCATGTTTAATCCCACAGTCCTATATTTATTTCCATTTTCACATGAACTTAAACAAAAAATTCCATTTATTTTCTTGTAGCAAACAGAAGTTTCTGCAAAGTGTTTAAAAAAACAAACAAACAAACTTGGCTTCGAATTTGTTCTGCATATTTATTTCTGTCCCCAAGAAAATATGTGGCTGGCAAGAGGATAAATATTGTAGAATGACAGTTACAGAACTGGGATTTGGCTTTCAAAAATGGAAAGTGGTCACAGAGTTATCTATTCAGCTATATATTAAATATTTGATTTACAAAGAAAATTACACAAGCAAAATTAAACAATGAAATGGTATTCAAGGTAGAAACATGGCAATTCAGGCCGGGCACAGTGGCTCACGCCTGTTAATCCCAGCACTTTGGGAAGCCGAGGCAGGTGGATCGCCTGCGGTCAGGAGTTTGAGACCAGCCTGGCCAACATAGCGAAACCTTGTCTCTACTAAAAATACAAAAAATTAGCCAGGAATGGTGACGGGTGACTGTAATCAATCCCAGCTACTCGGGAGGCTGAAGCAGGAGAATCACTTGAACCCGGGAGGCGGACGTTGCAGTGAGCCGAGATCGCGCCATTGCACTCCAGCCTGGGCAACAAGAGCAAGACTGTCTCCAAAAAAAAAAAAAAAAAAAAACGAAAAGAAACACAGCAATTGGGATAAACTATTGATAGAGAACCTACTGTGTGTAACACAGTCACAATACTCAGTATTAAGAGGAGTGCAGAAAATTACTGACATAATCTCTAAGCTCTAGGTTCTCATAATCAAGAAAAGGAATATTAAAAGCCTGTATGACAAAATACTGCAAATGCTTTAAGAGAGGCACAAATTGCAACATACCTTAAGAGGGGGATAAGATCACTGACTTGAGAGAAGAAACAAGAAAAGACTTCATGGAAACTGCAGCATTTGAAAAGTGGAATTCCAACAACTCTAACTTCTGAATATAAAAACAACTTAAACTAAAAAGTTTTCCTTCTGTTAGTATGGAGGTATATATTGCCTCTCGGGTGTCACTAAAATGGAAGGTGGCTAATAAAAATGTACTAAATTAATCTAACAGAACGTTTTCTTTTTTTTTTTTTTTTGAGATGGTGTCTCACACTGTCGCCCAGGTTAGAGTGCAGTGGCATGATCTCAGCTCACTGTAACCTTCACTTCCTGGGTTCAAGGGAGTCTCTTGCCTCAGCATCCTGAGTAGCTGGGATTACAGGTGCTGGCCACCACACCCTGCTAATTTTTTGTATTTTTAGTAGAGATGGGGTTTCACCATGTTGGCCAGGCTGGTCTCGAACTCCTGACCTCGTGATTCACCCACCTCAGCCTCCCAAAGTGTTGGGATTACAGGCGTGAGCCACCGCGCCTGGCCCTAGAACATTTTCAAAAAGGAATTTGACAATAATAGCCATATCTTCAATTGCCATTTACCTTCAAATACTGTACTTAGAATTTTACACTAAGAAATTTGAAAAATTAAAAAACAGACTTAAAATAAGACTATTCACTCATTCACTTATTAATACTTTATAAAGTGAACAAGTATAACTGGACACAAAAATTAACTCTAAGAATTACGGCAGTAAGACACAAAGGGATGCGAAATGAGTTACATAGAGCTGACCAATAAAAGGAAGCCTAATTTTTTGTCCACATCTCTTCCCACCTCCAAAAGAGGAACTTAACAAATGCATTTTATGAAAAATACACTTAAAAGTGTCCTTAGTAACAGATTTACATGATACAAAAATCCTTTTAAAAATAGTTTATTAAGGTATAACGTATGTAGAAAGAAGCATACAAAGTGTAGAGCTCAATTACTTTTCACAAAGAAACACACATAATTAGAATCCAGATCGAAAACAGAACATTAGTAGCACCCTAGAAGCTCCTCTATGTTCCTGCTTCCAGTCACTTCCTGTTCCCTTACCAAAGATACCACTATCTTAATTAACTTCTAACATCATGATGTGTTTTGCCTATATTGAATTTTATTAAAAAGAATCATACAATATTATCCTTTTGTTGTTTGGTTTCTTTCACTCAATATTGTCTATGAAATTCATCCATACTCTTGTGCTTGCAGTTTGCTATGATTTGAACGTTTGTCTCTTCCAAAAACTCATGTTGAAATCTAATTGTTATTGTAATGGTAGTGGGGCGGGGGGGGGGGGGGGGGGGGGGGGGACCATTAAGAGATAATTAGACCATGAGGGCTCTGCCCACATGAGTAGGATTAATGGATTAACACCAATATAAAAGGGTACAACTGTCTGCAACAAAGGCCATCTAATTTTTACAAAGTGCCCCTTCCTAAGAAAACTTAATAAATAAGAAATGTTTAGGAAATCTTTGAACTATCTATTTTAAAAATATTTAAAGCAAATAAATATAGAACATGAGGTGCTCAGGTTACTATGCAATGACAGAACAACAAACAAAAAAATCAAGTTCTTCTCTGTATGCCAACAATTTGAAATTTTTCTGCATGATCAGCATTTCCTTTGCTACTTTACTTTCTTTAAATAATTTTTTGTCATTTCTGTGAATTCTATAAATGAAGTCAAGTTGGATTACAACTAAGATATATGAAAAAATTTTAGGTAAATTTTTAACTTTATATAATTTCAAATTTAAAGAAAATTTGCAAAGATCATCAATTATTTACATTTCATCTGATTTGCTTTATCATTCTCTTTCTTGTTCATTTTTTCTTGAGATGGGGTCTCACTATGTTGCCCAGGCTGATCTTGAACTCCTGGACTCCCATCTCGGCCTCCCAAAGTGCTGGGATTACAGGCGTGAGCCCACATCAGGTCCATCTCATACATTTTTTTCTGAACCATATGAGAGTCAACTGCAAACACACTATATACTATTTTAGTCCTAAATATTTTTGTATGTTCTCCTAGGAACAAGAATATTTGCTTAGATAACCATAATATAGCTAAGCAAATCAGTACCAATGTTAAAATTACTACATAACAGCCAGGCTCGGTGGCTCACACCTGTAATCTCAGCACTTTGGGAGACCGAGGCGGGCGGATCACGAGGTCAGGAGATCAAGATCATCCTGGCCAACATGGTGAAACCCCTTCTCTACTAAAATACAAAAAATTAGCGTGGTGGTGTGTGCCTATGATCCCAGATACTTTGGAGGCTGAGGCAGAGGAATCGCTTAAACCCGGGAGGTGGAGCTTGCAGTGAGCCGAGATTGCGCCACTGCACTCCAGCCTGGAGAAAGAGTGAGACTCCATCTCAAAAAATAACTTAATATATGTCTACAGTCCATATTGAAATATGTTCTTAGTTATGTGTGTTAATTGTTACAGGGTGTTATGACTTGAATAGGTCCCCCCCAAAATTCAAGTGTTACCAATGTGACAGTACTAAGAGGTGGGGCCCTTACGGAGTGATTAGGCCAGGAGGGCTACTCCCTCCTGAATGGGATTAAGGCTTCGTGCAGTTTCAGCTAGCTTGCTTTTCCACTTTTTGGCCATGTGAAGACACTGTGTTCCTCTTCTCCGGAACAGACAACTGGACCTGCCAGTACCTTGATCTTGGACTTTCTGGCCACCAAAACTGTGAGAAAATAAAATTGTGTTTTTTATAAATTACCCAGTCTCAGGTATTCTGTTACAGCAGCACAAATGGGTTAAGAAAGAAGAGAAGTCGCCAGGCTCGGTGGCTGACGTCTGTAATCCCAGTACTTTGGGAGGCAGGGGTGGGAGGATCACTTGAGGCCAGGAGTTGAAGACCAGCCTGACCAACATAGTGAAAACCATGTTTCCACTAAAAATACAAAATTTAGCCAGGCATGGTGGCAGCAGCCTATAATCTGAACTACTTGGGAAGCTGAGGCAGGAGAATCACTTGAACCTGGGAGGTGGAGGGTGCAGTGAGCCAAGATCATGCCACTGTACTACAGCCTGGGCGACAGAGCAATACTCATCTCAAAAAAAAGAGGCAAAGTAATTGCTTCTAGGTCCTCTAAGCAAACAAAGCTCGAATATAAATATATATATATTATATATAAAAATGTATATGTCAGTGTATATGCATACATATATATGTGCCTATATATGTATATCTATATGAAAATATACATATATGTGTATTTATCTATATTTATATAGATATTTAATATTTAAATAAGATTAATAATATATTACATAGATAATAGATATTAAAAATCATAACTTCCAATTCAAATCCAACATCACAGGGTTCATTCCAGCCATTTCTCTTTTCCATATATAAAACTCCTTTCTCCAACAATGAAAAAACTTGACTCCCATTATCCTCAATACACTTACTAATTTGTTCAGTCCTAGAACTGACAAAAAACAGTTTCAAAATTGCTAATTCATACCACTACAAAAGAAAAGCCTAGAAACTAGGATTCACTATTGTTTATATTTCAATATTCATTTCATTATATTCATTGTATTATATATCTTCAATATATGTTATATTCATTTCATTATATTTCATTCATTATATTGCATAATTCATCATTGTTTACATATTCATTATTGTTTATATTTCTGTTTATCTTGAGTTTAAGAGTATACCATTTTACTTATGTTTAAGTGGAGCTGAAATACAGTTAGGTTCATCTGATTCTGTTTATACTTTTAGGGTTTTATCCCTATCCTTATTGATTTTTTCTTATTTTGTTTTTTATAAAACATTAGTATGACATTCTCAACTGATGTCATAAAAATTGTAACCAGGATTCTCTCTCTCACTGACATTGGAATAGAGCTTTATAATTTAGGAAGTATATTTCCCATAAAAAATGAACCTTTCCATAGCCACTGCAAGCATCTACCACCACCCCACCCAGGCCCAGCTGTTTCCCAGGAATTACTGTCTTTGGGTAATATGGAAAGAAGGGATAAAATGAAATGGGTGAACCCTATGCCAGCAACCTCATAGAACATTACTTGTAAGGTAGCTTCAAACTGTGCTCCTTGTAGTGATGCCACAAGGTGCAAGGGGAGGACCCAGTAGGTAGAACTGTAAGTCCCTGCCCTGTCTTCAATTAAAGCTGCTATGCTTTTACTAGTATAATATATTGGGCTTTAGCCTCAGATTTTGTTCATTCAACTCACAAATATTTATTGAGTGTCTATGCTTGCCAGGCACTGTTCTTGGTGCTTAGGATACTTCAGTGAACAAATCCGTCATGGGACTTACATTCTAGTTGTGTGGGAGACAGACAATAAACAGAAGTAAATTATATAGCTAGTCATAAAAGCTTAAAGCTGTAGAAAAATTTTGAACAAGGTAAAGGAGTTTAGAAATATCAGGGTCAGGAGGAAGAAACATAATTTGCAGTATCAGAATGTTTGAGTTAGGTCTCACTGAGAAAGGAAAGCTTTTTTTTTTTTTTTTTTTAAAGACAGGGTCTTACTCTGTCACCTAGGATGCAGCGCAGTGGCAGGATCACAGCTCACTGTAACCTCGAACTCCTTGGGCTCAATAGATCTTCCCACTTCAGCCTCCCAAGTAGCTAGAACTACAGGTGCACACCACCATGCTTAGCTAATTTTTTTTTTTGAGATGGAATTTTGCTCTTGTTGTCCAGGCTGGAGTACAATGGTGTGATCTCAGCTCACTGCAACTTCCACCTCCCAGGTTCAAGTGATTCTCCAGCCTCAGCTTCCCTAGTAGCTGGGATTACAAGCATGCACCACCACGCCCGGCTAATTTTTGTATTTTCAGTAGATACGGGATTTCACCATTGTTGGTCACGCTGGTCTCAAACTCCTGACCTCAGGTGATCCGCCCACCTTGGCCTCCCAAAGTGCTGGGATTACAGGCGTGAGCCACCACACCCAGCCACTCAGCTAATTTTTAAAAAAAATGTTCTTAGAGAATTTTTTCTCTACCATGTTGTCCAGGTTGGTCTCAAACTCCTGGCCTCAAGCAGTCCTCCCACCTTGGCCTTTTTAAAGCACTGGGATTACAGGTGTGAGCTACTACGCCTGGCCAAAAGCTTCCTTTTGTATATTTTATTTAGGCTTGAAAGTCACTGGCAAAGAAGAATAGCTGCCCAATTTTCCAGTTGGTGCCAACCCTATGTCTACAGGTCCAAGGATAGCCCAAAGGAAAGAAAGACATAAAATATTTTCCTTCCTTCTTTCAGAGAACCTTATGCCAAAATCTGGGAATGGTGGGTCTTTCTCTGTCCAGATCCTTCTATTTCATAAGTAATTGAATATTTCTCCTAGATTCTGGCAAAGGGTTTTCCATCCATCTCAATTTCAGAAATATTAAATGTTTATTTTCCTTCTAATTATTATAGTGGGAGATTGGCATAGGCAACATCAGAACTGCTAACCAAATACTTTTTTAGGAAACTTTTTTTAGCCCTTTAAGTTACATTAACTTTTTTTTTTTGAGACGGAGTCTCACTCTTGTCACCCAGGTTGGAGTCCAATGGCATGATCTCAGCTCACCGCAACCTCCACCTCCCGGATTCAAGCGATTCTCCTGCCTCAGCCTCCTGAATAGCTGGGATTACAGGCGCCCACCACCATGCCCAGCTAATTTTTGTATTTTTAGTAGAGACGATGTTTCACCATGTTGGCCAGGCTGGTCTCGAACTCCTGACCTCAGGTGATCCGCCCGCTTCGGACACCCAAAGTGCGTGAGCCACCGTGCCTGGCCTAGAAACCTTGTTCTTCTAACCTTTAAGTTATTTGCTAAGGTGCTGCCTCTGGCTTCAAGAGATTATAAATGACTTGTCAGCCTGGCCTACATTAACTTTTATCCTATCCAAGTCACACTATCATTTCCTTGACTTTACAATCAACAAAAGACTAAGATATCTAGTCTTTCTTAGTTGTCCTAAATCATATCAGTCAAGTCCTAAAAAATTGAGTTTGTTTGCACTCAAGTACAGAATTTTATAATAATCACAGATAACATTTCATCGCCCCTTACTATGTGCCAGCTATTATTTTAAGAGCCTTATGTTTATTACTTCTTTTATATTTTACAACAATCCCCATTTTATGGATGAAGAAACTGAGATATAAAAAGATTAAATAACTTGTTCAAGGTAACATAGCTTCTAAGTAGCAGAGCTGGAATCAAAATCTCAGGTAATGTGTGTCATTATGCATATTAAACTGATTCTCAAAAAATCTTTATATAATGCATATTAAATTCCATATTGCTAGATTTGGCCAATCCAGCCTGTAGAAAAAAAAAATCAGACTTCAATTCTATCATACAACATATATGCCATTTTTCAAAGTTTTAACTCAGTATTTGATCAGCATGCCATGAAGGGATGCAACCAAGCTATTAATAAAAAATGTGACCAGAAATATTAGCAAATTGAAAACAGAACATTTAAAAAGAATTGTACACCATGATCAAGTCCAGTTTATCTCAGGTATGCAAGGCTGGTTTCACATGTGGAAGTCAATTAATATAATCCATCATATTAACAGGCTAAAAAAGAAAAATCACATGATCATCTCCATAAATGCAGAAAAAGCATTTAACAAAATCCAGCATCCATTCATGATAAAAATTTTCTACAAACTAGGAACATAAAGGTTCTTCCTCAACAAGACAAAGCACATCCATTTTTAAAACCCTACAGCTAACATTACACTTAATGGTGAGAAACTAGAAGCTTTCTGATTAAGATCAAGAACAAGAAAAGGATGTCTCCTCCCTCCATTCCTTTTCAACATCATACTGGAAGTCCTAATGTAATATGACAAAAAAAAAAAAAGGAAATAAAACTTAACACAGATTGGAAAATTAGAAAGAAAACTGTTTTTGTTCACAAATGACAAGACTTCCCATGTAGGAAACCTGAAAGAATCAATGAAAAAACTTCCAGAATTAATAAGCAATTAGAGCAAGGTTACAGGACACAAGGTTAATATATAAAAGTCAATCACTTTCCTATATACCAGTAATAAACAATCTGAATTTGAAATTAAAACATAATACCATTTTCATTAGCACCCTCCAAAAATGAAATACTTAAGTATAAGTCTAATCAAATATGTTCAAAATCTACACAAGAAAAATGAAAAACTAATTAAAGAAATCAAACTAAATAAATGGAGAGACATTCCATGTTCATGAATAGGCAGACTCAATACTGTCAAAATGTCAGTTCTTCCCAACTTCATCAAAATCCTAACAAGTTATTTTGTGGATACTGACAAACTCATTCTAAAGTTTATATGGAAAAAAAATAAAAATAAAAATAAAGTTTATAAAGAGAGGCAAAAGACCCAGAATAGCCAACTCAATACGCTACTTAATTTCAAGACTGACTTACTATAAAGCCACAGTAATCAAGACAGTATGGCATTTCAAAAATACAGACAAATAGATCAATGGAACTCAGAAACAGACCCACATAAACACAGTCAACTGGAGCTGAGTATGGTGAGTGTGCCTGGAATGCCAGATACTCAGGAGGCTGAAGTGGGAGGACTGCTTGAGTCCAGGAGTTTGAGGTTACAGTGTGCTATAACTGTGCCTGTGAATCCATAGCACTCCAGCCTGGGTAACATGGTGAGACTCCCATCTCTATAAATAAAAATATTTATTTAGTTAGTTATTGTCAACTGATCTTTGACAAAAGAGCAAAGCCAATACAATGGTGAAAAGGTAGTCTTTTTCAACAAATGGTGCTGCAGTAACTGGACACCCCAATGAAAAAGAAAAAAGGTCGTCCTGATACCAAAACCTGGCAGAGACATAACCAAAAAAGAGAATTTCAGACCAATATCCTTGATGAACATTGATGCAAAAATCCTCAATAAAATACTGGCAAACCGAATCCAGCAGCACATCAAAAAGCTTATCCACCATGATCAAGTGGGCTTCATCCCTGGGATGCAAGGCTGGTTCAACATACGCAAATCAATAAATGTAATCCAGCATATAAACAGAACCAAAGACAAAAACCACATGATTATCTCAATAGATGCAGAAAAGGCCTTTGACAAAATTCAACAACCCTTCATGCTAAAAACTCTCAATAAATTAGGTATTGATGGGACGTATCTCAAAATAATAAGAGCTATCTACGACAAACCCACAGCCAATATCATACTGAATGGGCAAAAACTGGAAGCATTCCCTCTGAAAACTGGCACAAGACAGGGATGCCCTCTCTCACCGCTCCTATTCAACATAGTGCTGGAAGTTCTGGCCAGAGCAATCAGGCAGGAGAAGGAAATAAAGGGTATTCAATTAGGAAAAGAGGAATTAAAATTGTCCCTGTTTGCAGATGACATGATTGTATAATCTAGAAAACCCCATTGTCTCAGCCCAAAATCTCCTTAAGCTGATTAGCAACTTCAGCAAAGTCTCAGGATACAAAATTAATGTACAAAAATCACAAGCATTCTTGTACACCAATAACAGACAAACAGAGAGCCAAATCATGAGTGAACTCCCATTCACAATTGCTTCAAAGAGAATAAAATACCTAGGAATCCAACTTACAAGGGATGTGAAGGACCTCTTCAAGGAGAACTACAAACCACTGCTCAATGAAATAAAAGAGGATACAAACAAATGGAAGAACATTCCATGCTCATGGGTTGGAAGAATCAATATCGTGAAAATGGCCATACTGCCCAAGGTAATTTATAGATTCAATGCCATCCCCATCAAGCCAACAATGACTTTTTTCACAGAATTGGAAAAAACTACTTTAAAGTTCATATGGAACCAAAAAAGAGCCCGCATCGCCAAGTCAATCCTAAGCCAAAAGAACAAAGCTGGAGGCATCACCCTACCTGACTTTAAACTATACTACAAGGCTACAGTAACCAAAACAGCATGGTACTGGTACCACAACAGAGACATAGATCAATGGAACAGAACAGAGCCCTCAGAAATGATGCCGCATAGCTACAACTATCTGATCTTTGACAAACCTGACAAAAACAAGAAATGGGGAAAGGATTCCCTATTTAATAAATGGTGCTGGGAAAACTGGCTAGCCATATGTAGAAAGCTGAAACTGGATCCCTTCCTTACACCTTATACAAAAATTAATTCAAGATGGATTAAAGACTTATATGTTAGACCTAAAACCATTAAAATCCTACAAGAAAACCTAGGCAATACCATTCAGGACATAGGTGTGGGCAAGGACTTCATGTCTAAAACACCAAAAGCAATGGCAACAAAAGCCAAAATTGACAAATGGGATCTCATTAAACTAAAGAGCTTCTGCACAGCAAAAGAAACTATCATCAGAGTGAACAGGAAACCTACAGAATGGGAGAAAATTTTTGCAACCTACTCATCTGACAAAGGGCTAATATCCAGAATCTACAATGAACTCAAACAAATTTACAAGAAAAAAACAAACAACCCCATCAAAAAGTGGGCAAAGGACATGAACAGACACTTCTCAAAAGAAGACATTTATGCAGCCAAAAAACACATGAAGAAATGCTCATCATCACTGGCCATCAGAGAAATGCAAATCAAAACCACAGTGAGATACCATCTCACACCAGTTAGAATGGCCATCATTAAAAAATCAGGAAACAACAGGTGCTGGAGAGGATGTGGAGAAATAGGAACACTTTTACACTGTTGGTGGGACTGTAAACTAGTTCAACCATTGTGGAAGTCAGTGTGGCGATTCCTCAGGGATCTCGAACTAGAAATACCATTTGACCCAGCCATCCCATTACTGGGTATATACCCAAAGGACTATAGAAAATAGACTTTATTTTTAAGAGGAGTTTTAGGTTCACAGCAAAATTGAGCAGAAAGTACAGAGAGTTCCCATATTGCTTCTGCCCCAATATAGGCACAGCCTCCCCATTATCAACTTCCAGCACACATCTTTATTACCCAAAGTCCATAGTTTACTTTAGGGATAACTCTTGGTGGTGTACATTCTCTGGATTTGGACAAATACGTAATGACATGGTCTGCCATTATAGTATAGTACAGAATAATTTCACTGCCCTAAAATTCTGTGCTCTGCCTGTTTATCTTTCCCAAACCCCTTACCCCTGGCAATTTCAGGTCCTTTTACTGTCTCTATAGTGTTACATTTTCCAAAATGTCATGTAGTTGGGGTCATACAGTATGTAGCCTTTTCAGATTGGCTTTTTTCACTTAGTAATATGCATTTAAGGTTCCTCCATGTCTTTTCATGGCTTGAAGCCTTATTTGTTTTTTAGCACTGAATAATATTCTATTTTCTGAATGCACCACAGTTTATCTGTTCACCTACTGAAGGACATCTTGGTTGCTTCTAAATTTTGGCAATTATGAATAAAGCTGTTGTAAACAACTGTGTGCAGGCTTTTGTGTGGACATAAGTTTTCCACTCATTTGGATAAATACCAAGTAATGTAATTGCTGGATTGTATGTGAAGAGTATGTGTAGTTTTGTAAGCAACTGCCAAACTGTTTTCTAAAGTGGCTGTGCCATTTTGCATTCCCATCAACAATGAATGAGGGGTTCCTGTTGCTGGAACTGCTTCTCAGAATTTGGTGTTGTCAGTGTTTTGGATTCTGACCATTCTAGTGGGTGTGTAATGGTATCTGATTGTTTTAATTTGCAGTTCCCTCATGACATATGATCATTTCTTTTCATATGCTTATTTACCATCTGTATTTCTTCTTTAGTGAAATATGTTGAAGTCTTTGCCGATTTTTAAATCAGGTTGTTAGTTTTCTTACTGTTAAGTTTTAAGAATTTTTTGGTATATGTATGTGTGTGTGTATATATATATATGCGTGTATGTGTATATATATATCTCCAGGCTGGTGGCAGTGTTACGATCTCAGCTCACTGCAGCCTCCACCTCCTGAGTTCAAGCAAATCTCCTGCCACAGCTTCCCAAGTAGCTGGGATTACAGGTACCCGCCAACACAGCTGGCTAATTTTTGTATTTTTAGTAGAGATGGGGTTTCGCCATGTGGGCTAGGCTGGTCTCGAACTCCTGACCTCAGGTGATCTGCCCGCCTCGGCCTCCCAAAGTGCTGGGATTACAGGCGTGAGCCACCATGCCTGGCCCTATATTTTGGATAGTAGTTTTTGTTGTTTTTTGTTTGTTTGTTTGTTTGAGACGGAATCTCTCTCTGTCACCCAGGCTGGAGTGCAGCGGCATGATCTCAGCTCATTGCAACCTCCACCTCCAGGGTTCAAATGATTCTTCCGCCTCAGCCTCCCAAGTAGTTGGGATTACAAGCATGCACTACCACGCCCAGCTAATTTTTGTATTTTTAGTAGAGATGGGTTTCATCATGTTGGCCAGGCTGGTCTCGAACTCCTGACCTCAAGTGATCTGCCTGCCCCCCTTGGACTCCGAAAGTGCTGGATTACAGGCATGATCCACTATACCCAGCCTGGATAATAGTTCTTTATCAGACATGTTTTCTGCAAATACTTTCTGCCAGTCTGTTGCCTGTCTTCTCATTCTCTTGACAGTATCTTTAGTAGAGAAGAAATTTTAAATTTTAATGAAGTCCAGCTTATTATTTCTTTAATGGGTTGTGCCTTTGGTGTATATTTTAAAAGTCATTGCCTTATCCAAAGTCATCTAGATGTTCTCCTATGTTATCTTCCAGGAGCTTTATAGTTTTACATTTTACATTTAGGTCTGTGATCCATTTTGAGTTAGTTTTAGTGAAGGATGTTAAGGTCTATATCTAAGTTCTTTTTCTTACCTTTTTTCTTTTTCTTTTTTTTTTTTTTTTTTAATCTGATGAGTATTTTATTGTTGTTTCCATTTTCATTTCTCTGACATCCAGTAAGGTTCGGCATCCTTACATTTCCATTCTTGGAACTTTTAATTTCCTTTTCTGAGAAGTATTTTTCTTTTTTATTTATTTATTTATTTATTTTTATTATATTATACTTCAGGGTTTTAGGGTACATGTGCACAATGTGCAGGTTTGTTACATATGTATCCATGTGCCATGTTGATTTCCTGCACCCATTAACTCGTCATTTAGCATTAGATGTATCTCCTAATGCTGTCCCTCCCCCCTCCCCCCACCCCACAACAGTCCCCGGAGTGTGATGTTCCCCTTCCTGTGTCCATGAGTTCTCATTGTTCAATTCCCACCTATGAGTGAGAACATGCGGTGTTTGGTTTTTTGTCCTTGCGACAGTTTACTGAGAATGATGTTTTCCAGTTTCATCCATGTCCCTACAAAGGACACGAACTCATCATTTTTTATGGCTGCATAGTATTCCATGGTGTATATGTGCCACATTTTCTTAATCCAGTCTATCGTTGTTGGACACTTGGCTTGGTTCCAACTCTTTGCTATTGTGAATAGTGCCGCAATAAACATACGTGTGCATGTGTCTTTATAGCAGCATGATTTATAGTCCTTTGGGTATATACCCAGTAATGGGATGGCTGGGTCAAATGGTATTTCTAGTTCGAGATCCCTGAGGAATCGCCACACTGACTTCCACAATGGTTGAACTAGTTTACAGTCCCACCAACAGTGTAAAAGTGTTCCTATTTCTCCACATCCTCTCCAGCACCTGTTGTTTCCTGATTTTTTAATGATGGCCATTCTAACTGGTGTGAGATGGTATCTCACTGTGGTTTTGATTTGCATTTCTCTGATGGCCAGTGATGATGAGCATTTCTTCATGTGTTTTTTGGCTGCATAAATGTCTTCTTTTGAGAAGTGTCTGTTCATGTCCTTTGCCCACTTTTTGATGGGGTTGTTTGTTTTTTTCTTGTAAATTTGTTTGAGTTCATTGTAGATTCTGGATATTAGCCCTTTGTCAGATGAGTAGGTTGCAAAAACTTTCTCCCATTCTGTAGGTTTCCTGTTCACTCTGATGGTAGTTTCTTTTGCTGTGCAGAAGCTCTGTAGTTTAATTAGATCCCATTTGTCAATTTTGGCTTTTGTTGCCATTGCTTTTGGTGTTTTAGACATGAAGTCCTTGCCCACACCTATGTCCTGAATGGTATTGCCTAGGTTTTCTTGTAGGATTTTAATGCTATAAAGACACATGCACACGTATGTTTATTGCGGCACTATTCACAATAGCAAAGAGTTGGAACCAAGCCAAGTGTCCAACAACGATAGACTGGATTAAGAAAATGTGGCACATATACACCATGGAATACTATGCAGCCATAAAAAATGATGAGTTCGTGTCCTTTGTAGGGACATGGATGAAACTGGAAAACATCATTCTCAGTAAACTATCGCAAGGACAAAAAACCAAACACCGCATGTTCTCACTCATAGGTGGGAATTGAATAATGAGAACTCATGGACACAGGAAGGAGAACATCACACTCCGGGGACTGTTGTGGGGTGGGGGGAGGGGGGAGGGACAGCATTAGGAGATATACCTAATGCTAAATGACGAGTTAATGGGTGCAGGAAAACAACATGGCACACGGATACATATGTAACAAACCTGCACATTGTGCACATGTACCCTAAAACCTAAGTATAAAAAAAAAAAAAGGTAAAAAAAACAAACAAACAAAAAAAAAAAACAACAAAAAAATAAAGTCTATTTTCTTAAAAATTGCCACCAGATTCAAAGAGGCGGCCAAAAAGACCTCTCCATGATCAAGGAGAAATGGAACCATATACATTTGCCCTTTATATATGGCATTTTATCCAATTAACTCAACTACCTGAACTATCAAGCAACTCACATTTCTAAATCTTATCAAAAATCATTTCTCAAAAAAACTAGTATTTCCTCCTCCTTCATCAGGGGAAAGCATCTAAGTGTTGCTTTTTAATTTAGTTCTAAAATGATTTTTAATGAACTTTGTAAAAAAATTATTACTTGAACCAGAAAACATGTTCATTCATTCAACAAATTATGTATTGACAACCAAATTACAAGATAGGTATTCTTCTATAGAGATATAGCAGAGAATGAAACAAACCCTCTACCCTCATGGTAGTTGCATTTTATTTGGAGAGATTGTCAAAATAATGAAGAAACAAATACATAATATGTTGAGACATATGAAGAAAAATCAAGTAGGATTGGAGAAAAGAAAGTGTTGGGATTGGGGAACAGGCTAGAAAGGAGGCGGCTCTTCTAAATAAATGGTTAAGAGAAGGCTTCATTTGTTACGTTATATTTGAGCAAACAGATCTAAAGGCAGTTGAGTAGTAAGAGGGCAAGCCCAAGTACATAGGTGGAAGAGAGCACTCCAGATGGAAGGGACAAGTGTACAGGTCCTGAGGCAAGTGTACAAGTCCTTAAGATGGAAGTTGCAGTGTTAGAGGAGTAACAAGGAGATGATGTGGGTACAATTTACTAAGTGAAGGGAGGTGAGGAAATGAGGTTGGAAAGAAAGCCGAATGTTTCAGAAAGTTTCAGAGGCCATTGCAAGTACTTGGGCTTCTGTTCCTAATAAGGTAAAAGCTACTAAAGGGTTCTGAGAGGAGGAATAATGAGATTTATGTTTTTTAAGAATCACCTTGGCTACTGTATTGTAAACAGATCATAAAACAGGGAACCAGTAAGGAAACTATCAAATTAATCCAGATGAGAGGTGACAATGGCTTGGACTAGAGTGATAACAGTAGAGGTATGTCAGGGAGACGGTCCACTTCTGTTTGTGCCCCCAGCTCCAGGAGAAACCACATCTGAAGCCTAGCTGCAACAGAAATTGCCAAATGAGTAGGTTTACAATCATCCACAGTCATTTTCCAAGACCTCTGCACATGGCAGGATTCTGGACATATCTTATGGGTAGAACTAACAAGATTTTGTTAATGAATTGGAAATACATTGTGAAAGTGAAAGATGACTCTAAGATTGCCGACCTGAGCAATCAGAAGAATGGAGTTGCCATTTATTGTGAGATGCAGCAGACAGAAGGAGGAGCAGGTTGAAGGGGACAAATCAAAAGTTTGGTTGTTAGCCTGATAAAATGTAAAGGTTTATGACTGAGATAGTTACATGTCACACTAAATTTTTTTAATGACAAGCTAGTTCCTACTCTAGCACACATGTCACTTTCATCATTAAATAGTCTTAACCCCCAAGTCTGAATGTAATAACTCTTCCCTCTGAATCACCAATTTTTTTCATTTCTTATACTATTTGTTACATTGTAACTATTGGTGTATACCATGATCCCATAGATCTTGGGTACCCTGAAAGTAGAATTTGTGTTTTATAGTTGTATGATAATAGTAATAAGCACCACCATTGATTGGGCACATTTATCAACTAGCTTTTTTTTTTTTTTTTTGAGACAGAGTCTTGTTCTGTCACCCAGGCTGGAGTACTGTGGCACGATCTCCGCTCACTGCAACCACCACCTCCCAGGTTTAAGCAATTCTCCTGCTTCAACCTCACAAGTAGCTGGGATTACAGGTGCGTGCTACCACACCCAGCTAATTTTTGTATTTAGTAGAGACGTGGTTTCGCCATGTTGACCAGGCTGGTCTCAAACTCCTAACCTCAAGTGATCTGCCCACCTCAGCCTTCCAAAGTGCTGGGATTACAGGCGAGAGCGACCGCACTCAGCCTCAATTAGCTCTTTTAATTCTTCTATTATCACTTTTATTGTTAGTATTTAACCAGCAAGAAAATTCAGGTTCAGAGATATTAAATAACTGCTCCAAAGAAACACAGTAAGACAACAAATACTTAAACTCAGGTATGTCTAAATCTAAAGGCCGCATTCCACATTGTCTTTAATCAACCTCAGTATCTAATTTAGAACCTGGTCTATGAAAGGTACCTAATATATTTCTATAGAATAAATAACTAGATTAAATATCTCTGTCTTGGGAGAGAAAACACTGAAGAGAAGGTATATTACAGTCAGACCAATGATCAGAACAGAATTGGAAGAAAAAGAAAAAAAAAAAGGTAAGAAAATCCTTAATATGGCTTATAAAGCTTGGCACGATTTAGCCCTTGCCCATCAGACCAAGCTTCTTTGATGCTTTAAACCTGTCATGCTTATTTTCCCTTCAAGGTCTCTAAGCCATACATAGTTCTAACAACCCATTATTTTTCCCTAAGTTAATTCTACTCATCCTCAGAGCTCTGCTCAAATATCACTTCCTCAAAGTAGCTGTCCTTGACCATCCCCCACTCTAGCTAAGCCAGCTACCACTATAAGAAGTTCATAACACTCTGTACGTCTCCTTATCACAATTTTAAATAAAAGTACCTCTCCTCCCTACAAGAATATAAGCTGCATGAAGGCAGAATCCTCATATGTTTTCCTTACTGCAGTGATTAAAATATGCTTAAAATTGTTTAATATTGTTTTATTATAAATTCTTAATAATATTGTTTAAAAAATGAATAAGTAGTAATAAATAATTATAAGAATAAAAACAAATAAATAATGCAAGTAAGATATGATAGGCCAAAATACCAGAGAAAAATAAAATGCAAAGTTAAGCCTGACATTCTCCACTACTTTTTTTCTGCTGGGGCAACCAGCTTCAAACCAGAGCTTTTGGAAACCTCACAGTGACAGAAATTAGGGTTCATAGCTACCAAGACAGGCAGATTTGCGGGGCTAAAATCCCAGAAAAAAAGCAATCACAGAAAAAGCAGCCTGGACATGCTATATTGCTTTTGCCCTCGGGGTATTTACTGAATCCCAACATGTGGAGGCAAAGTGCTTTTTTTAATTATTATTATTTTTTGAGATGGAGTTTTGCTCTTGTTGCCCAGGCTGGAGTGCAATGGCACGATCTTGGCTCACTGCAACCTCCGCCTCCTGGGTTTCAGCGATTCTCCTGCCTTGGCCTCCTGAGTAGCTGGGATTACAGGCGCATGCCACCATGCCTGGCTAATTTTTGTATTTTTAGTAGAGACGGGGTTCTACCATGTTGGCCAGGCTGGTCTTGAACTCCTGACCTCAGGTGATCTACCTGCCTTGGCCTCCCAAAGTGCCTATTTTTATAGAGAAAAAAAAAAAAAGTAAGCAGAACTTTAGGTAGTCTCACAGAAAAATTAAGAGTCCAGGGCCTGACAAGAAGGAGAGGCCCTGACACATACCCTAGGTACCTCTGGTACCTCTGAAATACAATACTCTTGAAGTGGAAACTAGATTTAAACCAGCCCTTGAGAACCATAAAACAAAGCCTCAGATCATCTCAAGCCCATATTGGAACAATGTCATCTACTCCTACTTTTAACTACCATCAGAGAAGAGAAAAACAAATCCTCTCTAGAGAACAGTATCATCATAAAGAGCCTCTATTACTTCCCATATATGATGTTTGACATTCATTTTTAAAATGACCAGGAATGCTAGGAGACAGAACCAAATGACTGAAAATCAAGAGAAAAAAAGAAGACAATAGGAAAAGATCAAATAGGAGCCGGACACAGTGGCTCATGCCTGTAATCCCAGCACTTTGGGAGGCTGGGGTGGGCAGATCACTTGAGGGCAGGAGTTTGAGACCAAGCTGGCCAATATGGCGAAACCCTGTCTCTATTAAAAATACAAAAATTAGCTAGGTGTGGTGGCACACATATGTAATCCCAGCTACTTGGGAGGCTGAGGCACAAGAATTGCTTGAACCCATGAGGCAGAGGTTGCAGTGAGCTGAGATTATGCCACTGCACTCCAGTCTCAGTGACAGATTGAAACTCTGTCTCCGAAAAAAAAAAAAAAGAGAAAGATCAAATGAGGATCCAGGGATCCAGACATTGTTAATTACCACACACAGACTTTAAATAATCTGATTAATATGTCCAGGAAAATAGACGACAAGATGAGAATTTCACCAGAGAACTGGAATCTATGAAAACAAAAAAAATTAAATTGAAAATCAAGAACTAAAAAATACATAATATAAAACAATATAGCAGATGCTTTTAATAGCAGACTGAACATTAACTGAACTAGAAAAAAGGTCAACAGAAAATATCTAGATGGAGCACAAAGAAAAAAAGATAGAAAATACAGAAAAGAGCATGAGAGACATATGAGATGCAGAGAAAGATCTAACATATAGTTATCTAGAATCCCAGAGGGAACTGCAAGAATGAGACAGAAGCAATATCAGAAGAGATATTCCAAACCTGACAAAAGACATCAAGCTACAGATCCTAGAGGATCTATGGACCTGACACATCTTAAATGATGAAAATCATAAAAAGCATGAGAGAAAACCAAGTAAGCATCTTACTGAAAACTGCTAAAAACCAAAGACGTTGCTTCTCTAATAAAAACAATGGGGGGCTGGGCATGGTGGCTCACATCTGTAATACCAGCACTTTGGGAGGCTGAGGTGGGCAGATCACCTGAAGTCAGGAGTTCGAGACCAGCCTGGCCAACATGGTAAAACCCTGTCTCTACAAAAAATAGAAAAATTAGCCAGGCATGGTGGGACGTGCCTATAGTCCCAGCTACTAGGGAGGGGCTGAGGCAGAGGAATCTCTTGAACTCAGGAGGCAGAGGTTGCAGTGAGCCAAGATCATGCCACTACACTCCAGCCTGGGCGACAGAGTGAGACTCTGTCTCAAAAAAATAAATAAATAAAATAGAAACAATGAAGTCAGAAGGCAATAAAATGATATATTTAAAATGCTGAAAGAAAAGAACTGCCAACCTGGAATTCTATGCCCAATAAAACTATCCTTTTAAAATTAAGACAAAATTTCTTTTTTTTTTTTTTTCGAGACGGTGTCTTGCTCCATGCCATTCTCCTGCCTCAGCCTCCCAAGTAGCTGAGACTACAGGGGCCCCCCACCATGCCCGGCTAATTTTTTGTATTTTTTAGTAGAGATGGGGTTTCACTGTGTTAGCCAGAATGGTCTCGATCTCCTGACCTCGTGATCCACCCACCTCAGCCTCCCAAAGGGTTGGGATTACAGGCGTGAGCCACCACACCTGGCCTAAGACAAAATTTCTAAAAATGCTTTCAGACAAAAATAGAACACTCATTACCAATAGACTTACACTAAAAGAAAGGTGCAGTCTGTGAAGAAAGAAAATAATCCCAGATGGAAGCACAGTAACACAGGAAAGAATCAAGAATACATACAAGAAAGAAGAAATACATGCATAAAATTTAAAAACTATAATTTTTTTTGAGATAGGGTCTGGCTCTCCCGCCTAGGCTGGAGTGCAATAGTGTGATCTTGGCTAACTGCAACCTCTGCCTCCGAGGCTCAAACCATCTTCCCACTTCAGCCTTCCAAGTAGCTGAGATTATAGACACGTGCCACCAGGCCTGGCTTTTTTGTTTGTTTGTTTGTTAGAGATGAGGTCTTGCCATGTTGCCTAGGCTAGTCTTGAACTCGAGCTCAAGTGATCCTCCTACCTCGGCCTCCCAAAGTGCTGAGATTACAGGTGTGAGCCACCATGCCCGGCCAAATAACTGTAATTATTATTATTATTTTTTTTTGAAACGGAGTTTCATTCTTGTTGCCCAGGCTGGAGTGCAATGGCACAATTTCGGCTCACTGTAACCTCTGCCTCCCAGGTTTAAGCGATTCTCCTGCCTCAGCATCCTGGGTAGCTCGGATTACAGGCATGAGCCACCGTGCCTGGCCCAGAACTTTCTGAAACGAAAATGTTCAATATTTATGCTATCCAATATGGTAGCCATTAACCAGCGAGCACTTGAAATGTGGCTAGTTTGAGGAACTGAAGTTTTATTTTATCTTATTTTTTTAGAGACAGGGTCTCACTTGGTCACCCAAGCTGGAAGTGGTGTGATCATAGCTCACTGCAGCCTTGACCTCCTGGTCTCAAGTTATCCTCCCCAAGTAGCTGGGGCTATAGGTACATACCAGCTAATTCTTTTTTTTTTTTTTTTTTTGTAGAGACAGAGTCTCGCTTTGTTGCCCAAGCTGATCTCAAACTCCTGGGCTCAAGTGATCCTCCTGCCTCCCAAAGTCCTAGAATTATAGGTGTGAGCCATTGAGCCTGGCCTAGAGATTTAATTTTAATTAAGTTAAATCAAAATAGCTACATATGGCTAGTGGTCTTTTTTTTTTTTTTGAGATTGGGTCTTGCTCTGTAGCCCAGGCTGGAGTGCAGTGGCATGATCTCAGCTCACTGTAACCTCCGCCTCCCAGGTTCAAGCAATTCTTGTACCTCAGTCACCCGAGTAGCTGGGATTACAGGCACGTGCCACCACACCCGGTTTTGTATTTTTAGTAGAGACTGGGTTTCGTCATGTTGGCCAGGCTGGTATCCAACTCCTGGCCTCAAGTGATCCGCCAGCCTCGGCCTCCCAAAGTGCTAGGATTACAGCCGTGAGCCATCGTGCCTGCCCACTAGTGGTTTCTGTAATGAAAGGTACAGCTCTAAAACTTAGATGGTAGTAATGATCAGAGTAATTGAAAAATTGGTTGCAATGGAGAAAATGAGTTTGATAGTTAAGGCCCACAGTTACTTACTTCAAATAAATACTTTTATTTCAGTATCTATAGATTCTGAAGTATTGTACACTGATAAAATGCTGGCTGACAACCTTAACTAGTGGGCTTTTCTAGAATATTACCATGAAAGTCCTAGGAGCCTCTTTTTTTTTTTTTAATAGTTCGAAGTGATTTAAGAAGAACTGCTATTAACCAGGATCAGTGGTGCAAGCCTGTAGTCTCAGCTATTGTTGAGGCAGGAGGATCACTTGAGGCCAGGAGTTTGAGACTATAGCATGCTATGATGGCATCTGTGAATAGTCACTGCACTCCAGCCTGGGCAACATAGTGAGATGCCATCTCAAAAAACAAAGAACTTCTGTATTTCAGAAACCTTCAAATTGCAACAGATATATAGCTTTTAATTGAATAGATTGCAGGTAATTATTTACTTTTTACTTACTCCCTTGCAGCACTTCAATATCCTTTCTTATCCTTTTCTCTACTACTACCCACCCATACACCACCAGAGAAAGAAGTTGATCCAATGCTGCTCCAATTCCAGATATTTTTTTTAACTTGTCAGCATTAAGTAGGTCAGTTTTCTGCTCTAGTGGGTGTTTTGGCAAAAGGTTCTCTTATTGGAATACAGCGACTACTCTGCCTGGTAAGCACATACCACAAAGAAAAAAGGCTTTGAATAACTCTCCCTTAGGCTCCTGATGGCAAGAAGAAAATCCCTTAGCCTTAACTACCAGAAAATTCTGACAGAAAAACAAAACGCAATAGAAATAAAGAAAATTCCCATTCAAAATTTGTTCTATATAGTGAAGTCTAAAGATCTTAAAGGCCCTCGGTATCCAGCAACCCATAAGGATTTTGCTGAGAATTTGATGTATTGTTTTCAGCCCAATTCTAATCACTGAGATTGTAAGAAGGCAATGGAAAAATAATACAAGATAATCTATCAGGTGTCTTATTAAGTGACACGGTTTGGCTGTGTCTTTACCCTGATCCCCTGATCCCCTCTTGGATTGTAGTTCCCATAATCCCCATGTGTCATGGGAAGGAATCATGGGGGCGGTTACCCCCATGCTGCTGTTCTCATGATAGCAAGTGATATGTTTATACACGATGGTTTAATTCTTTACACAATACTGTGAAATAGGTCATGGTATCGTATCCCCTTTAGGGGTAGAGAAAAGGATAAGAAAGGATATTGAAGTGCTACAAGGGAGTTTTTTTTGTAAAAAAACTTCACAAAATCTGATGGTTTTACAAGGGACTTTTCCCCTTTTGCTTGGCACTTCTCCTTCCTGCTACCATGTGAAGGATGTGTTTGCTTTCCCTTCTGGCACAACTGTAAGTTTCCTGAGGCCTCCCCAGCCATGCTAAACTGTGAGTCAATTAAAGAGACCTCCGGTGACTGAGGTACAAGAATCGCTTGAACCTGGGAGGCGGAGGTTACAGTGAGCTGAGATCATGCTACTGCACTCCAGCCTGGGCTACAGAGCAAGACCCAATCGCAAAAAAAAAAAAAAAAAAAAAAAAAAAGGCCACTAGTCATATGTAGCTATTTTGATTTAAATTAATTAAAATGGAATAACATTAAATCTCTAGGCCAGGCTCAGTGGCTCACACCTATAATTCTGGACTTTGGGAGGCAGGAGGATCACTTGAGCCCAGGAGTTTGAGATCAGCCTGGGCAACAAAGCAAGACTGGGTCAATACCAAAAAAAAAAAAAAAAAAAAAAAAAAAAATTAGCTGGTATGCACCTATAGTCCCAACTATTAGAGGAGGATAACTTGAGACCAGGAGGTCAAGGCTGCAGTGAGCTATGATCATACCACTTCCAGCTTGGGTGACCAAGTGAGACCCTGTCTCTAAAAAAATAAAACGTCAGTTCCTCAAACTAGCCACATTTCAAGTGCTCGCTGGTTAATGGCTACCATATTGGATAGCAAAAAATATTGAACATTTTCGTTTCAGAAAGTTCTGGGCCAGGCACGGTGGCTCATGCCTGTAATCCCAGGCATGAGCTCTTTCCACTATAAATTACCCAGTCTCAGGTATGTCTTTATTAGCAGTGTGAGAATGGACTAATACATTAAGAATGCTAATAGAAGAAACCTTATCACTAAAACTAAAATTTTGGAAAACTTTTCCTTGTAAGATATAACTTCCTTGTGGGGAAATTTTTTTAATTTAAAAAAGTCAAATAAATTTAAACTTTTAATGATTGTATTATAGCAGAAAGTAAATCTGGTGTTTATTAGAATAAATTATTTATATAGAATAAAGTTGCTTTTTTTTTTCAGCTAGGCTTATGGCTGATCTAATTTAAAAATCAACGTTGTTTCTTTATTGTGGATCTGATAACTCAGTTTTACACTTTTAATCATTTGTAAATCAAATATTAAAGAAGAAACTTGACAGGTATATATTTAACCAGCCACCTTCAAACTATAAAACCTTGAGGCTGAGTGCGGTAGCTCACGCCTGTAATCCCAGCACTTTGAGTGGCTGAGGCGGGCGGATCACTTGAGGTCAGGAGTTGGCGACCAGCCTGGCCAAAATATAGTGAAACCCCGTCTCTAATAAAAAATACAATGGGGCCGGGTGCGGTGGCTCACGCTTGTAATCCCAGCACTTTGGGAGGCCGAGGCGGGCAGATCACGAGGTCAGGAGATCGAGACCATGGTGAAACCCCGTCTCTACTGAAAAATACAAAAAATTAGCCGGGCGTGGTGGCGGGCACCTGTAGTCCCAGCTACTCGGAGAGGCTGAGGCAGGAGAATGGCGTGAACCCGGGAGGCGGAGCTTGCAGTGAGCAGAGATTGCGCCACTGCACTCCAGCCTGGGCGACAGAGCGAGACTCCGTCTCAAAAAAAAAAAAAAAAAAAAAAAATACAATGGGCCGGGCGCAGTGGCTCACGCCTGTAATCTCAGCACTTTGGGAGGCTGAGGTGGGCAGACCACGAGGTCAAGAGATCGAGACCATCCTAGCTGACACAGTGAAACCCCGTCTCTACTAAACAAAATACAAAAATTAGCCGGGCATGGTGGCAGGCGCCTGTAGTCCCAACTACTAGGGCGGCTGAGGCAGGAGAATGGCATGAGCCCGGGAGGAGGAGCTTGCAGTGAGCCGAGATGGCACCACTGCACTCCAGCCTAGGCGACAGAGCAAGACTGTCTTAAAAAAAAAAAAAAAAAATTAAGCTGGATATGATGGTGCGTGCCTGTAGTCCCAGCTACTTGGGAAGCTGAGGCAAGAGAATCGTTTGAACCCGGGAGGCTGAGGTTGCAGTGAGCCAAGATGGCGCCACTGCACTCCATCCTGGGTGACAAGAGTGAGACTCCATCTTTAAAAAAAAAACAACAAAAAAACCTTGAATATATCATTTAATGTCTCTGGTCTCTGTTTTATACATATCTTCTCTTTATTTTTTTGAGACGGAGTCCTGCTCTGTCACCCAGGTTGGAGTGCAGTGGCACGATCTCAGCTCACTGCAATCTTCGCCTCCCAGGTTCAAGCGATTCTCCTACCTCAGCAACCTGAGTAGCTGGGACTACAGGCGCGTGCCACCACACCCGGCTAATTTTTTGTGTTTTTAGTAGAGACAGAGTTTCACTGTGTTAGCCAGGATGATCTTGATGTCCTGACCTTGTGATCTGCCCGCCTCGGCCTCCCAAAGCACTGGGATTACGGGCGTGAACCTCCAAAGTGCTGGGATTATAGGCGTGAATCACCGTGCCCGGCCCATCTCTTCATTTTATACGGAGGGCAAAAGTTTAAAGTTAATACTATTCTCATGTTCAAAGATAGGGAAGTACACACATGAAGAAAATGACTTTGAAATTATATAATTCAATAGTCACTGTTTAAAATGGGATAATAATGTATACCTCCTGATTTCCACTTGCATTCATTCCTCTTCATTAAACCATACTTAAACCATACTATCAGAAATACACAGGTTATGTGCACCACCTTATCCTATAGGTTTATATACCAAAAGACCACCAAAAATTTAATCTACATTTTATATACTTATTACAAAAATGAAATATACCAAAAAACACTATAACATAACCCATGTTATGAAAACATAACATGTAAAGAACATTTTTAAAAAATAAAGGAAAATGACAGATGAGCAAAGAAAAAATATTAATCCATAATAGAAATATTTGATCCAACAGTCTATTTCTAGGAGCTATACTAAGGGCATAATATAAGTACACAAAGGCAAATGTAAAAGAATGTTCATTGTAATACCATTTGTGATAGTAAAAATTATAAGCTTAATTATCAAAAAATGGGAACTAGTTGAATAGATTATGGTATATCTAAACCACGGCATACAATGTGACTTTTAAAATTATTAAGTGCTAAGAGGAGCCCCTCCTCCAAGAACATATTAGCATATTGGAATAGAGGGCAAATGTAGTTTGAAAAAACATTCCAAAGTTATCATTGCTTTGATTTGCTTTTAGAAACAGTAATTAATTTATTTTGAAATTTTATTAAACACTAAAGTGAGATTTTTGTATTTATCAAAGGAATTTTTCATGTTATCTATTCAAACATCAAAGATCCAATCTTTCTCTGAAGCCTTCCCCAATCCTCCAAAGCAAAGTCAGATGTTCCCCCCACTGATTCCCAAATCACTCTTGAGTTACCTTTGTTATAGAAATCATTACCCTACTGTCTTATTTATAAGACTGAGTTCCTTGAGGTCAAAAACAAAGTCTTAAGTTTTTGTTTGTTTGTTTGTTTTTGAGACAGAGTCTCACTCTGTTGCCCAGGCTGGAGTGCAATGGCGTGATCTCAGCTCACTTCAACCTCCGCCTCCCAGGTTCAAGCAATTCTCCTGCCTCTGTATCCCAAGTAGCTGGGATTACAGACACATGCCACGGCTAATTTTGTATTTTTAGTAGAGATGGGGTTTCATCATGTTAGTCAAGCTGGTCTTGAACCCCTGACCTCAGGTGATCCGCCCACCTTGGCCTCTCAAAGTGCTGGGATTACAGGCATGAGCCACCACACCTGGCTGGTCTTAAGTATTTTTATACTCTTGATACTTAAAACAGATTTCCAAACACTATAGGCCCTCAATATAAGGCTTGTTGAATATATTCAACCTCTATTTTCGATAGAGGTTGAATATACATTCAAACTCTATTTTTCTGCTATATTAGATACACTACCTTGGCCAACTTTTTAAACCTCTCTCAGCCTTGGTTTTCTTTTCAGCAACAATGGGGATACAACACTATGATCTATTTCATAGGACCATATAAGGAATTAAACCATCGTGTATAAACATATTTGGTCTCGCTGGTGTATAAATGGCAATGAAAAAATCCTTTTCAGTGGATTTTTTTTTTCTTTTTTTCTTTTTTGGATGACTGCATCTCCTTAAAGAGAACTGAAATGACTGAAATTATACAGATAATAATCTTGCAAAAATTTAAATTTTAAAAAATCATTTTCATCACATGGGATACAAATATCTAAAAGGAAAAAAAAAAGAAAAAGAAAAAATCATTTTCAGTTGCATCTGTCAAGGGTTTACTATTTAATTATTTTATTATTGATTGTCAATAATAAAATCACTCATTACTCTAACAATGATTCATTCTCCTATTTTAGACAGCTGTGAGGATCCATGATATAGGTCAGTGGTTCTCAAGCTTTAGCATACATAAAAATCACTTAGATGGCTTAACGTACAGATTGCTGGGCCTCACCCCTAAGGTTTCTAACATAGTAGGTCTGGGATGAGGCCCCAGCATTTGCATTACTAACAAGCCCCTAGATGGTGCACATTTTGAGAACTATTTATACAGGTAATTCAGCAATCAAGTGATACCAACAGGTAGAGGTGGGAGGAGTTGTAGTTTTTTGGCAATCCCACTAAATGTCCTAAGAGATGAAAAGACTACTATTGTCTGCAGAATTGGGTTCTACTCAAATACTTTATTATAAAATAATCCTGGAAGACTGTTGTACATCTGTCTACCAATTCTACTGGGGAACTACTCCTACCCATTTTGTGTATATATGGAAGAGGAGTAAGTGCAGGGAACATTAACTAAATCACCCAAGCCAGTCCAAAGTCTTCCCCAGGGTTTTTTTTTTTTTTTTTTTTTTTACATGATGGGGAAATATTACCTTGATTCCTGTAGGATTGCAACTATACAACCAATGTGAACTGGAGGTGCTTGCAACCATCTTCCCTTGATTGTCTGAAGAAAGCTCATCTCAGGAGAAGTAAGGCCAAGAGGCAAAGAAAAACAGAGCTGAGAAATACAGAATCAAAAGTAAAAGCCCCTGAAAGTCATCCTTGCCCCTAAATCTGTGCTATATCAGGTTTGACTGGATTATTTAATTACTTGAGCCAATAACTTTTCCCCCCTTAAAATGGGTTTCTGTCCCCTGCAATTATGAGTCCTAACTAAAACTGTGAATGAGTGAAAAAGTTGAACGCAAAAGGCTCTAATAACACCCAGCTCTCCATGATAACATTTGATAGAGAAATAGATTTTCAGATGAGATGACATTTTGGCTGGTAGCCTGCAATCTGAAAGAAGCTACCACACTTGGAACTGTGACCGAAACTGTTTCACAAGCTTACAATTAAGCTTCAATCAATACCTCAGGAAATTAGACAGTTGTGCCTTAGTCGATATCTAACCTGATTTAACTTTATTAGCTGTAGTTTATAGTCAACACAGATCTCTAAATCTAGCCACACAGTGTCATATATTTATTTGGCCTATAATAACAATAATTAAATGTTGCAATTTACTCTTCCATTCACTGATTCTCTATTATATTAAGACATCATGATAACATCTAGCAGGTAGCAGTTCAAAAGAAAGAAAACCAGATTTAGGAACCATCTACACTGAGATGACAACCAAAGCTAGGAAAACTGAGTAAGTCTACCAAAGGTAAGAGGATTCTTAACCTGGTCCACAGATGAGATTGGGGGATTTTTTTGGGGGGCGGGGGGAGTTCTATGAAGTCCCAAAGTTGTAGGCAAAGTTTAATAGACATGTGCATTTTTCTGGGAAGAGGGGTCACTGCTTACGTCAGATTCTGCAAAAAGGATAAGAACCCAAAAAGGTTAACAGTGGTGAGGGGAGGAAATATCAAGAGGGACCTGTGAAGAACACTTACTCATATTAAAAGAAGTTGAGAAGTTGAAAGGAATCTATAAATTACTAAGTGTCTACGTGAACAGTGCTGTGCACATTATATATCACATTGCATTTAATCCTGATAATAATCTGAGATGGTTATCAGCAGCCCAATTTTACAGGTAAGAAAACTAAAGCACAGAGAAATTAAGTGGCTTGACTAAGGCTAGACAGCTATCCAGTCTACCACATTGTAATGGAAGGTAAGATGAGTTATAAAATAAGGGGGCTATCATTCCAATTGCAATATTCACCATTTCTTTCAGAGCAGTAACTCTGCCAACTAATTGTTAGGTCAAGAACATAAACTTTGGAGATAGCAATAAGAACAAAATCATGGAATGCTTAATTAAATCACATGATTTCTGAGGCTGTATAAATCTGGAAGATTGGCAATTTGACAGACTCTAATGCCATCATAAAATTAACAGTTTGTTTACAAAGCACTCATTATAGCAAAAAGTCACTGAAGGCTGGAAGGCTGGAATAAGAGCCCGTTTTAGTGTTTGCAGTTGCTCTTTAGTAACAATACATCATCAAAAAACACTAGGTGTCAATAACCCAGTGCCAATGAAATATGGCAAACCTGACTAAATTATTATTCTTTTCAGCAATACTTTTGAATTCTGGCTCCTGATCTAATAAAAGTCTTTAAAATAAAGCACTTTCATTTTATTGTCTCTCTGAGCCAAGAAGAGTCAAGTTTTTGCTGGGATCTTTTCCCCTCTTCTAATAGCTTGGCATCATTAGTAGCAACTTTCATAGCAAGTGGGTCTTAATACATTTTTTTGCATAATCTTAACTGTTTAAATTTAATTTTTAAATTAATTTTTTGTTAAGGTATAGTTGACAAATAAAAATTATCATTCTTTTTTGAGACGGAGTTTCACTCTTGTGCCCAGGCTGAAGTGCAATGGCGTGATCTTGGCTCACTGCAGCCTCTGCCTCCCGGGTTCAAGCAATTCTCCTGCCTTAGCTTCCCAAGTAGCTGAGATTATGGGCATGTGCCTTTAATTTTGTATTTTTAGTAGAGACAGAGTTTCACCATGTTGGCCAGGCTGGTCTTGAACTCGTGACCTCAGGTGATCAACCCACCTCGTGCTGGGATTACAGGTGTGAGCCACTGCATTCTGGGAGACAAAAATTATATATTTATGATATACAATGTGATGTTTTGATGTATGTATACATTGTGAAATGGTTAAATTGAGCTAATTAACATATCCATCGCCTCACATACTTATTTTGGTTTTATGAGAACATTTAAGATTTACTGTCTTTGCAGTTTTCTTTTAAAAAAAAGAAAAAAAAAAGAGAGATTGTCTCACTCTGTTGCCCAGGCTGAAGTGTAGTGGTGTGACAAAGCTCACCACAGCTTTGGATTCCTGGGCCCCAGTGATCCTCTGGCCTACACCTCCTGAGTAGGTAGAACTGCAGGCACAAGTCACCACACTCTGCTCTCCCTTTCAAGTATATAATACATTATTATTAACTATAGTCACCATTGTTGTACAAGGGATCCCCAGAACTTAATTCATCCTAACCGAAACTTTGTACCCTTTGACCTGTTCCCTCTCTTCCTCCCCAGACCCTGGCAACCATCATTCTACCAGACTGTTTCTGAATTTGACTTTTTAAGACTCCACTTATAAGTGAGACCATGAAGTATTTGTCTGTCTTTTCTTTTTTTTTGCTTATGCATTTCTTCATTTGAAACCAAAAATAACATTTCATTCTTTTATTCTTTCGTGTTTATATTCAGAATAAAAGTCAATATTAGCATCCGGCAATCTTTGTAAGTTTTTTAATAAAGCCACATTGTCTTTCTGTGCCTACCTTATTTCAGTTTGCATAATGTCCTCCAGGTTCATCCACAATGTTGCAAATGAAAGGATCTCCTTCTTTAAGGTTGAATAGTAAACATGGCAAAACCCCATCTCTACAAAAAAATACAAAAATTAGCCTGGCAGTGGTGTGTCCCTATAGTCCTAGCTACTTGGGAGGCTGAGGTGGGAGGACTGCTTGAGCCCAGGAGGTCAAGGCGGCAGTGAGCCGCGATCATACCACTGCACTCCAGCCTGGGTGGCGGAGCGAGACTCTGTCTGTAAAATAATAAAATATTAAAATTTAAATTAAATTTAAAAGGGGTTATTCCAGAATGATGTTAATGTGCCAGAGATCAGGAATGAAACATAGGTTAATCATTCACATAGGGATTAAAAGTGGGTATTCATATGTATAGACACGTGACGTTAGGTGTTCTACAGGCAAAGCATAGCTTTTCCTGTGTCTCAACTGTCCTCTTTGAAAAAATGGAAATAACGTTAAAATACGTTATTGTTGAAGACAATGAAGGTGAATTGAGTTCTAGAATGGCTAAATGGATAAAGACACAGCTGAAAGAGAAATAAAAATCCTTAACATAGCTGTTTCTTCTATATGTGGAAAATAAGTCTAAATTGGAGTTGATATCAACTTCAGGTAGAAATGAAAACTAGTATAGTCTTATTTTTATTTTTTTTATTTTTTAGAGACAGGCACACGCCATACACCCAGCTAATTTTTTATTTTTATTTTTTGTAGAGATAGGGACATATTCTGTCACCTGGCTGGGGTGCAGTGGCACAACCACAGCTCACTGAAACCTCAAACTCCTGGGCTCAAGTGATCCTCCTGCCTCGGTCTCCCAAAGTGCTGAGATTACAGGCATGAGCTACCATACCTAGCCAGCCTGCCCCTCTATCCATTCATCTACCCATCTATCCATCTATCTAATCTATTTACTTTAATTATTAGGGGTGTGTGTGTGTGTGCTTAAGCAACAAGGTCTTGCTCTGTGGCCCAAGATGGAGTACAGTGGCACAATCATAACTCACTGGAACCTCATACTCCTGGGCTCAAGGGATCTTCCCACCTCAGCCTCCAGAGCAGCTGGGACTACAGGCCAACACCACAAGGCCTGGCTAGTTTTTGTGTGTTTTTGGTTTTGGTTTTGCTTTTCGTTTTTGTTTTGTTTTGTTTTGTTTTTAGGAGAAACAAGGCCTTGCTATGTTACCCGGGCTGGTTTCAAACTCCTGAGCTCAACTGATACTCCTGTCTTAGCCTCTCAAAGTGCTGGGATTACAGGTGTGAGCCATCAGCCTTTTTAGAATACAGTTTTGCAATATGCAACTGAAGACCTTAAAATGAACATATATTGAGGAATATTTCACACAGAATCATCAGACCAATCAGATAATTTACGGTATATCTATACCAGTGGTTCTCAAACTTTAGCACGTATCAGAGTCACCTGAAGGGTTTGTAAAACCATAGATTGCAGCTCGGCGCAGTGGCTCATGCCTGTAATCCCAGCATTTTGGGAGGCTGAGTTGGGCAGATCACTTGAAGTCAGGAGTTTGAGACCAGTTTGGCCAACATGGTGAAACCCTGTCTCTACTAAAAATGCAAAAAATTAGCCAGGCGTGGTGGTGCACACCTGTAATCCCAGCTGCTCAGGAGGCTAAGACAGGAGAAACACTTGAACCCGGGAGGCAGAGGTTGCAGTGAGCTGAGATCGCACCACTGCACTCCAGCCTGGGCAACAGAGTGAGTGATATGCCGTCTCAAAAAAAACAAAAAAAAACGAAATAACCACAGATTCCTGGGCCCCCAAACCAGGTTTCCGATTCAGCAGGTCTGGGTGGAGGCCAAGAATATGCACTTCTAACAAATTCCCAAGTAATGCTGGTATCTCTGGTCCAAGGACCATGCTGAGAATCATTGATCTAAAAAATGGACTTCTACGAAACCATTAAAAATGAAGATCTATATTCATTGATATGATATATATACATGCAGTGGTGTACTGATAAGCCAGCCTGGGGAGGAATTCAGCAGGGAGAAAGAAGCCCTGCTTTGTAGCATTTGCCAAATTCACTGATGTAGCTAATCCCACCATTGCTAATATCAAGCTACCAACAATTTGGGCTTGCATAATTTCTTAATTATTGGCTCAGGTGAGATAGTGCTAGCTGGTCCAACCACACTAACTAGAAAAATATCTAACAAGGCAAAATGGTAATTAAGCAGTTACCTTTGGGTAAAAGAATTATAGGGATTTTCTTAATGGCTTCTTGGATTTTCTTAATTGTTTTATGAGCATTCTCACTTTTATAATAAAAATCTATTAACAATTAAAAATGAAGTTATTTGCATTGGCTATATCTTTCTGGTCATTAAATATTCACACATTCATTCATATATATATGTCTATAAAGGTTTGGATTAAGAGTTCTGTATAGTTGGAAGTTTTGCACTCCCTCTAGAGAAGACACTGATATTTAAACATTAAGAACAAGTCTACTACTGCACTTTCCTTCTGTGTTAACCTGGCCTTGATGAAGTGGAAAAAGAAAGAATGGTAAAGGCCCAGCTGAGAAGTCTTTGAACTCTAGCCCTAGAGCATCAAGAGCTAGATGTGTCTGTTTACAAAATGAAGCATTAACAGCTGCCCTAGAATCCAAGCGGAAAATAGCCTAAGACAGCCTGCAATACATGTGCTATAAAACCCAGTTTCACAAAAAGAGCAGGAACATAATCCCACTAGCTTTGCCACATAAAAATGTAGGTTTGATTAACAGTTCACCAAATTGTTAATGGAAAAAAATCAAAAGTAGCTTAAATATCCCACAATAGAAGATTAAATAATTTAAAGCTATAAAATGGAATATGCACCTATTAAATGGTGATATTTTAAAATTTCTAACAACATGGGGAAATGGTCATAAATTATTGTGAAAGGAAAAAATGTGAGAAAACTGTGTATATAATCCCATTAATAAACTACATATTTGTATATGAGAGAGACACAGAGAGAGAAAGAGAGAGAGAGAGAGAGAGAGAGAGTGTGTGTGTGTGTGTGTGTGTGTGTGTGTGTGTGTGTAAAGACCAGAAAAATATAGCCAAGGTTAATAGCAATTATCTCTGGATTAGGGTATTACAGATGATCTTTTTATATTTGCCCATTTGTATTTTCTTTCTTTTTTTTTTTTTAGTCACCAAGCAGGGGAAACCCAAATAGTAACAAGTAAATGAAAAGATGCCTAACCTCACAATTTGTACACAATAAAAAATTTCTGTATAATTTCCAGAAATAGAAATTAAAACAATATACTTCTTTATTCCCATCAGATTGACAAGGCTAAATAGATGGATAAGACCAAATATTGGTGAATATTTAAGGAAATGGGAATCCTAATTTACTACTGGTGGGAGCATAAACTGGGTAGCCATTCTAAAAAACAACTTGGCAATATTTAGTGAAATTAAGTATGTGTATGGGCCACAAGTCAGCAATTCCTTTTCTCGGTATACACTAGAGTAACCTTTGCACATATCAATAGGATATATGCATAAGGATGTACACAGCAGTACTATTTGTGTTAGTTTTCAACACACCTTGGTATCAATTATTAGAGAAATATACAAGTAAAATGTGGAAATACATATACAATGGAACATTATACAACAGTCAGTTGTTGTAAACTAGATTTACAAATACAGTATGTGCTTCCATAATTCCTTTTTTTGATCAAAAAAGAATAAGATTCAGAGCATAATACCATTATACAGATTAAAAACACATACACACAAAACAATATAAAATATTTCAAAAATAAACACATACTTATATTAAGCATATTAAATACAGTTGGCCCTCCATATCCATGGGTTCAACCAACTGTGGACTGAAAATATGCCACAGCCAGGCACAGCAGCTCACGCCTATAATCCTGGCACTTTGGCAGGCTGAGGCGGGCAGATCACCTGAGGTCCGCAGTTAGAAACCAGCCTGACGAAAATGGAGAAACCTTGTCTCTTCTAAAATACAAAATTAGCCGGGTATGGTGGTGCATGCCTGTAATCTCTGCTACTTGGGAGGCTGAGGCAGGAGAATCGCTTGAACCCAGGACACAGAGGCTGCAGTGAGCCGAGATTGCACCACTGCACTCCAGCCTGGGCGACAAGAGCGAAACTATGTCTCCAAAAAAAAAAAAAAAAAAGAAAATATGCCAGAAAAAAAAGGCTTAGCCATATGCAGTGGCTCACATCTGTAATTCCAACAACTCCGGAGGCTAAACTAGGAGGACTGCTTGAGGCCAGGAGTTTGAGCTTACAGTGAACAATGACTACACCACTGCACTCCAGCATGGGCAACACAGCAAGAGCCTATCTCTAAAGAATAAATAAACAGGCCAGGCGCAGTGGCTCACACCTGTAATCCCAACACTTTGGGAGGCCAAGGCCAGTGGATCACTTGAGGCCAGGAGTTCAAGACCAGCCTAGCCAACATGGAGAAACCCCCATCTCTACAAAAATAAAAAAAATTAGCTGGATGTGGTGGCATCTGTAATCCCAGCTACTCGGCTGGAGGCTGAGGCAGGAGAATCGTTTGAACCCAGGAGATGGAGGTTGCAGTGAGCTGAGATCATGCCACTGCACTCCAGCCTGGGCGATGGAGTGAGACTCAAAAAGAAAAACAAAAACAAAAACAAGGCCGGGCGCGGTGGCTCACGCTTGTAATCCCAGCACTTTGGGAGGCCGAGGCGGGCGGATCACGAGGTCAGGAGATCGAGACCATGGTGAAATCCCGTCTCTACTAAAAGTACAAAAAATTAGCCGGGCGAGGTGGCGGGCGCCTGTAGTCCCAGCTACTTGGAGAGGCTGAGGCAGAAGAATGGCGTGAACCCGGGAGGCAGAGCTTGCAGTGAGCCGAGATTGAGCCACTGCACTCCAGCCTGGGTGAAAAAGCGAGACTCCATCTCAAAAAAAAAAAAAAAAAGTAAAAATATATAAATGAATAAGCAAGCAAGTGAGCTATCAAGTCATGAACAGAAGATATGAAAGAACTTTAAATGCACATTACTAAGTGAAAGAAGCCAATCTGAAAAGGCTACATATACTATATGTTTCCAACTATATGACCTTCTGGAAAAGGCAAAACTACAGAGACAGGAAACGGATCAGTGGTTACCAAAGGTTAGGTGAGAGGAAGGGATGGACAGTCAGAGCACAGAGAATCTTTGGGGTAGTAAAACTATTTTGCATGATACTACAATGGTGGATGCATGTCATTACATTTGCCAAAATCCTTGAAAGTACAACACCAAGAATAAACTCTAATGTAACCTAAGGACTTTGGGTGAAAATAATGTGTCAATGTGGGTTTATCGATTGTAACAAATTATGAAACATATAATTGGTCTTCTTCCCCTTTCCTGACATATACCTCATAAAACCATTGGCACCTCTGGAGTGATGAGTATCTTTTACATGCTAATGAGATGACAGTGGCTGGACGTCTCTAGATAGCTTCAAGGATAAAGGCTGGTCAACTCAAAGACCAAGGCATGATAAGAGGGTTGGGATTTCCAGCTCCAGCCCTCAACCTCCAGAGAGGGAAGAGGAGCTGAAGGGTAAGCTGATTACAAATGGCCAACGACTTAATCAATCATGCCTATGTAATGAGGCTTCCATAAAAACCCGAAAGGACAGGGTTTGGAGAGCTTCCGGACAGATGAACACATGGAGGTTCCTGGAGGGTGGCACACCTGAAGAAGGCATGGCATGCCCCTTTCCACATACCTTCCCCTATGCATCTCTTCCATCTGTCTCCTTTGTAATACCCTTTATAACCCAATAAATGTAAATGAAGTGTTTCCCTGAGTTCTGTGAGCCACTCTAGCAAATTAAGTGAACCAAAAGAGGGAGCTGTGGTAACCCTGATTAATGGCTAATCAGCCAGAAGCACAGGACACAACCTGGGGCTTGCAATTTAAGTAGGGGACTGAGCCCTCAACCTGTGGGATCTGATTCTATCTCCAAGTAAATAATGTCAGAATTGAGTTAAAATGTAGGATACCCAGCTGGTGTCTGCCAAAGAATTGACTGGTTGCTGATAGATAGAAATCCCCACACATTTTGGTGACCAGAGGTGCTGTATTATATTGAGTTTGTATTGGTTTGATTTTTCTTATATCTCCTGTGTACTACTCTGGTAAGGAATGTTGACAATAAGAAAGGCTGTGGGTTTGTGGGGGCAACAGGTATATGGAAACTCTCTGTATTTTTTTGCTCAATTTTGCTATAAACCTGAAACTGTTCTAAAAAAATTAAGTCTTACAAAAACTAACAACAACAACAAAAAAAAACGGGATGGTATTCATCAACCAATAATGACTAACTGGCTATAAACAAACAAAACAAAGAAGTACAGATCTGGAAGGTTCATGTCAAAGGCACCAGAGCACATCCATATGTACAACGGAAACCACTAACAAAATATGTAAGACTAAATTTTTTTTTTTCTTTGAAACGGAGTCTCGCTCTATCGCCCAGGCTGGAGTGCAGTGGCATGATCTCGACTCACTGCAAGCTCCGCCTCCCGGGTTCAAGTCATTCTCCTGCCTCAGCCTCCCAAGCAGCTGGGACCACAGGTGCCTGCCACCACACCCGGCTAATTTTCTGTATTTTTAGTAGAGATGGGGTTTCACTGTGCTAGCCAGGATGGTCTCGATCTCCTGACCTTGTGATCCGCCCACCTTGGCCTCCCAGAGTGCTGAGATTACAGGCGTGAGCCACCACGTCTGGCCTAAATTTGTTTTTGAGACAGGATCTCACTCTGTCACCCAGGCTGGAGAGCAGTGGGGTGCAATCAGAGCTCACTGCAGCCTCAAACTGCTGGGCTCAAGCAATCTTCCTGCCTCAGCCTTCGTGAGTAGCTAGGACCATGTGCACGCACCACCATGTCCAGCTAATTTTTTAGAATTATTTGTAATGACAAGGTCTCACTATGTTTGCCCAGGATGGAATCAAACTCCTGAGCTCAAGTGATTCCTCTGCCTCAGCCTCCCAAAGTGCTAGGATTACAGGAGTGAGCCACTGCACCCGGCTAAAAACTTTTTAATCATGGTGGGAAAAGACCTCATAATTCAAATCCAGTTTCTGCAGCTATTTTTCTTCAACAGATGAAGAAAAATACTACTAATCAACAATACCTCCTTGATTACAAATACATTTCTAGAGTAAATTAAATGACTGATTCCCTATCTGTTATATGGATCCTAAAACATAAAAATAATAACTAAAAATAGCAGGAGCAGATGCGTTTTACTGAGAGCCCATAAAGTATTGCACTGTACATATAATATCTAATCTTTCCAACAATCCTCAGAGATTACACACTACATTACTATCTCAGAGAGATTAACTGATTTGCCTAAGAACACACAACTATGTAGTGTAACTAGGAATCAAATATAATCTTCTACTATAAAGTCTGTGCTCTCTCACTCTACCCCAATGTCCATATACCAAACAATTATAATAATAATATCTTCCATTGTAGCACCTCCAATGTATTAGGCACTGTATTAGGTACTTTACATAAATTATCTCCTTCACACTTCATGACTGCCTTACAAGTCAGATATTATTAATTCCATTTTACAGATGAGGAAATAGAGGCTTATAAATTCAGCAACTTGCCCAAGGTCTCAAGATTCAAGCCAAGTTTCACTTTGCATTATCAAAAGCTCACTTTCACAAATAAATTTAAAATTATCTTTACTATTTTTAGTCCTTTTGTTCTCCACACTACCCAGTTAAGTGTTATTATGTAATAATAAAGCACCTATGTGCTGAACATCACATTGAAGTCAAACGAACACAATTTTGATATAAAATAAATGTAATCATATAACTGTGACAGATATTAACTGGTTACTCAAAAAGCCATTCCCAAATCCCTACTCCCTCCTTGCCTCTCAGTACAGAGGCCAAAAGACGAAAACAGCTGGAGGTGACCGTATGACCCAATTTTGGCCCTTGGAACATCAGAAGTGACTTGCTGGAATCACTAATAAGAAAGCTTTTCCTTGGCATAGTCTTTTTCCTTCTTCCTTGAATGTAGGTGGAAGGCTAGAGCTGCAGTAGCCATCTTAAGACCATGAAAGGCCAAGCAAATCACAAATTCATAGGCCCCAACAATGTTGAACCATTAAAGCAACATGAGCAACTGCCAACTTCAGATTTATGTAAGCTTTATAGTCAGGTTTTCAACTGCTTACAGCTTGATTCACCCATTATCACCATAACAGAAACTCTAACACAATTTTAACTGTAAGTAACTTCCTGGCTAATAATTAAAAACAAAGTCACATACTAGTCCTAAATTAGTCTGACAAAGTTACAATCTCCTGATGAGGACTACTCTGAGTATTTGCTCAGGGAACTGTGAGAAGACTGAGCTGAGGAAAGAATGAGAGACAGAAATACAGAATCAGGGAGCTCCCTGGGCTCTGAATTGCGCACATGGTAAGAGCCCAGACTCTCAAAATAATTACCAGAAGTATATCATCAGAAGGGACACATCCTTGAACAATAATACAAGCCTTCAAGAAATTGGCGGGGCATGGTGGCTCACGCCTGTAATCCCAGTACTTTGGGAGGCTGAGGCAGGCAAATTACTTGAGGCCAGGAGTTTGAGACCAACCTGGCCAACATGACAAAACCCTGTCTCTATTAAAAATACACACAAAAAAGAGGCCAGGCATGGTGGCTCATGCCTGTAATTCCAGGACTTTGGGAGGCCAAGGTGGGCGGATCACGAGGCCAGGAGTTTGAAATCAGCCTGGCCAATATGCTGAAACCTTATATCTACTAAAAATACAAAAATTAGCCAGGCATGGTGGCGCGGCCCTGTAGTCCCAGCTACTCAGGAGACTGAGGCAGAAGAATCACTTGAACCCCGGAGGCAGAGGTTGCAGTGAGCTGAGATCACCTGAGTGACAAAGCAAGACTCGGTCTGAAAAAAAAGATTAGCCAGGCATGGTGGCGCACGTCTGTCATCCCATCTACTTGGCAAGCTGAGACACAAGAATCGCTTGAGTCTGGGAGGCAGAGGTTGCAATGAGTTGAGATTGTGCCATTTAATCCAGTCTGGGTGACAAAGCAAGGCTATGTCTCAAAAAACAAAAAAAGGTAAAAAAAAAAAAACAACATGCTTCAAAACAAAAGCCCTGGAACGTCAAGACTCTTGTCGAAAAAAATTCATAGTTAAGGTATGATCAGGGTCTTGGGGTTACAGGAAAAAATAGTTTGCATTTAATAATAAATGTTTATAAAGTATAATATCCTTTTTCTTAGAAGATGCATGCTCAAGTATTTAGAGGTAAATTATCATGATGTCTACAACTTACTTTCAAGTGGTTTATATAAAAGAGGATACATACATATTAGAATACACATATAAAGCATGGCAAAATGTGAAAAAATATTGAAGTATCAGTGGGGGATATATAGCTGTTCAACATATGACTTACAACATTCTTGTACATTTGAAATATTTCATAATAAAAAGTTGGTGTTAATGTTAATTTCCTGGTTTTGGTAATTGTACTACAGCTACGTAACTTGGTAAAGGGCACACAGGACTTCATTTTCCTATTTTTATACCTTTCTGTGAATCTAAAATTATTTCTTTTCTTTTTTTTTCCTTTATTTATTTATTTTTTTTTGGAGACGGAGTCTTGCTCTGTCACCAAGGCTGGAGTGCAATGGTGTGATCTTAGCTCACTGCAACCTCCGCCTCCCGGGTTCAAGCAATTCTTATGCCTCAGCCTCCCGAGTAGCTGGGATTACAGGCATGTGCCACCGTGCCCAGCTAATTTTTATATTTTTAGTAGAGACAGGGGTTCACCATGTTGGCCAGGCTGGTCTCGAACTCCTGACCTTGCGACCTGCCCACCTCCGCCTCTCAAAGTGCTGGAATTACAGGAGTGAGAAAATTATTTCCAAACAAAAAGTTAAAAATGCTGGGAAGATTTCTTGCTTGGTAAGATGAAGTAAATATATCTCCCTTTATCTTCCAGTTAACTAAACTACAACACTGGGACGGAATGCATGAACAGCTATTTGAAGACATTGTAAAGTAAATATCACAGGTGGATCCAGGGAAATCACCAGAATTCCAACTATCCCCAAACTAGCTGTGAGTTTCTTTTTTTTCCCTGTAGTATCCACCAGCCTGAACTCAACACAACCTAAAACCCAGAAGTGAGCACAATGGTGCAGGCAGAGAGAGAAACAGAACCCTCTAGTTCTGGCTCAAGGCCAGTAAAGGGAACTCCTACAGCTAAGAGAAGATGAGGGAAATCCTTTAGGTATTTTTTTCTTTTTTTTTTTTTTTTTTTTTTGACAGGGTCTCACTCTGTTGCCCAGGTTAGAATGCAGTGGCACAATCACAGCTCGCCACAACCTCAAACTCCTGGGCTCAAGTTATCCTCCCGCCTCGTCCCTATAAAGTGCTAGGATTACAGGTATGAGCCACTGTGCTCAGCAGCTTGGGAAAACTCCACACTGTCATGCATCAGTCCCCAGGTCATACATGGTGGGGGCAGCAGCAACAGCACAAGAATCTGGGAATGGAAAGCCTCCAGGAAACAAAACTTTTGAAGGAAGGGAACCTTTCTCTCCATCCAGCGGAGCCTTGCCTCCAAGTGGGCAGGACAAATTCCGTTGTTTTGGGTTTTTTTCCTTCTCTCTCTATCCGCAGGAAAGTGACCCCATAATGTTGTTTATGAACTGCTGGGCTCATCCTCAACCTGTGTAGGTATGTATCTGATACTAATTGGCATAATAAAAACTTTGATAACTGAGACAATGAGTAGACCTACACCCAGATCCCAGACTGACCACTGGGTGGAACACTTGTGGGACAGATCTGAATAACACTGCCACAGCTCAGAAAACTGAATTTATATGGAACCACAACCCACAGAAGATTAAAACAAAAATACCAATATTCTCCACAGAATATTAACATATTTTTGTTTTATTTTTATTTTTTTATTATACTTTAAGTTCTAGGGTACATGTGCACAACGTGCAGGTTTGTTACATATATATACATGTGCCATGTTGGTGTGCTGCACCCATTAACTCATCATTTACATTAGGTATATCTCCTAATGCTATCCCTTCCCCCTCCCCTCACCCCACGACAGGCCCCGGTGTGTGATGTTCCCCTTCCTGTGTCCAAGTGTTCTCATTGTTCAATTCCCACCTATCAGTGAGAACATGCAGTGTTTGGTTTTCTGTCCTTGTGATAGTTTGCTGAGAACGATGGTTTCCAGCTTCATCCATGTCCCTACAAAGGACATGAACTCATCCTTTTTTATGGCTGCATAGTATTCCATGGGGTATATGTGCCACATTTTCTTAATCCAGTCTATCATTGATGGCTTGGTAGTGTGCACCTGTAGTTCCAGCTGCTTGAGAGGCTGAGATGGGAGGATCACTTGAGCAAGGGAGGTGGAGGCTGCAGTGAGCCATGCTCACTAGTGCCACTGCACTGTAGCCTAGGCAACAGAGTGAGATCCCTTCTCAAAAAAATATACAAATGAAAAGAGAGAATAATTGCTTAGTCTCTTTTTTAATATACAAAGTTTCCTTTAAAAGGGAAAATAAATAGTTATAATTTAGTTTCTCCATTGTATTCTGCAGGTATATATACAAGGGAATTTAGAAATAATGTGTTAGGCGGTGGCTCATGCCTGTTATCCCAGCACTTTGGGAAGCCGAGGTGGGCAGATCACAAGGTCAGGAGATCAAGACCAACCTGGCTAACATGGTGAAACCCCATCTCTACTAAAAATCCAAAAACTTAGCTGGGCATGGTGGCGGGTGCCTGTAGTCCCAGCTGCTTGGGAGGCTGAGGCAGGAGAATGGCGTGAACCCAGGAGGCGGAGCTTGCAGTGAGCTGTGATTGCGCCACTGCACTCCAGCCTGGGCAACAACAAGACTCCATCTCAAAAAAAAAAAAAAAGAATTAATGTGTTAGGATAAAACAATTAAATTTGAACTTTTAAACTGGGATTAACTTAAAGTTGAAATAGCTGTCTTCAACTTTAAACACACAGTTGTGATACTATCAATTACTGCCTGCCTCGAAGTTTCTTACTTATACACGACAACGCCATACTATAAAACAAGCAAGTAAGGTAACTATAAAAACCAATCCTCCCCAGGCACGGTGGCTCATGCCTGTAATCCCAGCACTTTGGGAAGCTGAAGCGGGTAGATCACTTGAGATCAGGAATTCGAGACCAGCCTGGCCAACATGATGAAACCTTGTCTCTACTAAAAATAGCAAAAATTAGCCAAGTGTGGTGGCGTGTGCCTGTAGCCCCAGCTACTGAGGAGGCTGAGGTAGGAAAATCACTTGAACCTGGAGGGCGAAGGCTGCAGTGAGCCAAGATCATGCCATTGCACTCCACCCTGGGCCACAGAGCAAGACTCTGTATCAAAAAACAAAACAAACAAACAAAAAGCCAATCTTCCCTTCTACCCAGAAGTCCAATTTAACATCTATCCCTTGGGCTAAAATATATAGATGATTACGCCAAGTAAAAGATAAGCAAATCAGTACTATGGGCAGTAGTAACAGCACACAGTCTTTGGACAATCCTCGATTTAAATTTTCATTCTGTCCTTCAAAGTCATTTAACTAATCTAGACTTCCGTTTCCTCATTTATAAAACCATCTACCTCATAATGATTAAACAATAAAGTATATAAATGGTTTAACATAGCACCTGGTACAAAATAAATGCACAGTAAATGGCAGTTGGCATGTCCATTAAGGAAACCCAATGTTACCACTGCCAGAACCACTTAGAAAAAGTTTTTTTTCAGCAACCCTTGTCTGTTCTACATGGAATTTCTGACATCATTTATTCTGTTTACTAATAAAAATCCTAAACTCCCAAATAGCTCAACACCAACAGTCTTTTTCCTCCGTGCCTGGCATCAAACTATCAGCAGGCTTTAAAAGAGTCTAATGAAGAAACAACTCCAATAGTATTTCTAATAGTGCAGAAGTCTCAACATATCACCTGACTGGATAGTAGCCATATCTCTTTATGATACGCTAATTACTTCCCTACTCCAAATTTTAAACACTTTTGTTAAACACTTCACTCACAGAAGGTACTATGCCTTTTAATAATTAGGACTAGAGGGTACAGGAGGGTTAGGAGTAATAAAAAAAAAAGCCATGTAACTTCTGTATTAACAAAAACCTGATAGTAGCTATTATCCTTTCAAAACAAATCATTGCCTTTTTAAAAAACAAGGCAGAAACACACTCTACTTTATGGAATGAAGTGTTGCCAATAGAAAAAAAATAAAAATTAAAAAAATTATAATCTCATACTAGGTATTGTGGCATTACATTTAAAAAAAAAAAATAGTAAGGTGGTCAAATGTAGCAGCTCACACCTGTAATCCCAGCACGTTTTGAGAGGCCAAGGCAGAAGGATCACTTGAAGCCAGGAGTTTGACCCAAACTGCTTAAATGTATTCTTTTTTTTTTCACTGTCTTTTTTCTCTTTCTTCCTATAATTAGTTATTACAAGCTCCATCTCTCTTAATTAATTCTAAATTCTTTTTTTTTTTTTTTTAGGGAGAGTCTCACTCTGTCACAAGGCTGGAGTGCAGTGGCATGATCTCGGCTCACTGCAACCTGTGCCTCCCAGGTTCAAGAGATTCTCCTGCCTCAGCCTCCTGAGTAGCTGGGACTACAGGCACACACCACCATGCCCAGCTAATTTTTGTATTAGCAACATAATGAGACCCCATCTCTACAAAAAAATTTTTAAATTAATTGGGCATGGTGGTGTACACCTGTAGCCCTAGCCGCTAGGGAGGCTGAGGTAAGAGGATTGCTTGAACCCAGGAGTTTGAGGCTGCAGTGAGCTATCATTGTGCCTAGTATACTCCAGCTTAAGCGACAGAGCAAGACCCTGTCTCTAAAAATAATAATAATTAGGCTGGGCGACGTAGCTCACACCTGTAATCCCAGCACTTTGGGAGGCTGAGGCAGGCAGATCACTGAAGGTCAGGAGTTCAAGTCCAGCCTTGCCAACATGGTGAAACCCCATCTCTACTAAAAATGCAAAAATTAGCTGGGTGTAGTGGTGCATCCCTGTAATCTCAGCTACTTGGAAAGCTAAGACACGAGGATCACTTGGACCTGGGAGGTGGAAGGTGCACTGAGCCAAGATCACGCCACTGCCCTCCAGCCTAGGAGAAAGAGCAAGACCTTGTCTCAAAAAAATACATAAGTAAATAAAATAAATAAATAATAATAACGGGTATAGAGTTTCAGTTTTGCAAGATCAAAGGAGTTCTGAATATTGGCTGCAGAGCAATGTGAATGTACTTAACATTTAAAGATGGTTAGCATGGTAAATTTTTATGATATGCTAATTACTTCCCTACTCCAAATTTTAAACACTTCATTCACAGAAGGTACTATACCTTTTAATAATCAGGACTAGAGGGTACAGGAGGGTTAGGAGTAATAAAAAAAAAAAGCCATGTAACTTCTATATGAACAAAAACCTGTAAAATCATGAACTGAATGCCGTTTTTCAAATAAGAATCATTGTAATTTTAGAACTAGGAATCTCATTTTAAAATATGGTAAGTAGGAGAACACTAATCTCTAAGCAATATAATTTACTTCTTCCAGAATTACTAAAAATCCTTTTTGCATTTTTAAATAATTTGTACAGGCCCTGCACAGTGGTGCACACCTATAGTCCCAGCTATGCAAGGATACAAGTACGCTACGATCACGCCTATGTATAGCCATGGCACTCCAGCCTTGGCAATATATAGTAAGACCTATGGCTAAAAAAATAAATAAAAATAAAATTAACTTTACATAGTCATGTATCTTTACACAAGAACTTTATCATTTACTTCCTTCCAAGGATTACATAAAGTACCAAAACAAACACTACCATATTTGTAGTTTCTTTAGAGTGTTTAGGAACTTCTGTTGTTATTTGTTTCAGAGAACAGTATTTCACTATTTGAGAGATTTTCATCCCCTCAGGCACAGGCGTACAGAAGATAATATATTCAATAGATTTGTATCAGGTATCAGCAATTAACCCACTCTGACTTCTTAAAAGCAAAAGTGAGCTAAAAACAGATGTTTAAAACAAAAAGTCAACTTAAATGCTTAAAGGCTTTCTGTATGTTTGCACATATATGCATATATTCGTTATTTAAGATACAGTATTTTACATTACCTATAATCATTATTCCTAATCTGTCTATTGTAAAACACCTTATCTTGGTTTTATTTATTTATTTTTCAGCTTTTTTGAGACAGAGTCTCTCTCTGTCACCCAGGCTGGAGTGCAGTAGCACAGATCTCAGCTCACTGTAACCTCCACCTCCTGGCTCAAGCGATTCTCCCACTGTTTTTTTTAATTATACTTTAAGTTCTAGGGTACATGTGCACAACGTGCAGGTTTGTTACATATGTATACATGTGCCATGTTGGCGTGCTGCACCCATTAACTCATCATTTACATTAGGTATATCTCCTAAAGCTATCCCCGCCCCCCCACCCCACGACAGGCCCCGGTGTGTGATGTTCCCCTTCCTGTGTCCAAGTGTTCTTCATTGTTCAATTCCCACCTATAAGTGAGAACATGCAGTGTTTGGTTTTCTGTCCTTGAGATAGTTTGCTGAGAATGATGGTTTCCAGCTTCATCCATGTCCCTATAAAGGACATGAACTCATCCTTTTTTATGGCTGCATAGTATTCCATGGTGTATATGTGCCACATTTTCTTAAACCAGTCTATCATTGATGGACATTTGGGTTGGTTCCAAGTCTTTGCTATTGTGAATAGTGCCACAATAAACATACACGTACATGTGTCTTTATAGTAGCATGATTTATGATCTTTTGGGTATATACCCAGTAATGGGATGGCTGGGTCAAATGGTATTTCTAGTTCTGGATCCTTGAGGAATTGCCACACTGTCTTCCACGATGGTTGAACTAGTTTACAGTCCCACTGTAAAAGTGTTCCTATTTCTCCACATCCTCTCCAGCACCTGTTGTTTCCTGACTTTTTAATGATTGCCATTCTAACTGGTGTGAGACGGTATCTCATTGTGGTTTTGATTTGCATTTCTCTGATGGCCAGTGATGATGAGCATTTTCTCATGTGTCTGTTGGCTGCATAAATGTCTTCTTGTGAGAAGTGTCTGCTCATATCCTTCGCCCACTTTTTGATGGGGTTGTTTGATTCTCCCACTTTAGCATTCAGAGTAGCTGGGGTTACAGGTGTGCACCACCACGCCCAGCTAATTTTTTGTATTTTTAGTAGAGATGGGGTTTCACTATTTTGGCCAGGCTGGCCTCCAACTCCCGGCCTCAAGTAATCCACCCACCTGGGCCTCCCAAGGTGCTGGGATGACAGGAGTGAGCCACCATGCCAGGCCTCATCTTGTTTTTAAATGCAAAAAAAAAAAAAAACCTCACTCCTGTCATCCCAGCCCTTTGGGAGGCCGAGATGAGCAGACGGCTTGAGCTCATGAGTTTGAGACAAGCCTGGGCAATACCGCAAAACCCCATTTCTACAAAAAATACAAAAATTAGCCAGGCACAGTAGCATGCATCTGTAGTCCCAGTTACTCTGGAGACTGAGATGAGAAGATCACTTGAGCCCGGGAGGTGGAGGTTGTAGTGCTAACTGCACTCCTCCCTGGGCAACAGAGCAAGACCCTGTCTCAAAACAAAACAAAAACAAAAACAGCTTTCTCAATTACTGTAACTTTTGAACTAAATTATATTGTTTCACAAAAATCAGTCAATTCTGATCATTCACAGTTGAGAATTAACAAACTTCTGATATTGCCTCTATTGACACACTAGGTGATTCAGTTATTTTCCATTATAGAATTTTACCTGCCAAGTACTAGGGAAATAGTGCTGAACCGACTCTGTTAAATTAAATTCATTATGATGTAAATCACTTTGGAATGAGAAAGTATCCAGATAGCAAGAAAATCTTCTGGGTCTTCTGCTTCCTAAAGCCTACTGTCCATTCCTATAGCGAACAGACCACAGTCACATGTAATGTTTACAGAATTCTCTAAAAATATTTTCCATCACATCCAGAATTTGAGTATTAGCTATATTCAAACCTGCCACAGGCAGCTTACATAACTGGTAGCAGTCAATAAGGCAACCAAATACTCTGTAACTTTGCAGTTTTCTCATCCCATTGAAAAAACTTGGCCGGGCGTGGTGGCTCACGCCTGTAATCCCAGCACTTTGGGAGGCCGAGGCGGGCGGATCACAAGGTCAGGAGATTGAGACCATCCTGACCAACATGGTAAAACCCCGTCTCTACTAAAAATACAAAAATTAGCTGGGCACGGTGGCTCATGCCTGTAGTCCCAGCTACTCGGGAGGCTGAGGCAGAAGAATGGCATGAATCTGGGAGGCGGAACTTGCAGTGAGCCGAGATCGCACCACTGCACTCCAGCCTGGGCGACAGAGCAAGACTCCGTCTCAAAAAAAAAAAAAAAAAGAAAAGAAAAAACCTAAGATATTTACCAGAAATTTAGCAGGTAAGACTGTACAATCCTGAAAAAGGCTTCCCTTAAAGAAACAGACAGACAAAACAAATTTGGAGGTACATAATGATTATATTGGCACTCGGTCCTCAAATTTATATTGGAAATCAATTTCCCAAATAATTCTCAAATTATTCAAACAAACAAGAAAAAAAAAGACCCAAGTAGGCTTTGAACTAACATGTTCTTAAAAACAACAACAACAAAACTCCAAACTACAAATCTTATTTTGCATCTTGTTTATAAACTTTTGTCTCTACTTTTGATTGTAGCAGTATACTGTTTTGTTGACACAAAAGAAAATTCCAGGCCGGACGCGGTGGCTCACGCCTGTAATCACAGCACTTTGGGAAGCCGAGGAGGGTGGATCACCTGAGGTCAGGAGTTCAAGACCAGCCTGAACAACATGGTGAAACCCCATCTCTACTAAAAATACAAAATTAGCCAGGTGTGGTGGTGCATGCCTGGAATCCCAGCTACTCGGGAGGCTGAAGCAGGAGAATCACTTCAACCCAGGAGGCAGAGGTTGCAGTGAGCGGAGATTGTGTCATTGCATTCCAGCCTGGGCAACAAGAGCAAAACTCCTTCTCAAAAAAAAAAGAAAAGAAAATTCCAAATCTATTTCACTTTTTTTCTGTTTAGACATCTTATTTTCAATATCATGCTCTACTACACAAGAACACATCAAATTCTTTGAGAGTTTGTTCAAGATTCTGCACTCTCGTTCAACCTTCGGTGTCTCCCACTTCGATGAAGGACACGAGTTTTTATTTTATAATGGGTTTTTCCGTTTTTTCGACCTCTCCCAAAGTGCTGGGATTACAAGCGTGAGCCACCGCGCCCGGCCCACATCAAATTCTTACTGAACTCATACACCATAATATCCTGCAAATATTCCTCTTTTTCATATATTACATGTTATTTATATTCTTTATCTCAAAAGTAATACAAATTGTGGCAGATATTTTCCAAAGATGCCTACAACGTTAGATTCCATCCCATATGCTCTTCTTACAATGTGATGTTGACCCTTTCAAGTGGTGGGATCTATGTCCACAGCTTCCTTGAAACTTGGGAGGACCTTTACAACTATATCAACCAATAGGACAGAGCAAAGTAACACTATGTGACTTCCAAAACCAAGTCAAATATGCCATGCACCTTTGCCTTCCTCTCTTGGGATGCTCTCTCTCTCGGAACCCAGGCACCATGCTGTGAAGAAGCCAAGCAGCCACAAGGAGAAGTCACATGAAGGTGTTCTTGCCAACAGCCCAGGCTGAGGTCCCAGCCAACAGCCAGCTTTAACCACCAGATATGTGAGTGAGCAAGCCTGCCTTCAAAGGATCCCAGTTCCCAGCCACTGAGCCACTCCAACCCTTCCAGCCACCCCACCTCATGCTGTATGTTAACAGAGACAAGCATCCCTACCAATCAAGCCTTGCTCAAATTGCAAATATATGAACAAAATAAATGACGGTTGTTTTAAGCCACTAAGTTTGAGGTACTTTGTTACACAGTAATAGATAACTGCAACACAAGCTCATAATTACAATCTGGAAAACAGACAAAAAGAAAAACAATTTTAATTATTCTAAGTTTTACCATTATAAAACATTTTGACACACATTTTACAATTAAGGAAATGTTTCACCCTACTCACCTAAGATTCCAAGTGATTTTACCAGGACAAAGGGTTGTATTTGTAAAGACAATAAAATGTTTGCATCTTAACTACAAACCGGAAGAAAGACTGTTAGCTTTCAATCCACTTTGCTTATCCTTAAGTATCTCTTTCACTTACCTGTCCTAAGTGAGGTGTCTGAGGATTGCTGGCCCACCAATATTCCAGTCTATGGATATAAATCAAGATCTTGAATTGTAACAGCAGCTGCACTGGCACTCTTCCCCGGAAGAAGTTGCTTAAGCCTCAAATCTGAAATTTTCAAGGAAAGAAAATCCTAAATATACATACCTCCTTTCAATCACTTAAAATTTCACTTCTATAGTTGAGTAAGGACTGATGGAGCTGGTTACGATACACAGAAATGAATGCACAGGTTTCACTAAAAATAGAGTTGGCCTGGGCAATTCTTGAAACAGGGCAAAAATAATAACAATTTTAAAAACTGAGGTGGATAATATGGGTTCAAGTTCCAGCCTTACATTCTTAAGAGCTATACGATCTCAGTTAAGTCACAAATTCTCTGTGCATAAGTCTGATCATGTGATGAAGATTGAGGGAACCAGATCAAAATTTTGGGCTAGGAGTCAGAAGACCTGGGTTCCAAACTCAGCGATCATTCTCCCTTGCTGTAAGAACTTTGATACGTCTCTATGGGCTAGATTTTATCATCTCTAAAAGGGGAAGGTTGAATTAAACAGTGGTTCAAATCTAATTCTTGAACAGATGCCAGCCATGACTAAAACTATGTATAAAGTTACCAATTATGCTTACTATGAAACTGTCCTTCCTACATTTTTGGTGTCAAAATGGCTTCTTTTATGAGATTATGTAAAAGTAGCAGTAGATGGTAGCAGTTGTTGTTTAAGTTCTCCATTGCCAAAATAAAGAGCTATAATTCTATGTAAGCAATCTATAAATTCTTTTTAGAAATTCTAGTGTCTGTACGATTTACATGAACTCTAAAATTCCTTATACTTCTAACATCCTACATACTCACTATTCAACTAATATTTATTAGGTATCCAATATGTAACAAGTAGTCTACTTGTTGCTGGGCTACCCAAAACATAAGATTAGTCACTCCTCTGAAAAGCTCCCAATTTTAATAGGGAAATAGACACATATATCTCAAATACAACATAAATGGGTTAAGTCTTCTAATATAGGTTATGAATCTTATAATATATGGGAGGAAGAATGATAGAATGGATTTTTTGTATTTCGGAGACTGGGTCTCGCTCTGTCTGCCAGCCTGGAGTGCAGTGGCGTGATCTCGGCTCACTGCAGCCTCAACCTGCCAGGCTCAAGCGATCCTCTCACCTCCGCCTCCTGAGTAGCTGGGACTACAGGCATGTGCCACCATGACCGGCTAATTTTTTGGTGGAGGTAGAGGGTGGGGGTGGGGGTGGGTACAGATGAGGTCTCACTATGTTGTGCAGGCTGAATGAATTGAGCTTTACAACTTAGTAAGCTTTTAAAGTGAGTTTTGTAGTTGTAGGATGAGTTAATTATAGCCTCTTTAAACCTCAGTTTATCTGCAAAACAATAATGATTACAGATACCACAGAATTGTGGTAAACAGATAAGATGCTATAAGAGGCCAATCCAAAAGGTGAAAATGTTCAGCTCACACACCTTCCAGGAGACGAAAAAAAAATCATTTTAATAATGACATGGTACAAAAAGTTATTTACAAAATTGTAAATATGTATTTGTTTAAAACACTGTAAAACTCAGTAGTGCTTTTCTTCACTAGCTTCTAAGCAGCTGAAGGTCATAACTAAGTTTACTCCACTTTATATTCCTAGCATCTAGTACAATGCCTAATAAATAGCAGGTATCAATAAAGTTTATTAGAAAAAAAACTGAATAAATTGGTAAATGGCTAATCTATTTTTACAGAAATTAAAGTTGTAGTAGCTAGAAGTAAAAATTCTTAGAACTTTAATCCAAAACTAATTTTAAATGTGTATTTTGTGCCCACATCTGTCACATTGCAATCTGAATATACTTGCATGTTTTAGAAGCAAAATAAATTCACCAAACAATGCAACAGAATAGTGCTGTTCCTGAATAAGAAGACAAGCAGCAGTTAATTTTTTTTTTTTTTTTTTTTTATTTTAGAGACAGGGTCTTGATCTACTGCCCAGGCTAGAGTGCAGTGGTACAATCATGCCTCACTGCAGCCTCAAACTCCTGGGCTCAAGTGATCCTCCCACCTCAGCCTCCCAAGTAGCTAGGACTACAAGTGCATGCCACCATGCCCAGCTAATTTTTAAAAAATTTTTTTGTAAAGACAGTCTCACACAGGCTGAAAAAACTCCTGGGCTTAAGTAATCCTCCCACCTTGGCCTCTCAAACTGCTGTTTACAGGCATACACCACCATGCCCAGCTGGGCAGCTAACATTTAATGGGGACTGATTATTTGCCAAAAGCTCTTCTAAGCACCTCCTATGGATTATCCCATTTAATCCTCAATAACTCTCATGAAATTGACTATTTTTTTAAGAGATGAGGGGTCTTGGCTGGGCACGGTGGCTCACACTTGTAATCCCAGCACTTTGGGAGGCTGAGGCAGGCGGATCACATGAGGTCGGGAGTTTGAAACCAGCCTGACCAACATAGAGAAACCCTGTCCCTACTAAAAATACAAAATTAACTGGGCATGGTGGCACATGCCTGTAATCCCAGCTACTCGGGAGGCTGAGGCAGGAGAATGGCTTGAACCCGGGGAGGTGGAGGTTGCAGTGAGCTGAGATCACACCATTGCACTCCAGCCTGGGCAACAAGAGCGAAACTCCGTCTCACAAGAAGAAAAAAAAATAAGAGAGAGATGGGGGGTCTTGCTCTGTTGCCTGGAGAGCTGTGATGATCACAGCTCACTGCAGCCTGAACCTCCCAAGCTCAAGTGATCCTTCTGCCTCTCAGCCTTTCAAGTAGCTGGGACTACAGACATGTGCCACCATGTCTGGCCAATTCTTCTTATTTTTTGTATAAGCAAGGTCTTGTCATGTTGCCCACATTGGTTTCAAACTCCAGGCCTCAAGTGTCTTCCCACCTTGGCATTACAGGCATGAGCCACTGTGCCCAGCCAAAAGCAACTGTTAAATATTCTCATTTTATAACTAGGAAAACTGAGGCACAAATAATTTCCAAGATCACAAAAATATGAAATAGTGGGTATAGGGTTTTTAAAAGAGTAGTAAAATAAAACAGGTTGTCTGACTCCAGAGCCTATTTTTTATTTTTTATTATTTTAATTTTTATTATTTATTATTATTATTTTTTGAGACAGAGTCTCGCTCTGTCACCCAGGCTGGAGTGCACGGGCGTGATCTCGGCTCACTGCAACCTCTGCCTCCCCCGGGTTAAAGCAATTCTCCTGCCTCAGCCTCCCAAGTAGCTGGGACTACAGGCACAGAACACCACGCCCAGCTAATTTTTGTATTTTTAGTAGAGACAGGGTTTCACCATGTTGGCCAGGCTGGTCTTTAACTCCTGACCTCGTGATCCACCCGCCTCGGCCTCCCAATGTGCTGGGATTACAGGTGTGAGCCACTGTGCCTATTTTTTAATTAAATAATTTTGTATTTAAAAATCAGATTTTACTAGAACTGGGAACATTTGCTTCTAATGATTTGATTCTTTTTCTAAAAAATGAGGCCAGGCATGGTGGCTCACGCTTGTAATCTCAGCACTTTGGGAGGCCGAGATGGGTGGATCACCTGAGGTCAGGAGTTCGAGGCCAGCCTGGCCAACATGGTAAGACCTCGTCTCTACCAAAAATACAAAACTTAGCTGGGCCTAGTGGTGCGCGTCTGTAGTCCCAGCTACTCGGAAGGCTGTGGCACAATAATCGCTTGAACCCAGGAGGTGGAGGTTGCAGTGAGCCGAGACTGCGCCACTGCCCAGACCATGCCACTGCACTCCACACTCTAGCCTGGGTGACAGAGCAAGACTCCAAGTCAAAACAAACAAAATAAAAACAAACAAACAAAACAAAGAGTTCTTTTATTATGTATGCTAAACACAATGATACAGTTCCTGCCTTCAAAAGCCCACAAACCAATGCAGTATTATAATATTAAGTAGTCACACCTGAATTTTACCGTTTTAAATTTAATTATCTCAATTTTTTTTTCTTTTTTTTTTATACAGAGTCTCACTCTGTCACCCAGGCTGGAGTGCAGTGGCACGTTCTCAGCTCACTACAACCTCCACCTCTCAGGTTCAAGGGATTCTCATGCCTCAGCCTCCTGAGTAGCTGAGACTACAGGCACATGCCATCACACTCGGCTAATATTTTTGTATTTTTAGTAGAGACGGGGGTTTCACCATGTTGGCCAGGCTGGTCTCGAACTCCTGACCTCAAGTGATTGCCCACCTCAGCCTCCTGAAGTGCTGGGATTACAGGCATGAGCCACCACACCCAGTCTTCATTTACTCTTAATTCCAAGTATCACAGCCTTAAGTTTTCAGCGAATATAGGAAAGGCTTATATGGTCTTAAAGGAAAAATTAGTTAAAAACCAAGAGAAACTCATTTTGCATGGCCATCTACTTTCAGATAATGTTGCAGGGGTGTTTGTTTTGAGACAGGGTCTCACTCTGTCGCTCTGGCTGGAATGCAGTGGTGTGATCATGGCTCACTGCAACCTCCACTTCCTGGCTCAAGCGATTCTGCAGCCTTGGCCACCTGAGTAGCTGGGAGTACAGGTGCAAGCCAGCAACACCCGGCTAATTTTTCATAGAGATGGGGGTTTCACCATGATGCCCAGGCTAGTCTTGAACTCCTGAGCTCAAAGCGATCTGCCCTTCTCAGCCTCCCAATTTGCTGGGATTATAGGCATGAACCATCGTGCCTGGCCCCCAGATAATGATGGTTTTTTTGGGGGGCGGGCAGAGGGGTGGGTTTTTTTTTTGAGACTGAGTCTCGCTCTGTCACCCAGGCTGGAGTGCAGTGGCGTGATCTCAGCTCACTGCAAGCTCTGCCTCCCGGGTTCACGCTATTCTCCTGCCTCAGCCTCCCGTGTAGCTGGGACTACAGGCGCCCACCACCACGCCCAGCTAATTTTTTTGTATTTTTAGTAGAGACAGGGTTTCACTATGTTAGACAGGATGGTCTCGATCTCCTGACCTCGTGATCCGCCTGCCTCGGCCTCCCAAAGTGCTGGGATACAGGTGTGAGCTACTGTGCCCAGCTAATAATGATGTTTTAAAAATACACACAAAACACAGAATAAGGACAGCTGAATTTCATTACCAATAGATGCTCTAACAAACCAACTTCAGATGTAATTTGCAAAATGCTATTTTTAGCCAACAATGTGTTTCACTTCATTTCGTCTGAATCATTGGTCTGATTCTTTAACAAGACTGTAGTGCTTCTCATGTTCTGCTTTCAGTTTTAACAATTGTGTTAAAAGGAGAGCTAAATACCAACAAAACACAGAGAAATAACAATAGGTCTTGTAAAGGCTTTTCAGATATTCAAGAAACAACACTGTTACTAGTGAAAACACCTTACATGTTATTTGACCAAAATGAACAATGATATAGCCAAAATAACTAAAGTAACATTTCACATTTTTCTATGATTACACTCCACATCTTTCTGCCTCCATACCAGCACAATAAACTATTTCTCCTTACTGTCTTGCAACTATTTTTTCTCTTTTTTTTTTTTTTTTTTTTTTGAGATGGTCTTGGCTCACTGCAACCTCCACCTCCCAGCTTCAAGCAATTCTCCTGCCTCAGCCTCCCAAGCAGCTGGGATTACAGGCATGAGCCACCACGCTCAGCTAATTTTTGTATTTTTAGTAGAGACAGGGTTTCACCATGTTGGCCAGGCTGGTCTCAAACTCCCTGCCTCAAGTGATCTGCCCACCTCAGCCTCCCAAAGTGCTGGAATTACAGGCGTGAGCCACCACGTCCAGCCTCTTGTAACTATTTTCAAGAAAACCAATATTCCAACGATGCTAGTCAAGAAGCCATGATAAATGGATGTTAGTAGTAATTACGCAATACTTTAGAATTAGAGCAGGCTATGTTTTATAATAAAGAGGAAATAGGAAAACAGATTATTTCTAAAACAGTACCACAAAAGAAAGAAAAAAAATCTAGATTTCTATAAACAATTGGAAATGCTGGCACTTCACAGTGAATTCATAGAACTCAACTAAAGGCTGCTGGTTCCAAGATCTGGCTTGCCAAATTTTCCCCTATAGATAAACATTTAATATCCACTGTGTCATTTTATGCCACTTCCTAGATTAAAAGTCTTTTGTTAATTCCATGAAGATAAATGAACCAGATTGTTTACATTCCAGTTATCTGCCACTAGAGGAACAGATCAGAGAAGAGCAACTTAAGCACAACATACAAGCTTTATTGAGACCTGCAAAACAATGAAATTTGACACATTCTCCATACAAAATATGCTTAAGGAAAAAAATTATGTTCGTTGGAAAAACCACAGTAAATACTCTTACTTTTTCTTTTTAATTTTTTTTATTTTTTACTAGAATCACTATGCCAGTTAGAATAAGTTTAAAGGTTGTGGGGGGGCACTCCTATTCACTACTATCAGGGCTTTATCCAACAATGGCATACCAGTATAAAAGCTCTTTAGAAAATAATCACATTTCAAAATTATGCCCATCCTTTGACCCAACAGCTCCACTTCTAGAAAATTTATCCAAAATAAATGAGTGTGCAAATATGTATGTATAGGCTGGGGGCAGTGACTCAGACTGTAATCCCATCACTTTGGGAGGCCAAGGAGGGAGGATCACATGAGGCCAGGAGTACGAGACCAGCTTGGCCAATGTGGCAAAACCCCTTATCTACTAAAAATACAAAAATTAGCCAGGTGTGGTGGCACGTGCCTGTAAATCCCAGCTACTTGGGGGGCTGAGGCATGAGAATCGCTTGAACCTGGGAGGCAGAGGTTGCAGTTAATACAGACAGGAGGCAGGGAAATACAGGGTAGAAGAGGGTGGTTCTCCAGCAAAGGCTGGCCCTAAATGAGAACAAGCATTCCTGTTTTTGTGCCTAAATGTTGCCTTTGGGCCTACCACGCCCCCTTATCCTGTACCCATAGAAACCTCAACCCCCAGGCTCCACAAGCAGAAGAGCAGAAGAGCAGCAGAATGGCATGGCAGAGGAGAAGAGAAGGAGCATCTGAACATTGAGAGGAGTTTGGCTGGGGATGGTTGGAGAGGAGATGGGTCACAGGATGGCCGAATTCCAGGCAAAGATCATCTTTCCAGCTCCCCATCATCCTGCTGAGAGCCACTTCCACCACTCAATAAAACCTCTGCATTCACCACCCTCAAGTCCATGTGTGACCTTATCCTTCCTGGATGCCAGACAAGGACTCAGGTAATAAGAGGGCAGAGTGTAAAAGGCTTCACTCTGACTTACACACTTAGCCATCTGTAGATGGCAACTGCTAAAAGAGCATTAATTGTAACACACCCCTAGACACTACCACGGGGTGGAGCCCAAAAGCACTCTCCCTGGCTCCTGCACCCGCCCGTCTGCATGTTCCCCCTCCTGTAAGGGGTTTGAGTGAGGGGCAGCTGAGCCACACTGCTATCACAAGTCCCAGAAGGGGGTCAGGAAACTCTCCCGTTTCACTGTGAGCCAAGGTCGAGCCACTGCACTCCAGCCTGGGTGACAAAGTGAGACTCTCTCAAAAAAAAAAAAAGTATGTATTGATTAAAAATACATCTATAATGTAAAAAAAACAAAAACAAAAACAAAAAACAGTAAAGCATATGGTGGTTACTCAAATTAAACACAGAATCACCATATATTCTAGCCATTCCATTTCTAGGTATATACCCAAAATAACTGAAAGCAGAGACTCAAACAGATATTTGTACACCAATATTCAAGGCAACATTATTCACAGTAGCCAAAAGATGGAAACAACCTAAGTGTCCACTGATGGATGAATGGCTAAACAAAACGTAGTCTAGGCCGGGGGCGGTGGCTCACGCCTGTAATCCCAGCACTTTGGAAGGACGACGTGGGCAGATCACGAGGTCAGGAGTTCGAGACCAGCCTGACCAACATGGTGAAACACCGTCTCTACTAAAAGTACAAAAATTAGCCAGGCACGGTGGCATGCGTCTGTAATCCCAGCTACTCAGGAGGCTGAGGCAGGAGAATCGCTTGAACCCAGGAGGCGGAGGTCACAGTGAGCTGAGATCATGCCACTGCACTCCAGCCTGGGTGACAGGGCAAGACTCTGTCTCAAAAAAAAAAAAAAAAAAAAAAAAAAGTCTATACATAAAATGGAATATTCAGCCTTTAAAAATAATGAAATTGACACTTGCTGCCACAAAGATGAATCTTGAAAATTGTGCTAAGTGAAATAAGCCAGACACAAAAAATAAACAAATATTGTATGATTCCATGTATATAAGATAACCAGAATAGTCAAAATCATAGAGACGAAAAGGAGAATGGTGGTTCTGTGGACTGGAGAGGAGTGGGGTATAGGAAATTGTTGTTTAATGGGCACGGAGTTTCAGTTTGTAAAATAGAAAAGTTCTGGGATGTACAGTGGTGATGGTTGCACAATAATGTCAACATACTGAATGCCACTGAACTGTACATTTAAAAACAGTTAAAAACAGTAACTTTGGCCAGGCATGGTGGCTCACACCTGTAATCCCAGTGCTTTGGGAGGCACAGGCAGGTAGATCATCTGAGGTCGGGAGTTCAAGACCAGCCTGACCAACATGGAGAAACCCCGTCTCTACTAAAACTATAAAATTAGCCAGACATGGTGGCACATGCCTGTAATCCCAGCTAGTCAGGAGGCTGAGACAGGAGAATTGCTTGAACCCGGGACGTGGAGGTTGCGGTGAGCCAAAATTGCGCCATTGCACTCCAGCCTGGACAACAAGAGCAAAACTCTGTCTCCAAAAAAAAAAAAAAAGTAACTTTAATGTATATTTTACCACAATAAGGAAGAAAAGCAAAGCAAACCATATCACAACTTCTAGACCGGAATGAACACTGTGTTTATTATTTTTGAGTCCTATGGTGACTCTTCTTCCTTTGCTTTCTCATTATTCAGCACCCCTATACAAGTCATCAAGAATAGGACCAAAGATTCACCCTTGTAGTTCAAAGCATAATTACAGAAGTTACAATTTGTATCCATATTCTAATAATTAAACCCTGAATCAAAATTAAAACTTGGAGCTTCTTTGCATAAATTTTCGATGACATAAGATTAAAGTTAAATATGTTCATAATGTCAGGTTTATAAAAAAAAGAAAAACAAATAAAAAATAAATTCCTACGTAAATTATCTTCTCTTTGGCAAAAATTTCAATCTAGTAGAAGGAAGAAAAGGAATGAAAATCTCAAGAGGGCTGGGTGCAGTGGCTCACGCCTGTAATCCCAGCACTTTGGGAGGCCGAGGCGGGCAGATCACAAGATCAGGAGATTGAGACCATCCTGGCTAACATGGTAAAACTCCGTCTCTACTAAAAATACAAAAAACTAGCTGGGTGTGGTGGCGGGCGCCTGTAGTCCCAGCTACCAGGAGGCTGAGGCAGGAGAATGGCATGAACCCGGGAGGCGGAGCTTGCAGTGAGCTGAGATTGCGCCACTGCACTCCAGCCTGGGCGACAGAGCAAGACTCCATTACTAAATAAATAAATAAATAAATAAATAAATAAATAAATAAATAAATAAGGAAAACCTCAAGAGATATAACTGAATACTCATATTAGAAAGTCCCCAGAAAACTGAAGAATAAACTATTGAAATTTGAGCCTTAATGAATATGCAGTTTATGGTCAAAATAAGTGAAAGAGGGAGCTAAGTCTGACATCAAAGTAAACAGAGTCCCACCCAAGAATAGAAAGTCCCACCCAATCCCATCCTGTGCCTTAACATCCTCAGACAATGGGGTAACTCTGGCATAACCCAAAATATGTAGTTGGGGCACACGTATAGAATTTACTCCACCAAGGAATGGGAGTACTTAAGGGATGAATCCAAACTTAGTCCAAGCTGAAACTATTTTTTTTGAGACAGTCTTGCCCTGTCGCCCAGGATGGAGTGCAGTAGTGCCATCTTGGCTCATTGCAACCTCTGCCTCCCAGGTTCAAATGATTCTCCTGCCTCAGCCTACCGAGTAGCTGGGACTACAGGCACATGCCATCATGCCCAGCTAATTTTTGTACTTTTAGTAGAGATGGGGTTTCGCCATGTTGGCCAAGCTGGTCTTCCTGACCTCAGGTGATCCACCCACCTTGGCCTCCCAAAGTGCTGGGATTACAGGTGTGAGCCACGGCACCCAGCCCTAGCTGAAACCTTATTGCACTCAAGACCCAGATGTTTCCAGGTATGAGAGCAGTGTTCCTGCTTAGCCAGGCACTCACTGCAAGACACGTTGTTATCTGACACAATCTATAAGCAAAGGAGAGCCAGGTCAACAGACTCACGCTCCAAAGGAAACCAAGAGAGCTATCTTCAACTGTGAAAATGAATCGGGAAATCATTTATATGGTCACAATCAGCACTTAGAGAAAAACACATTGGAAAAGATGAGTGTATCACATGTATAAGGGTGACTATTGATTCACATTTTTTTTTCAACTGTCTATGTGTGCATGTGTGTGTATAGGTGTGTGTAGGTGGGGAAATTGCCACCAAAAATGTTTTAAAAATTCATTGTTAGGCCAGGCACAGTGGCTCACACCTGTAATCCCAGCACTTTGGGAGGCCAACACAGGCGGATTGCTTGAGTCCAGAAGTTTGAGACTAGCTTGGTTGACGTGGCAAAACCTTGTCTCTATGAAATATACAGAAATTAGCCAGGTGTCATGGCACATGTCTGTAATCCTGGCTACTTGGGAGGCTGAGGCATCAGAATTGCTTGAATCTGGGAGATAGAGGTTGCAGTGAGCTGAGATTGCACCATATTATTATGGAAATAGACACTTGCACCTATACACAGAATCACCATGAAAATGGCTGCACTCCAGCCCGAGCAACAGAGCCAGACCCTGTCTCAAGAAAAAATACAATAAAATAAAATCATTATTGTAGAGAAACTTTTGTATTAACACATGTGTACCTGAAGACATAAGCAAGAATATTTTTGTAAGAGCAACAAAATGGGGAAAAAAAATCTATCTTTAGAAAAAAGACAAATTGTGCCATAGTCATAAAATTAATACAAGTATCTGAGAAATGCACAACAGTGCATAAACCTGAAATAAATTGCAAATAGGTACCCTATCTGTTCTCAGTTTTTGAAAATTAATATACTGCCTAAAGTAATACAAGAGAAAGAAAAGGAAAGGTTTTTTGGTTTTTTTTTTTTGAGACACAGCCTTGCTGTCACCCAGGCTGGAGTGCAATGGTGCAATCTCGGTCCACTGCAACCTCCACCTCCCGAACTCAAGCCATTCTCCTGCCTCAGCCTCCCGAGTATCTGGGATTACAGGCATGCACCACTGCGCCCAGCTAATTTTTGTATTTTTAGTAGAGACGGGGTTTCACCATGTTGCCCAGGCTGGTCTTGAAGCCTCAGGTGGTCCACCTGCCTCAGCCTCCCAAAGTGCTGAAATTACAAGCATGAGCCACTGTGCCTGGCCAGAAAAGTAATTTTTAATAAAATATTTTAATATACAAATGCTCAGGTATAACCATCCTAAAATTCATATTGTTACAGAAATAGACACTTGCACCTATACACAGAATCACCATGAATGTGACAGCTACAAATGTAGACTGAGACAAATAAGCTGAATAGGAAAATCAAATACCATAAGGGGCAATGCCATTAGTAATAGGATTTTCTAAAACAGTGAACAACTCTTGGTAAAGTTCTGAACAAAACAAAGTACAATTTGCCCCAGGTTAATACTCAGTAGTTACATTCCTGGAAAATTCAGTGTCTATTAAAACTATGTTTAAAAAAAACAAACCCTTTATGTCTAAATGTAAAACAGAATTAGAATAACATAAGTATAGGCCGGGTACAGTGGCTCACACCTGTAATCCCAGCACTTTGGGAGGCCGAGGTGGGTGGATCATTTCAGGTCAGGAGTTTGAGCCCAGCCTGGCCAACATGGTGAAACCCTGCCTCTACTAAAAATACAAAAGATTAGCCAGGCATGGTGACGGGTGACTGTAGTCAATCCCAGCTACTTGGGAGGCTGAGGCAAGAGAATCGCTTGAACCTGGGAGGTGGAGGTTGCAGTGAGCCGAGATTGCATCACTACACTCCAGCCTGGATGACAGAGAGAGTACTTTGTCAAAAAAAAAAAAAAGATAAGCATAAACAGGTTTTTCGCCTACAAGAAGGTTTGGGGAAATAAAGTTATGCAGAACTGTCTCATACCTTCTGGGATGTCTGGCATTCCTGGCTCCTGTTCATTGAATGTCAAAACTGGACTCCTCCTCCTCTAATCATTGTGGCAACCAAAAGTGCATCCTTAAAGATCCAAACACGTCATAGTAGCAGTACTATCCTTGTGAAGAACCAGAGCCTTCAAGCAAGGAGAGAGCTCAATATGGCCTCCAAATTGCCCTTGTTTTCATGACACCATGAGTTGAATAGGATAAAAAGCCTAACCAATTTCTAACTCTGGTAAAGAAGGTCTATTTGTTTGTGTTACTATAAAGGAAACTGAAACTAGGAAATTTATAAGGAAAAGAGGTTTAAGTGGCTCACGGTTCTGCAGGATATACAAGCATGGCACCAACATTTGCTTGGCTTCTAGTGAGGGCCTCAGGAAGCTTACAATCATAGTGGAAGGCCAAGTGGGAGCAGGCAGATCACATGGCAAGAGCAGGGGAAAGGGGGTGGGGAGGTGCCACACTCTTTCAAACAACCACATCTCACGTAAACTCACTGAGCAAGACTCATTTATCACCAAGGAGATAATGGTAAATCATTCATGAGGGATCTGCTCCCAGGATTCAATCACCCCCCGACCCCATCTCCAACCTGGGAATCACATTTCAGCGTGAGATGTGGAAGGGACAAACAACCCAACCATATCAGGAGGAAGAGATCTTGTCTCAAAAAAAAAAAAAAAAAACTGTTACATTCCCAGATGTTATAGTTTACACAAAGTGTTTTTGTTTAAATTTAATCCTTATAACTGACAGATATCATAAGACAGATGTCATTATTCTTTTCATATTACTTATAAGGTGAACAATCTCAAAAAGGTCAGTCACAAAGCTAGTAAGTGACAGAGACAAGATTTCAAGCCCTCTGATTTCAAATCCTGTGTTCCTTCCACCAAATTAAACTGCTTTACAAATATCCAGTATGGCAATACAGATAAAAAGGAGTATTCATGGCACAAGATCAATATAAAGACTCTTGATTGGCCGGGTGTGGTGGCTCACACCTGTAATCCCAGCACTTTAGCAGGTCAAGGTGGGTGGATCACCTGAGGTCAGGAGTTCGAGACCGGCCTGGCCAACATGATGAAACCCCGTCTCTACCAAAAAAAAAAAAACAAAACAGGCTGGGCACAGTGGCTCACACCTGTAATTCCAGCACTTTGGGAGGCCGAGGCAGGCAGATCACCTGAGGTCAGCAGTTCTAAACCAGCCTGGCACCAACATGGCGAAAGCCCATCTCTACTAAAAAATACAAAAAATCAGCCGGGCGTGGTGGCTGGCGCCTATAATCCCAGCTCTTGGGAGGCTGAGGCAGGAGAATGACTTGAACCCAGGAGGTAGAGGTTGCAGTGAGCCAAAATCACACCACTGCACTCCAGCCTGAGCATCAGGGCAAGATTCTGTCTCAAAAAAGAAAAAAAAAAAAAATTAGCCAGGCATGGTGGTGCACGCCTGTAATCCAAGCTACTTGGGAGGCTAAGGCAGGAGAATGGCTTGAACCCAGGAGGCACAGGTTGCAGTGAGCAGAGATCGTGCCACTGCACTCCAGCCTGGGCGTCAGAGCAAGATTCTGTCTCAAAAAAATTAGCCAGGCATGGTGGTGCATGCCTGTAATTCCAGGTACTTGGGAGGCTGAGGCAGGAGAATCGCTTGAACCCGAGGAGCGGAGGTTGCAGTGAGCTGAGATTGCGCCATTGGACTCCAGCATGGGTGACAGAGTGAGACCCTGTCTCCAAAAAAAAAAAGAAAGAAAAAAAGACTCGATCTATTTTGATACATGACAGACTGTTGTATTAATACTTGTACTGTAGGCTGGTGCAAAAGTAATCATGGTTTTTGCCATTAAAAGTAATTGCAAAAACCACAATTACTCTCTCTATATATATAGAATCTCACTTATTTCTGAATATGAGAAATTTTTAAATATTGGCAGTCTTGTCCTAGATTGAAAAATAAAAAAGAAGAAACATTTAAAAAGAAAGACATAAAATTTTAGGAGCCACTATGACAAGCAGTGTTTAATTTCTTCCTAATACCTGAAAGGCTCTGGGTCAGAATCCTAATATGTTTTCTACTTAATCAAAGATTTCCAAATCCCATCATTGATTCTGACAACAAATTAACATAATCTTTTTAAAAACCTTTCCATTTGGGGACAAATGTATAACCATTAAGAACTTTATAAAATCTTGCCTTAACTAAAGTGCTTCTAATGAAGTCGCTATCAATCCTCTCAGTGCCATGCTTCTTTCTTGATAAAACACTCTCATGGTTCCAAACACCTATATGCACATAGTAGTTTACAATATAAGACAAAAATAAAAACAAAGGCATACTCAGGGCTTGATGTAAGAGGAAAAAAGGAAGTGGCATGTCGTATTATTTCAGCTGAAGAAATAAGGAAGTAGGATCATTTACCAACAAGCATAATCTTCATGAGCACGTCTCTAAAGGGCAGAATGATATACTCAGGTTTTCCTAAAAAAGAATAGCAGACAATGGTCTACCACACTCATCTCTCCACTAATTCAAGCCCCAAATCCAAGAAGAAAAACTAATTTAACTGACCATTCTGATTTCTAAAGAAAAAATAATAATGTATGCTTCTGGATTCATGGTTCAAGTTTAACTGACTAGAACGACGGCTTTAGGAGTTGCAATATGCAAATATATAAGTCATAACCTAAAACAGAGGCTGGAAGTTTGTCCTATAATATTTTATCCCTCTTTCTTGTTCTTCTTTTCCCTAAAGGATCTTTACCTCAGTCAGAACTATGGTTGTCTAAGACAACATCTCTACCCCAAGCACCACTTTATTTTCTCCCTCATACACATTGTTACACCCCTTTTCCTGACTTAAAATTCACTCCATTCCAACTTCTATGGTGTCTCTATGACATCTACACAGGTTAAACTGACCTCTTTGATTCATAGCTAATAGAACGTACATGCAATAGAGCTTAAAGGAATATCAATTACATGAATACTTCTGGAAAGCAACTGTAAATACAAAGAATAAAGCACTCTGTTATATTGAAAAAAATTGCAATTCATCATGAAAAACCTTCAGTTCAAGGTACCTAGGATATAGATTAAGATTAAATTTAATATAATTTTTGGCCAGGCGCGTTGGCTCACGCTTGTAATCCCAGCACTTTGGGAGGCTGAGGCGGGCGGATCACAAGGTCAGGAGATCGAGACCACGGTGAAACCCCGTCCCTACTAAAAATACAAAAAAAAATTAGCCGGGCGTGGTGGCGGGCGCCTGTAGTCCCAGCTACTCAGAGAGGCTGAGGCAGGAGAATGGTGTGAACCTGGGAGGCAGAGCTTGCAGTGAGCCGAGATTGCGCCACTGCACTCCAGCCTGGGTGACAGAGCAAGACTCCATCTCAAAATAAATAAATAAATAAATACATAAATAAATAAAAAATAATAAATTTAATATAATTTTTAAGCTTTTTTTAACAAATAGAAATAGGGGTCTCGCTATGTTGCCCAGGCTGGTTTTGAACTCCTGGCCTCAAGCAATCCTCCTGCCTTAGCCTCCCAAAGTGTTGAGATTACAAATGTGAGCCACTGCACCTGGCCTAAAATTAAATTTAAATGTCTCACCCAAGTGCCCCAAAACGTGCCGTCATTCCCAGACTTACAGATATTCTGAATATCGATTGACAAGTATTTCAGGGTTACTATATAACTGTCTAAATACCAACAAGGAATTATAGGACTCACTTGAAAATATAATAACTACTATATATACAGCACCTACTATATTCAAGGCACTGTTCTAAGAATTTACATATAAATGTGTATAAGTGTGTATAATCTCATTTCATCAGCACAAAGAAACACTAAGAGATAGGGGCTATAATTCTAATTTTATTTACTTTTTTTTTTTTTTTTTTTTTGAGACAGAGTCTCACTCTGTCACCCAGGCTGGAGTGCAGTGATGCAATCTTGGCTCACTGCAACCTCCGCCTCCCAGGTTCAAGCAATTCTCCTGCCTCAGCCTCCGGAATAGGTGGGACTACAGGCACGCGCCACCAAGCCCAGCTAATTTTTTGTATTTTTAGTAGATATGATGTTTCAACATGTTCTCCAGGCTAGTCTCAAACTCTTGATCTCAGGTGATCCACCCACCTCGGCCTCCAAAAGTGCTGGGATTACAGGCATGAGCCACCGTGCCCAGCCTCTAATTTTAAAGATGAGAAAATGTGGCTTTGAAAGAAGGCAAGATTTGAAATCTTGGCTTCAGGCCAAGATGGTACAGTAAATTCACCCAAATAACTATATATATATATATATATATGTGTGTGTGTGTGTGTATCAAATATATAAATAAATAATGCATAGCTGGCTCAAAAAATAATGTAAATACCTTCCAGGCATTGATAAGTAATACAAATGCAAAGCAGTAAGGCCTCTGAAGCCAGAGGCCTACTGGGCTCCTGGCTCAGAAGCAGGCAGTGGCAGCTGGGAGTTTGGCTTCCTTGGGGAACAGGCAAACCTGGCCTGGCACAGGGGCTCACACTTGTAATCTCAGCAATTTGGGAGGCCGAGGCAGGAGGTCACTTGAGCCCAGGAGTTTGAGACCAGCTTGGGCAACACATAGAGGATCCATCTCTACAAAAAATTTAAAAATTAGCCAGGGCTGGGCACGGTGGCTCAGACTGCAAACGAAGCACTTTGGGAGGCTGAGGCCGGCGGATAACCTGAGGTCAGAAGTTCGAGACCTGCCTGACCAATATGGTGAAACCCTGTCTCCACTAAAAATACAAAAATAGCCAGGCGTGGTGGCGGGCACCTGTAGTCCCAGCTACTCAGGAGGCTGAGACAGGAGAATTGCTTGAACCTGGGAGGCGGAGGTTGCAGTGAGCCAAGATCGTGCCACTGCACTCCAGCCTGGGGGACAGAGTGAGACTCCATCTCAAAACAACAACAAAAAATTAGCCAGGCATGGTGGCACATGCCTATAAGTCCCAGCTACTTAGGAGGCTGAGGTGGAGGATCACTTGAGTCCTCCAGTGCTGGTCCGGGCTGCAGTGAGTCATGACTGTACCACTGTACCACAGTCCAGTCTGGGCAACAGAATGAGACTCCTACATTTAAAAAAAAAAAAAAAGACAAGACAGAGTCTGCCAGAGCTAGGGTGGGGGTAGGGTTCCCTTACTTATAAAGAAGGCTGAAAGCAACTGGCCAACTCTGCCTGGAGCTATTGCTTACAGGAAATAACTCTTAAGTTGCATGACCTAGACACAGCTTCAAAAACAAGAAAGAGGCCTGGTGGGTGGCTCACGCCTGTAATCTCAGCACTTCGGGAGGCACAGGCAGATGGACCACCTGAGATCAGAGACCAGCCTGGCCAACATGGTGAAATTTTGTAAAAATACAAAAATTAGCCAGGCATGGTCACGCACACCTGTAATCCCTGCTACTCAGGAGGCTGAGGCAGAAGAATCGCTTGAACCTCGGAGGCAGAGCTTGCAGTGAGCCAAGATCGCATCACTGTACTCCAGCTTGGGCAACAGAGTGAGACTCTGTCTAAAAAAAAAAAAACAAAAAACAAAAAACAAGAAAGAGACTAAGCCACCTGCTAGCTCTGTGACTGGATCTGCAATATCCACAATATCAACAGTATCTCTAAGGAGCAGGAACTCTAAACTTTGTTCTAGAATTGGGGTCTAGAGGCAATCAAAACTACTGTACAAGAAAGAGAAAACACAGGACAGACAGTGAAAGCCAGTTCTCAAGAATAGAAGACAACTAAAGCTGCTGTTATGTCTTGAATAACATTCCAATCTCCATTTCCTGAATATGTATCTATTAAGACTGCTTCTGGTGCTCTCTCACATGCCTCGGTATTTATAAGATAAACCCTCAAGCAGTTAAGGTAACCAGAAAGAACCTAACACGCTTAAACCTTTTCTACTTTCCCAACAAACCAACAATCATGATCATCTGAAAATGTTATTTTTTAATGCGGTAAAGTTACAAAAACCTATTCCTAACTGATAGCCCTTGAAAAGTACAAAAATAAGCATCTAGATTTACCAGTTAAAGAAAAGTGTCTTTATAACTAACTTTGTTGAGTGGGCCTAAGCAAACTTTAAGTGTTATTGGAATCTCTCATATTTAGCCTTCCTATTATCAACCAGACACAGGACTTTTCCTACCACTAGGAAGGGAGTGGTTTCCAGTTTTAAGATGACACAATTGAAAAGTTTTGAAAAGGAATTAAAAATAGTCTCAAGAGAATAACTTGAAATAAAAACTATGTTTTAGTAAAATATGAGTCAAATTAGTAATCCATCACTTAAATCCTAGATCTATGTCTGCTACTACCTAGCTTTAGCTAACCTACCTAGGCTTCGGGTCCTTTATCTGTTTAAAAAAAGAACACTTTATGAGGTCTCTTGGGCTCTTCTAATTCTGACATCATAAAATTCTATTAAAGGTATGACAGGAATGTTTGCTAAGTGTAAACATATTCAGCATTTACAGTGTTTTCAACACCTTCAAAAAACTCTACCAGTGCCGTCCACCAATTTCTCTCCTCCCAAAGTCACATAAGCAGAATCTAAAAACAAAACATGGCTAGGCACAGTGCCTCGTGCCTGTAATCCCAGCGCTTTAGAAGGCAGAGGTCAGGGGATCTCTTGAAGCCAGGAGTTCGACCAGCCTGGGCAACATACCAAGACTCTGCCTCTAAAAAAAAAATAAAAAATTAGCCAGGTATGGTGGTGCATGCCTGAGTCCCAGCTACTCAGGAGGCTGTGGCAGGAGATCACTTGAGCTCAGGAGTTCAAGGCTGCAGTGAGCTATGATCACACCACTGCACTCCAGCCTGGGAGACAAAGTGAGACCCTGTCTCTACAACATTAAAATAAAAACAAAATAAAACATTTTCTGAGATATTTCCACAATAATTTTTAATATGGTAATATATGCTAGAACTTTAATTGGAGAGGTATAATTTATATATACTCTCCTGAGTTTGAAAAACACATAACTATGTAACCACCACCACAATCAAGATATAGAACAGATACAAAAGATACACAGAACACCCAAAAAAATTCCCTCATGCCCTCAGTAGTCAAACTCTCTTCCAATCCCTTGCAACCCCTGGTCAATTTTCTTTCCCTAAGGGCCGGGCATGGTGGCTCATGCCTGTAATCCCAGGACTCTGGGAGGCCCAGGCGGGCGGATCATGAGGTCAGGAGATCGAGACCATCCTGGCTAACATGGTGAAACCCCGTCTCTACTAAAAATACAAAAAAATTAGCCAGGCATGGTGGCTGGCGCCTGTAGTCCCAGCTGCTCGGGAGGCTGAGGCAGGAGAATGGTGTGAACCCGGGAGGCGGAGTTTGCAGTGAGCAGAGATCACGCCACTGCACTCCAGCCTGGGTGACAGAGCAAGACTCCATCTCAAAAAAAAAAATAAATTTTCTTTCCCTATAGTTTTGCCTGTTCCAAAATACCACAAAAATGAAATCACACAGTATATGGCCTTTTAAGTCTGACTTCCTTCATTTAACATAATGCATTTGATATTGTACAATGTTAGTGAATGCATTGCCAAATCACATGCCATTGTATAGATGTGCCATCCTTTATCAATTTACCAGTTGAAGTGCATGTGCATTATTCCCAGTTTTTGGCAATTATGAGTTTGGTGCAAAAGTAGTTGTTTTTGCCATTAAAATGGCATTAAAGCTGTGTGCCGTGGCTCACACCTGTAATCCCAGCACTTTGGGAGGCTGAGGCGGGCAGATCACTTGAGGCCAGGAGTTTCAGACCAGCCTGGCCAACATGGTGAAACCCTGTCTCTACTAAAAATACAAAAATTAGCTGAGTGTGGTGGCACATGCCTGTAATCCCAGCTACTCGAGAGGCTGAGGCAAAAGAATTGCTTGAAAACCTGGGAGGCAGAGGTTGTAATGGGCTGAGATTGCACCACTGCACTCCAGCCTGGGCCATAAAGCAAGACTCTGTCTCAAAAAAGAAAAGGCAGTAAAATGGCAAAAACCGCAATTACTTTTGCATCAACCTATACTGCATTTGCATATAGGTTTTTATGTGACTGTGTTTTCATTTTACTTGAATAAATACCCAGGAGTGAAACTGTGGACCATTCTGGTAAGTGTACATTTAATTATATATGACAACCTGCCAAATTGTTTTCCAAAGAGGCTATACCAACAATGAATAAGAGTTTTGGGGCCAGGGGCAGTAGCTCACACCTGTAATCCCAGCACTTTGGGAGGCCAAGGCAGGAAGATGGCTTGAGCCCAGGAGTTCTGAGACCAGCCTGGGTAACATAGTGAGATGTCATTTCTATAAAAAAGGTTTTTTTAATTAGCCAGGTGTGGTGGTACATGCCTGCAGTCCCAGCCACACAGGAGGCTGAGATGGAAGGATCGCTTGAGCCTAGGAGGTCAAGGCTGCAGTGAGCCATGATTATGCCACTGCACTCTAGTCTGGGTGACAAGGTGAGAGACCCTGTCTCAAAACAAACAAAAAAAGGTTTTTGGGCCAGGCGCAGTGGCTCAAGCCTGTAATCCCAGCACTTTGGGAGGCTGAGGCGGGCGGATCACGAGGTCAGGAGATCAAGACCATCCTGGCTAACATGGTGAAACCCCATCTCTACTAAAAAAAAAAAAAAATACAAAAAATTAGCCAAGCGTGGTGGTGGGTGCCTGTAGTCCCAGCTACTCGGAAGGCTGAGGCAGGAGAACGGCGTGAACCAGGGAGGCGGAGCTTGCAGTGAGCCGAGACTGTGCCACTGCACTCCAGCCTGGACAACAGAGCCAGACTCCATCTCAAAAAAAAAAAAATTTTTTTTTTGAATTTTGTTCTTTGAGACAGAGTCTCAGTCTGTCACCTAAGCTGGAGTACAGTAGCGCAATCTTGGCTCACTGCAACCTCTGCCTCCAGGCTCAAGCAACCCTCCCACATCAGCCTCCAAATCACTGGGATTATGGGAGTGCACCACCACGTCCAGCTAATTTTTGTATTTTTAGTAGAGATGGGGTTTCACCATGTTGGTCAGGCTGGTCCCGAGCTCCTGACCTCATGATCCGCCCGCCCTGGCCTTCCAAAGTGCTGGGATTACAGGCATGAGCCACCGCACGTGGCTTTTTTTTTTTTTTTTTGAGACAGAGTCTCACTGTCACACAGGTTGGAGGGCAGTGGCGCGATCTTGGCTCACTGCAACCTCTGCCTCCCGGGTTCAAGCAACTCTCATGCTTCAGCCTCCCTAGTAGCTGGGATTACAGGCATGTGCCACCACACCTGGCTAATTTTTGTATTTTTAGTAGAGACAGGGTTTTGCCACGTTGGCCATGTTGGCATGGTGGCTCATGCCTGTAATCTCAGCACTTTGGGAGGCCAAGGAAGGTGGATCACTTGAGGTCAGGAGTTTTAGATCAGCCTGGCCAACATGGTGAAACCCTGTCTCTACTAAAAAAATACAAAAATTAGCCAGGCATGGTGGCATGTGCATGTAATCCCAGCTACTCGGGAGGCTGAGGCAGGAGAATTACTTGAACCCAGGAGGCAGAGGTAGTAGTGAGCTGAGATCACGCCACTGCACTCCAGCCTGAGCGACAGAGCAAGACTCCATCTCAAAAAAAAAAAAAAAGAAAAGAAAATTTCATGTGGAATTTATCATGTTTATCATGACTTTTAAGGCAGTTTTAAACTACCTGTCTAAACAAAAATATTAAATATACTTACTCTTTCTAAAATCTTTACCCAAAGGGAGTAAGAAATAAGGAGAAGGGGCAGAGAGTGGTAGACTCCAAAATATTCAGTACTACACCCTGCCCAAATTGCAAAGTAATTTAATTAAACACTTTCCAAAAAAAAAAAAATTCAGGTATTGGCCGGGCACGGTGGCTCACGCCTGTAATCCCAGAACTTTGGGAGGCCGAGGCAGGCGGATCACGAGGTCAGGAGATCGAGACCATCCTGGTGAACACAGTGAAACCCCGTCTCTACTAAAAATACAAAAAATTAGCTGGGCGAGGTGGCGGGCGCCTGTAGTCCCAGCTACTCGGGAGGCTGAAGCAGGAGAATGGCGTGAACCCCAGGGGGCGGAGCCTGCAGTGAGCCAAGATCATGCCACTGCACTCCAGCCTGGGTGACAGCGAGACTCTGTCTCAAAAAAAAAAAAAAAAAAAAAATTCAGGTATTTTAGCAGCACTCTCAAAAGTCCAGGCATACTTTTACTAATAATTAACTTGTAACACTTTGTTATTCATAAGCCCTTATAGAGTATAACTGTTTTAATTCTATTCATTCCATAAGAATGTATTGATTACCAATCAAATCTCCAAAGAGTATAAGCAGTACTATAGTATTATATACAAAAATCACAGAATTTTAAAGGTTAGGAGAGATTTGAAAGAATAATCAAGATAATTTTACAGAGTAACAAAGTTTGGGGAGGATGAGGCTTCACCACACTAGATATCCACACTTCTTATAAAGCTACGGTAAATAAGACAGTGTAATATTGACACAGGGATAAACAAATAGCACGAAAACAGGCTCACATGTATATAGAGATAAGATACTAACTTAAGATCCTCACTGAAGTGAGAGGAATGAATGCTATTCAATAAATGGTGTTGGTCCTATTTATTTTGTATATTTAAAAAATAACATACTCATTATTCACTATAATTTTTAGAATATTTCAGCATTAAAAAAACTTTAAAGATCATCCAGTCAAATACTATCACTTTATAAAAAGAGAAACAAAGACACAGAGAAGACATTTAGCCAAATCATGCAGGCAGGATAAGAATTAAACTCATATATCATGTTTATTAACATTCAATACACACATAAAGAGCTTCTCATTCACTCCTTAAGTCAGCCATGACAGGAATAATGACACCAAATCAGAAGTGGAGGAGACACAAAAGGTATGGTGAAGGACATGGCCAATCAGTACTATCATTTCCTGTGATGCCTAGACCCTCTTTCAAGGAAATTGGCCAAAAACTCTAGCCCTCTCCTGGAAGATTAATCTTATCTAAACCCAAACTAATGATGAAGAATAATTCTATGGTCTCAGTATGCAGGGAACTCAGAAAGAAAGAAGAGAATTTTTGACCGGGCATGGTGGTTCACACCTGTAATCCCAGCACTTTGGGAGGCTGAGGCAGGAGGATCACCTGATGTCAGGAGTTCAAGACCAGCCCGGCCAACATGGCAAAACCCCATCTCTACTAAAAATACAAAAAAATTAGCCGGGCATGATGGCACATGCCTGTAGTCCCAGCTACTTGGGAGGCTGAGGCAGGAGAATTGCTTGAACCCGGGAGGCAGAGGTTGCAGTGAGCCAAGATTGCAGCAAGCCAGCACTTTGGGAGGCCAAGGCAGGCAGATCACTTGAGGTCAGGAGTTCAAGACCAGTCTGGCCAACATGGCAAAACCCCATCTCTACTGAAAATACAAAAATTAGCCACGCATGGTGGTGCATGCCTATAGTCCCAGCTACTTGGGAGGCTGAAGCAGGAGAATCGCTTGAACCCGGGAGACAGAGGTTGCAGTGAGCCAAGACCACGCCACTGAACTCTAGCCTGGGTGACAGAGCCAGACTCCACCTCAAAAAAAAAACAAAAAAAAAGTAGTAGTGCTATAGTAGGCCCAATTATTAGGTCCAACAATTTTCATCAACTTCCTTTTTCACTCAGTTTCCAGGGAATGTTAATTTTAAACATTACATTTGCAGAGTCTCACAAAGACCAGTTAAACAGTGCTGAAAACTGTCAGAAAGTAGTTGCTCCTATTCTAAGACTCAAAGTACAGAGAGAAGTGACTTATCTTCTCTAGAAAAGCAATTTAAGGTTACTAAGTTTGTCCATCATCTGTTAATTCAGATAAAAATCTCCTTTGATAAATCACCCCTGAAATATATGACAGGAGTATAGGTAGTAAAGAGAAAGAAACTGACAGCCTATTTGCAAACTTAGAAATCTCGATTTAGGCCAGGCGCGGTGGTCCACGCCTATAATCCCAGCACTTTGGGAGGCCGAGGCCGATGGGTCACCTGAGATCAGAAGTTTGAGACCATCCTAGCCAACCAACATGGTGAAACCCCGTCTCTACTAAAAATACAAAATTAGCCAGGTGTGGTGGTGCACTCCTGTAATCCTAGCTACTCCAGAGGCTGAGGCAGGAGAATCGCTTAGAACCTGGGAGGCGGAGGTCACAGTGAGCCAAGATTGCGCCACTGCACTCCAGCCTGGGCGACATAGGGAAACTCTGTCTCAAAAAAAAAAAAAAAAAAAAAGAAAGAAAGAAATCCCAATTTAAACTTGGGCCACTACTACCACACAATGATATGCTCAACAACAAATGTAAAATTGACTATATTTATTTAATCCATTTAGCACTGAAAGTTAAGAGTATGAGCTCTGGAGCCAAACTATCTAGGTTTGAATCCCAGTTCTACCACTTACTCTATGATACTGGGCAAATCACTTAGCTTCTCTACCTCAGATTCCCTACTAGTAACATAAAGATTATAATAGTGCTGCCTTCACAGGAGTTATGAGGATTAAATTAGTTAGTGCATGTAAAGCACTTAGAATGCTTCTTGGAATGTAGCATTGGCTGCTGCTAGTATTAATATTATCATTATTATCTGATACTTTACTAGCCTATCAGTTCTCACAAGTGGCCCAAATGTAGAATAGTTTCCTAACCAGATCACACTATTTTAACATTCTTGAATCAGTGATTCAATCAGTGAATCAAATTCAGAAAGTACCTCTAGGCTGGGTGCAGTGGCTCACACCTGTAATCCCAGCACTCTGGGAGGCTGAGGTGGGAGAACTGCTTGAGGTGAGGAGTTCAAGACGAGCCTAGACAACATAGCGAGATTTCATCTTTATTTTTTAATTTTGTAATAGAAAAAAAATGAAAAAACCATAGCGCTCTACAAAACACAGCCTGAAGTCTTTCTTTTGAATCAAAAGAAATTCAACTTATCAAAGTTCCCACCAATATTAACCAATAGCAAATATTTACTCCAAAAAATCAACATGAATTATCACTATATGAAAGTTCTAAGAAATCTTCTATTTGGAATAATTATTTCATTTTATTTTTAATTATAAGATCCATCTCTGCTCTTACAAATGAGAATAAATCTGGATCCATAAGTAGTAATAAAACACACAATCTTTTGCTAAGATATTTACTATCGATCTGTAAATTTGCCTTTGTCAAAGATATTCACCAAAAAAAGTAAGTGTGCAATATATTTAATCATCTGGAAAACATAAGTTACAACTACTCTAAGATGCCACTTTATACTCACTAGAATGACTAAAATCAAAGGGACTAACAACTCAGGTAGTGGCAAGGATGTGGAGCAACTGATCTCATAAACTGCTGATGAAGTATTAAAACAGTATAACCATTCCATGGTTCTCTTTGGAGAACCATTTGGCAATTACTTTTTTTTTTTTTTTGAGACAGAGTCTCGCTCTGTCGCCCAGGCTGGAGTTCAGTGGCGCGATCTCGGCTCACTGCAAGCTCCACCTCCCAGGTTCATGCCATTCTCCTGCCTCAGCCTCCCAAGTAGCTGGGACTACAGGCGCCCGCCACCACACCCGGCTAATTTTTCTGTATTTTGAGTAGAGACGGGGTTTCACCATGTTAGCCAGGATGGTCTTGATCTCCTGAACTCGTGATCCGCCCGCCTCAGCCTCCCAATGTGCTGGGATTACAGGCGTGGGCCACTGCAGCCAGCCGGCAATTTCTTATAAAGTTAAACACATGTGTGCCCTGTGACACAACAATTCTGCTAGGCATTCACCCAAGAGAAATGAAATGTTCACAAAAATACTTGCAAAGCAACGTTTATAGCAGCCTTCTCATTATAATAACAAACAACTAAAAATGATCTGGGCTCAGTGGCTCATGCCTGTAATCCCAGCACTTTGAGAGGCTGAGGTGGGCAGATCACTTGAGGTCAGGAGTTCGAGACTAGCCTGACCAACATGGTGAAACCCCATCTCTACTAAAAACACAAAAATTAGCAGGCCATGGTAGTGCGCACCTATAATCCAACTACTCAGGAGGCTGAGGTGAGAGAATTGCTTGAATTGAGAAGGTGGAGGTTGCAGTGAGCCGAGATCGCACCACTGCACTCTAGCCTGAGCGACAGAGCAAGACTCTGTCTCAAACAAAAAGAAAGAATGACACAAATATCAATAGAAGAATGGAAAAACAAAGTGTGGTATATTCATAAAATGACGTACTGTGTCACTCAGAAATTATCTGTTGTCTACAATAATGATGTAGAATTTACTATACAATGAGGATGCCTATTTTTAGCCTCATTTTTAGTTTCTTCAAATTCTGTCTCATTTTAAAGTGCATTTTAAACAGTCTCTAGTTGAAGATCATTTTGATTCCGAAAATAACCTTACTTTTTGTTTAGTAACTCACTTGGGTTTTCTTATCACAATAGAAACTTTTGAAGGATTTTTGTTTTGTTTTGTTTCGTTTTTGTTTTTGTTGACAGAGTCCCGCTCTGTCGCCCAGGATGGACCACAGTGGTGTGATCTCAGCTCACTGCAACCTCTGCCCCCTGGGTTCAAGGGATTCTCCTGCCTCAGCCTCCTGAGTAGCTGGGATTACAGGCGCATGCCACCACGCCTGGCTAATTTTTGTATTTTTAGTAGAGACACGGTTTCATCATGTTGGCCAGGCTGGTCTTGAACTCCTGATCTCATGATCCGCCCACCTTGGGCTCCCACAGTGTTGAGATTACAAGCGTGAGCCACCGTGCCCGGCTTTGAAGGATTTTTAAATTGGTGCCTTTCAGAAGCAACTAAGTCACAGGGTTTTATTAAATGATACTCCTATAGAAACTCTTGGCCGGGCGCGGTGGCTCACACCTGTCTAATCCCAGCACTTTCAGAGGCTGAGGCAGGTGGATCACGAGGTCAAGAGATCGAGACCATCTTGGCCAACATGGTGAAACCCTGTCTCTACTAAAAATACAAAAATTAGCTGGGCGTGATGGTGCACGCCTGTAATCCCAGCTACTCGGGAGGCTGAGGCAGGAGAATCGCTTGAACCCAGGAGGCGGAGGTTGCAGTAAACTGAGATCGTACCACTGCACTCCAGCCTGGCGACACAGCAAGACTCCATCTCAAAAAAATAAAAGAAAGACAAAGAAACTCTTAAATATATTTGTGTGTATATATATATATATATATATATTTTTTTTTTTTTTTTTTTTGAGACAGGGTCTCGCTATTGCCCAGGCTGGAGTGCAGTGGCACAATCACAACTCACAGCAGCCTCAACCTCCTGGGCTCAAGTGATCCTCCCACCTCAGCCTCCCGAGTAGCTGGGCCTACAGGCACACACCACGCCTGGCTAATTTTTGTATATTTTACAGAGACGAGGTTTTGCCATGTTGCCCAGGCTGGCCTGGAACTCCTGAGCTCAGGCAATCCAGCCTCCCAAAGTGCTGGGATTACAGGCATAAACCATCACGCCTGGCCTATTTTTCTCTTAATCATGCTCAGTCCATATTCATCTAACTGAAGTGTTCTCTCCAGAAATTACTCATGTAAGAAGAGACTGGCTTAAAATGACTACTGTGATGGAAACAATGCCATAAGCAGACATAACCTGGACCTGAGGTAAACTGACTACTGTAATCAACAAACTGTGGCTTACAGCTTGCAATTTTCTATTCATTATGGTTTCCTCAGTAAAACAATAGATGTATGAAACAAAAAAGGACTACTACTCGGCAATAAAAAAAGAATGTATTACTGATTAACACAATAACATGGATGAATCTCAAAAGTATTAAGCAAAAGTAGTGATGTTAATTTTAAAAATGCATATGGAATGATTCCATTTACATGAAATCCAAGAACAGATTTAAAAGCAGAAAGTAGCTAGGGAGAGGGAGGGCAAAAGAACTTGGCGGGGACATGAAACAACAACTTTCTACAGATCATGTGTACAGATTAAGTCACAGTTCTGAATATTATTCATCCCTAGATTCCACATAAAGATCAGGGATCACCCAAAAGAAAAATGGACCAAGAACAGGAATAAGCAATTTCACTTAAAGGAAATGTTAATGATCATATTTTAAATGTCCCACTAGTGACCAAATAAATACAAATTTCAGAAACCAGTTACTATTTCCTATCAAATTTGCAAATATTTTTAAATAATAACACGCTGGCAAAGCTGTATATCTCAATCTCATACATTGTTAATGGGAATGTAAACTTGTACAGCTGTTCTAGGAAGCAACTGTGCAATGTTTTGCTCTCCTGAGAGCTCTAGAAATGTTAATATACTTTGACTTGATAATTCTACTTACAATAATCTATTTTGAGAATATAGAAATACTGAAAAAGAGTCATATTTAGCAATATTCATTGTTTTATAATAATCGGAAATCAATAAACGCTCTAAGTGTGAACACAGTATAAATTGGTTCTATAAATAATATATCCATTAATGGAATATTCTTCAGCTGTTTTAAAATGTTTTCTGGCTGGAGACAATGGCTCATACCTTTAATCCCAGCACTTTGGGAGGCCAAGGCAGGTGGATCACTTGGGGTTAGGAGTTCAAGACCAGCCTGGCTAAAATGGTGAAACCCCGTCTCTACTAAAAATATAAAAATAAGCCGGGTGTGCTGGTGCACATCTGTAATCCCAGCTACACGGGAGGCCGAGGCACGGGAATCGCTTGAACCTGGGAGGCAGAGATTACAGTGAGCCGAGATTGCGACATTGCACTCTAGCCTGGGCAAGAGAGCAAGACTCTGCCTCAAAAAAAAAAAAAAAAACTGTTTTCAAGTAATTGTAATAAAAATAATAAAATACATATTATATGATATGTTGTTTAAAAAGCAGGCTCCAAAATTATGTATATAGTAAAATATGCATGAAGAAAAAACAGAAACAGACAATAAATGTTAATGTAATTTTTTAAAATGAATTAGGGACCAACATCATAGAAACTATGATTCTATTTCACAAGTGTCTGGGTTTCATTATAAGAACACAAGTGATATCCCTCACTAAGTAGGTCTAGTGGCGGGGAGAACAAAAAGACTAAAAGAATAAGAACATTCAGTAAAGGAAAAAACCATTAGCATTATTTCAGATATGAATACCCAACTTATCAAATGAAGTCAAAGTCCTTCAGGGTATCCTAACAAATCTATAGTCAAGAAAAAGTTACAGAATTCAGTTCAATGCAAATATATACCAACCATGTTTAATTCAAACTAGGGAAAATAATTAGATGATTTAGTGATTTGCCACAGAACTGAACTCAGCTCTTTTACAAAGCAACAAAAGAAGGGAAAGAGACTGCCAGAAGTCAAGCCAGCAACCTGATTTCCTAGGAAATTAGTTTTTACTTGGCAAAGTACTGGCCTCTAAAGAAGCACAACTCTACAAATAGAGATGAGACACATAAAACTTGAACACTCTGTAAAAAAATGTATGCTTTTCCCTTTATTCTTAAGATCTCTAAAAGTGGGCTGGGCGTGGTGGCTCACGCTTGTAATCCCAGCACTTGGGAGGCCGAGGCAGGCGGATCACGAGGTCAGGAGATCGAGACCACGGTGAAACCCCGTCTCTACTAAAAAAATACAAAAAATTAGCCGGGCGTGGTGGCGGACGCCTGTAGTCCCAGCTACTTGGAGAGGCTGAGGCAGGAGAATGGCGTGAACCCGGGAGGCGAAGCTTGCAGTGAGCCGAGATTGCGCCACTGCACTCCAGCCTGGGCGACAGACCGAGACTCCGTCTCAAAAAAAAAAAAAAAAAAAAATCTCTAAAAGTGAATAATTAATGACTATTAAAAACAGGGGAGAAAAAAGACCCGATTTAGAGTTAAACATTCTAAAAACAGTAAGTTTCTTTCAAAATGCTAAGCAAATCTTACAAATTGTAACATAATTACATTTTTGTTATTTTGAAAATTAAAACGAAAATATCATGCCATTTCTAACCTTCAGTTAGGATTACATGGGAGACTTTAATATTAACTATATTAATTATGGATTTAAATTTATCAAGGTTAATACAATCTTTACAACACTTCTATAATGTTTTTAATCATCACTACAGAACATTTCCTTCAATTTTCAATTTAAAAACTAAAACCTTTACATGTGACCTTCGTTCAGAAAAAGGCTATGCGTAATAATACAAAAGAAGAGTCTTCTTAAGATAAAAAGGGTGCTAGGATAGGTGAATTAAAGAGGAGAAAGGAGATAGAGAAAGGAACGGGTATGAATCTTTTCTTCCTTTAAGTCACATTTTTTGTTTGTTTGTTTTGTTTTGTTTTGTTTTTGAGACGGAGTCTCGCTCTGTCGCCCAGGCTGGAGTGCAGTGGCGCAATCTCGGCTCACTGCAAGCTCCGCCTCCCGGGTTCACGCCATTCTCCTGCCTCAGCCTCTCCGAGTAGCTGGGACTACAGGCGCCCGCCACCACGCCCGGCTAATTTTTTGTATTTTTAGCAGAGACGGGGTTTCACCGTAGTCTCGATCTCCTGGCCTCGTGATCCGCCCGCCTCGGCCTCCCAAAGTGCTGGGATTACAAGCGTGAGCCACCGCGCCCGGCCTAAGTCACATGTTTAAGGACCTGACCCTGATTTCTATTTAATGGCTTAGCAGTGGAAGCTTCCAAATAACTAATGACACAAGGATGCCCAGTAGGCAGAGAAATAGCAGCTGAACTTCATTTACCGTTCGAGTATAAGGTTAACGTAAGTATGAAATTATACAACCTGTATATTTAAATCAGTGGATTCATTTATAACCTATTCTTGCAACTCTAAACTGCTTCCCTCATACAATGACCCCAAATGCCACTCTAGACCAAAAGGCCAACAAATTGCTGTTGGAAAAATTAGTGACAAAGCAGAAAATTTTATTAAACTTTGTAACAAACCAATAAACAAAAAGTAATGGTCTCAACTAATGGTGCTGGGACAACTAGATATCCATATATATACATCCATATATATATATCCATATATATACATCCATATATATATCCATATATATACATCCATATATATACATATATATGTCCATATATATAGCCATATATATCCATATATATATCTATATATATATCCATATATATAATCCATATATATAATCCATATATATATCCATATATATCCATATATAGATATCCATATATAGATATCCATATATAGATAGATAGATATCCATATATATATATATATATATATATATACACATCCATATATCTCAACAAAAGAATTGTTGGGCCCCTTCCCCCATACTGTACACAAAAATTACTGCAAAATGGATCACAGACTTAAATGTAAGAGCCAACTCTATAAAACTCTTAGAAGACACTGACATGGAGTGAAAAAAATTAAGAAAAAATAAACTAAAACTCTTACAAGAAAACATAGGTATAAATATTCACAACCTTGGATTGGGCAATAGTTCTTAGATATTGTATCAAAAGCACAAGCAAAAAAAAAAAAAAAAAACAAATTGGCCAGGCGAGGTGACTCACGCCTGTATTCCCAGCACTTTGGGAGGCTGAGGCGAGTGGATCACGAGGTCAGGAGATCGAGACCATCCTGGCTAACACGGTGAAACCCCATCTCTACTAAAAATATAAAAAATTAGCCGGTTGTGGTGGCAGGTGCCTGTAATCCCAGCTACTCGAGAGGCTGAGGCAGGAGAATGGTATGAACCCGGGAGGCAGAGGTTGCAGTGAGCTGAGATAGCGCCACTGCACTCCAGCCTGGGTGACAAGAGCGAGACTCCGTCTCAAGAAAAAAAAGGACTTGAGCCAGTGTGGTGGCTCCAGGGTCATGGGCCAGGAGTTTGAGGCCAGGCTGGACAACACAGGGAGATCCCTATGTCTAAAAAAGAAAAAAAAAAAAGCTGGACTTTACTAAAATGAAAAACTTTTGTGCTTCAAAGAATATCATCAAGAAAGTGAAAAGACAGCTCACAAAATGGGAGAAAATACTTGTAAATTATTATGTCTGACAAGGAATTTATATCCAGAATATATAAAGAAAACATATATTACAACTCAATAATAAAAAGACAAACCAGCTTTTAAAAAATGGGCAAGCACATAAAAAGACACTTCTTCCAAGAAGATAGACAAATGGCCAAGAAGCATATGAGAAGATTCTCAACATCACTAGCCATCAGGGAAATGCAAATCAAAACCACAATTAATTTCTACTTTAGGCCAGGCACAGTGGCTCACTGTAATCCCAGCACTTTGGGAGGCCAAGGCAGGCGGATCACGAGGTCAAGAATTCGAGTCCAACCTGGCCAACATAGTGAAATCCCATCTCTACTAAAGATACAAAAATTAGCCTGGCATGGTAGTGCATGCCTCAGCTGAGAGGCTGAGGCAGGAGAATAGCTTGAACCCAGGAGGGAGAGGTTGTGGTGAGCCAAGATCACACCACACACTCCAGCCTGGGCAACAAAGCAAGACTCTATCTCAAAGAAAAAAAAATTCTACTTTATACTCACTAGAATAGCTCTACTCAAAAAGCAGAGATTAGCCTGAGCTGTGACTCACACTTGTAATCCCAACACTTTGGGAGGCAAGGAGAAAGAATGGCTTGAGGCCAGGAGTTCCAGACCATCCTGGGCAACACAGCGAGATTCCATGTCTACCAAAAAATTTAAAAAATAAAAATTAGCTGGGCATGGTGGTGCAGTCCTAGCTACTAAGGAGGCTGAGGTGGGAGGATAGTTTGGGCCAGGAGTTTGAGGCTGCAGTGAGCTATCATGCCCACTACACTCCAGCTTGGGTGACAGACCAAAACTCTGTCTCAAAACAACAATAAAAAAAAAAAAAGAAAAAGGTAATAACAATTGTTGGTGACAATGCAGAAAAACTGGAATTCTCATTCTCACTGCTGGTGAGAACGTAAAATGGTGTAGCTGCTTTAGAAAATCTCAAAAGAGTTACCATATAACTTAGCAATTCCACTACTTATGGGTATATACACAAAAACAATGAAAAGAGACCCAGCACAGTAGCTCACACCTGTAGTCCCAGCACTTTGGGAGGCTGAGGCAGGAGAATAGCTTGAGCCCAGGGGTTCAAGACCAGCCTGGGAAACATAGTGAGAGACCCTGCCTCTACAAGAAAAAAAAAAAAGAAAGAAAAAAAAAAAACGAGCAGGAGTGGTGGTGCATGCCTATGGTCCTAGCTACTCAGAGGCTGAGGTGGGACCATCTCTCGATCCTGGGAGGTTAAAACTGCAGTAAGCAAATGATTGCACCACTGCACTCCGGACTGAGCTACAGAGCAAGATCCCATCTCAAAAATAATAATAATAATAAAAATAAATTGTTTAAATTGTTTTAAAAAGAAAAAAGAAATGAAAACACATGTCCACACAAAAACTTGTATATGAATGTTCATATCAGCTCTATGTGAATAGCCAAAAACTAGAAATAATCCAATGTCTATCAGCAGAAGAAATTTTTTAAATTGCAATATATCCATATTATGGAATACTACTCAACAATAAAAGGTAATGAAATATTGATACACAAATAACGTGGAAAATCTCGAATTAGGCAGAATGAAAGAAGTCAGACGAAAATATATATATATATACTACATGCTATTTATATAAAATTCTAGAAATTGCAAACTAATCCATGACAGACAGCAGATTAGGAGTTGCCTGCGGGAATAGAAAGGGAGAGATGTATTACAAAAGGTAGAAAACTTTTGGAGTGATCGGTACGTTCTTTACCTTAGTTGTAGTGTATACATATGTAAAAACTCATTATACTGTTTACCTTTTTTTTTTTTTTTTTTTTGAGACAAGGTCTGGCTCTGTCGCCCCATCTGGAGTGTAGTGGTGCAATCTCAGCTCACTGCAACCTCCACCTCCTCGGCTCAAGCGATCCTCCTGCCTCAGCCTCCCGAGTAGCTGGGACTACAAGCACATGCCTCCATGATTGGCTAATTTTTGCATTTTTGTGGAGATGGAGTTTCACCATGTTGACCAGACTGATCTCAAACTCCCAAGCTCAAGCAATCTGCCCTCCTTGGCTTCCCAAAGCACTGTGCTGGGAATACAGGTTTGAGCCACTGCACCAAACCCTGTTTACCTTAAATACGTGCAGTTTCACCGTACATCAATTGTACCTGAATAAAGCTATTTTAAAAATGCACATGCCATGGTGGGGGAAGAGAATTATACTAGCCTTTCTGAAAATGGCATGTTTGGGTAAGAAAAAAGTAGAAAAAGGATGAGTGCAGCGGCTCACGCCTGTAATCCCAGCACTTTGGGAGGCTGAGGCGGGTGGAACACTTGAGGTCAGGAGTTCGAGACCAGCCTGGCCAACATGGTGAAACCCCGTCCTCTACTAAAAATACAAAATTAGCCAGGCGTGGTGGCACATGCCTGTAATTCCAGCTAATCAGGAGGCTGAGGCAGGAGAATCACTTGAACCTGGGAGGCAGAGGTTGCAGTGAGCCGAGACCACGCCATTGCACACCAGCCTAGGCAACAAAAGCAAAACTCCATCTCAAAAAAAAAAAAAAACGTAGAAAAAACAGGCTGAGAGGATTGATCGATTGATGATTGATTCATTCATTCATTGAGCCGGAGTCTTGCTCTGTCACCCAGGCTGGAGTGCAGTAGCGCGATCTCAGCTCACTGCAACCACCGCCTACCGGGTTCAAGCAGTTCTCCAGCCACAGCCTCCTGAGTGGCTGGGATTACAGATGCCCGCCACCAAGCCCAGCTAATTTCTTTTGTATTTTAGCAGAGACAGGGTTTCACTGTGTTGCCCTCTCGAAATCCTGAGCTCAAGCAATCTGCCCGCCTCCGCCTCCCAAAGTATTTATTTATTTTTGAGACAAAGTCTAACTCTGTCGGCCAAGCTGGAGTGCAGTGGCGTAATCTCGGCTCACTGCAACCACCACCTCCCGAGTTCAAGCGATTCTCCTGCCTCAGCCTCCCTGAGTGGCTGGGATTACAGGCACGCACCAGCTTGCCTGGCCGAGAGCTTTTAAATATGACAAACCTTTTTAAAGGTCAAAATATTGGCCGGGCACAGTGGCTGATGCCTGTAAACCCAGCACTTTGGGAGGCCGAGGCTGGTGGATCACGACGTCAGGAGATCGAGACCATCCTGGCTAACACGGTGAAACCTGGTCTCTACTAAAAATACAAAAAATTAGCCAGGTGTGGTGGCATGCGCCTGTGGTCCCAGCTACTCGGGAGGCTGAGGCAGGAGAATCGCTTGAACCCGGGAGGCGGAAGTTGCAGTGAGCCCAGATCGTGCCACTGCACTCCAGCCTAGGTAACAGAGCAAGACTCCATGCAAAAAAAAAAAAAAAAAGTCAAAATATTTAACTGATCCTCACATGGTAATAGCTGAATTTTCAGCATCCATTGATGGAGAAAATAGTCAAAACACAACCAAAGCTACCCTGAATTGAGGCAAGCCTTTAAAACAAAGATTTTTAAAACTCATCTCAATATTTATTTGAAGAATGAAACTATATATACATACATACATATGTTTAGAACATATTGCTTTAGTCTACAATTTTTCTCTAGATCACAAGGTCAAGAGATCAAGACTTTCCTGGCCAACATGGTGAAACCCATCTCTACTGAAAATACAAAAACTAGCTGGGCATGGTGGCGTGCGCCCAGGTACTCGGGAGGTTGAGGCAGGAGAATTGCTTGAACCCGGGAGGCGGAGGTTGCAGTGAGCCGAGATCGCGCCACTGCACTCCAGCCTGGCAACAGAGCGACACTCTGTCTCAAAAAAAAAAGTAGGCAATATTTGATGAATATATGGATTTAAGAACTCTAGATAACTGCAGAAAACATCCTCCCCAAACTATAGACTTGCAGGCAACAAATTGAGAACCACTGATAAAGATACCCAATGCCAAGGAGATTCAATACAGTACTTAAATATTATCTTAAATAAAAGAGGTCAAGCCTAATGAAAATGTATCTAATAGGTTTCCTAGCTATATTTCATAATTCAAAAGAATTTAGAGATTAGCTGTAACACTGCTAACCTGAGTGCAGATATTTAAGAATTTACAAGCCTAGGCAACACAGGAGATCTCAACACTACAAAAAATGTTAAAAATTAGGTGGACATGATGGCATGTACCTGTAATCCCAACTACCCAGGAGGCTGAGGCAAGAGGACTGCCTGAGCCCCAGAAGTTAAAGGCTGCAGTTACCTATGATGGTGCCACTGTACTCCAGCCTGACTGACAAAGTGAGACCCTGTCTCAAAAATAGAAAAAAAAAAAAACTTACAGCTGATTTATAGCTGGATAAAATAAAGATTCAAGTTTTTCCAGAGATGGACTAGACTGAAAATGTGACAAAGTCAAAAAGAATTCACGATTCCTTTTCATGTCTAAATGAAGTTTAAATTTCATAGTACAATTTAATATACAAGACTCTTTTCCAGTCCACACAAATAACACAGAGAAAGTTTTTTTACCTCCCACCTGCTTCGGTAAAAATGCTGGGTCCTTGCAACAGTAAATGTAGCTAACATTTACTGGGCATTTACTATGAACTAAACATTATGTTAAATTGTTTAACTTTACATGGATTATCTCATATAATCCTCAAAGCCATTTATTTTGAAGATAAGAAAACCAGCAAAAATAGTTAACTTACCTAAGGAAGCAGAGCTGAAGGTGAATTCAGGCAACTGGAGTTCATTTTACCATACCACCTCCTATTAGTTCACATCATAAACTCAGCCCCCAATGTGGGGGAGGGGTTCCATCATTCATCAGTACGTTTATGTAAATCAGAGAATAACAAAAAAGATAAAAGTCCTGACTGCAAAAAATTAACAACTTTTGAAGAAATGGAATTTAATATTGCAAAATAACTTTTTCCTTTTTTTTTTAGGATTTTTTTTTTGATTTAGTTCACTCTTTGTCGCCCAGGCTGGAGTGCAGTGGCACGATCTTGGCTCACTGCAACCTCTGCCTCCCGAGTTTAAGCGATTCTCCTGCCTCAGCCTTCCAGAATGCTGGGATTACAGGCATTAGCCACCATGACTAGACTTGCAAAATAACTTTAAAAAAAAATCCTAAGCCAGGCACGGTTGCTCACGCCTGTAATCCCAGCACTTTGGGAGGCCGAGGCAGGTAGATCACAAGGTCAGTAGTTCGAGACCAGCCTGGCCAATATGGTGAAACCCCGTCTCTACTAAAAAATACAAAAATTAGCCAGGCATGGTGGCGTGCCCTGTAATCCCAGCTACTCAGGAGGTTGAGGAGGAGAATCGCTTAAACTCGGGAGGCAGAGGTTGCAGTGAGCCAAGATCGTGCCACTGCACTCCAGCCTGGGCGACAGAGTGTGACTTCAAAAAAAAAAAAAATCCTTAACATGACAAAATGCCAAACTGTATGGTTTCTAAAATTAGTCTAGAGCATTTTGGGAGGCCAAAGCAGGAGAATCACTTGAGGCTAGCAGCTCAAGACTAGCCTTGGCAGCATAACAAGACCTCATATCTTAAAAAAATTAATAAATAAACATAAAATAAACTTTGGGAGGCTGAGGCAGAAGGATCACTTGAGCCCAGGAGTTGGAGAACAGCCTGGGCAACATAGTGAGACCCCAGTTCTATTTTTAAATAACTTTTTTAAAAATAAAAATAAGGCCGGGCGTGGTGGCTCACGCCTGTAATCCCAGCACTTTGGGAGGCCGAGACGGGCAGATCATGAGGTCAGAAGATCGAGACTATCCTGGCCAACATAGTGAAACCCAGTCTCTACTAAAATACAAAAAATTAGCCAGGCATGGTGGCGCACCCTGTAGTCCCAGCTACTCGGGAGGCTGAGGCAAGGGAATCGCTTGAACTCGGGAGGCGGAGGCTGCAGTGAGCCGAGATTGCGCCACCACATTCCAGCCTGGCAACAGAGCGAGACTCCATCTCAAACAAACAAACAAACAAACAAAAAAACATAGGCCGGGTGCAGTGGCTCACACCTGTAATCTCAGCACTTTGGGAGGCTGAGGCAGGCAGATCACGAGGTCAGGAGTTTGAGACTAGACTGGCCAACATAGTGAAACTCCGTCTCTACTAAAAATACAAAAAATTAGCTGGGCATGGTGGCAGGTGCCTGTAATCCCAGCTACTCAGGCGGCTGAGGCAGGAGAGTCACTTGAACCCAAGAGGTGGAGGTTGCCGTGAGCCGAGATCACGCCATTGCACTCCAGCCCAGGTGACAGACAGTGCAAGACTGCATCTCAAAAAATAAATAAATAAATAAATATAAAATTAGTCTAGAGTATTACAGAAAGATATTAAGAAATGAACAATAGGCTGAGCACAGTGTCTGACACTTATAATCCCAGCACTTTGGGAGACTGAGGCAGGAGGATCACTAAAAAGGAAAAAACAAAAAAAAAAAAACCTGGACAACATAGAATGACCTCATCTCTACAAAAAAAAAAAAGAAAAAAAAAAAGAACAACATTTGATGTAACATGTTAACATTTTTATAAATGACCAGTCATGTAAATGGACATTTACAGTTCATTTTCTTGACGATATTTTTTTTTTTTTTGAGACGGAGGCTGACTGTCACCCAGGCTGGAGTGCAGTGGCACAATCATGCTCACTGCAACACCCCCCACCCTACCCCCAACCCTCAGGTTCAATCGATTCTCCCACCTCAGCCTCCCTAGTAGCTGGGACAACAGGCATGCACCACCACACCCAGCTACTTTTCTGTATTTTTAGTAAAGACTGGGTTTTGCCATGTTGGCCAGGCTGGTCTTGAACTCTGAGCTCAAGTGATCCGCCTGCCTCGGCCTCCCAAACTGCTGGGATTACAGGCATGAGCCACCGCATCTGGCCTCTAATATTTTCAATATAGTATTTGGGACTGCTGTCCTTGCAAGAGTTAAGGAAGACTTGGCTACTACAGGAAATATCTTTCCTTCATACCACCAATACTAGATAATTTTCAAAAACAAGAATGAATCAACTCTTTAAAATAATCATTCAAAATTATGTTCACTGATGAGATTTGAAGTCCATTACATCATGAATGTGATGGAAATTGTACACCTTTCATCAGAGACAATAAATAATATAGCTTTTAACAGCTTTTTTTTTTAAATTTATAATAGAGATGAGGTCTTGCTATGTTGCCCAGGCTTTTATCAAAACCCTAGGCTCAAGCAGTTCTCCCTCCTTGGCTCCCAAAGTGCTGGGATTAAAGGCATGAGCCACCACACCAGGCCAGATTCTAACAGCTTTCTACAAATACAGATTTTTCTTTCATTTGACCAAATCCTTAACTAAGGAAGATACAGGGCTTAAATTCTGAAATAAAAACTGTTTCTACTTGAATTGCGAAGATAAATGTATTAACTCCAGGGGAAAATAAACTTGTTCTAACTGGCATTTAGAACTAATTTAAAATCATTAACAATATCAGTAATAATTCAATAAAAGCAATGATTTTAATAACAAAATCAGTAAATAATATAATGCTCAATTTGTTTTTTTCTAGTAGTAGGATTAATGGTTTAAACTGTTGTCAAAAACTCACATGTATTTGGAAGAGGACCAGGTACAGTCACATATCTTGGTATCCAAGGGGGACTCGATCCAGGACCCCATGGATACCAAAATCTGCGGATATCCCAGTTCCTTATGTATAATGGCATAGTACAGTCGGTCCTCTGTATCCGTGGGTCCCACACGGGAGGATTCAACCAATCTTGCATCAAATATATTCGGAAAAAAAAATGGATGGTTGTAATGAACATGTATCTACTTTTCTTTCTTGTCATTATACCCTAAACAATACAGTATAACTATTTACATAACATTTATATTATATTAGGTTGGTGCAAAAGTAATTGTGTTTTTGCTATTACTTTTAATGGCAAAAGCTGCAATTACTTTTGCACCAACCTAATATTAAGTATTATAATTAATCTAGAGAAATGATTCAAAGTATATAGGAGAATGTGCGCAGGTTATATGTAAATACTACACCATCTTATATAAGTGACTTGTGCATCTATGGATTTTGGTATATTGGGGTCCTGGAATCAATCCCCCACCAATACCTGTATTTGCATATAACCTGCACACATTCTCCCATATACGTTTTATCATCTCTAGATTACTTATTAATATAATACCTAATACAATGTAAAAGCTATGTAAATATTTATACTGTATTTATTTGTATTATTTGTATTGTTTTATTTTTTATTGGGTTTTCTTTCCAAATATTTTCTATCAACAGCTGGTTGAATCCAACGATGCAGAATACACAGATAAGGGCTGACTATAATATAATAGATACAAGCCTGTGACCACACAACAAAATATTAGCTTCATTTACCCCATGTTTCAGTCTAATACACCAAAATAAACCAACCACAACAACAAACTGAAGTAGTAAATGTTTAAAATATATGTAATGTTTTGGTGTTTGTTTGTTTCTTGATAGAGTCTCGCTCTTGTCGCCCAGGCTGGAGTGTAGTGGCTGGGCTCACTGCAACTTCTGCCTCCCAAGTTCAAGCAATTCTCCTGCCTCAGCCTCCCGAGTAGCTGGGATTACAGGCATGCACCACTACTCCCAGCTAATTTTTGTTATTTTTAGTGGACACGGGGTTTCGCCATGTTGGCAAGGCTGGTCTCGAACTCCTGACCTCAGGTGATCCGCCCACTTTGGCCTCCCATAGTGCTGGGATTACAGATGTGAGCCACTGTGCCCAGCCTTAAAATACATGTAATGTTTTAAAGTCGACTCTGGTTTTCCTAGCTGCCACAATGCTTACAATCATAGTATCTGGAATATTAGCCCACCCTAGAAAGAGAAGTCTATAATAGATCTAATGTTATAATTATTAATAGTTAACAATTACAATTTGTTAAGTGCCCACTATGGGCAAAATGCTATACACTACACAAAATGCTTTTCATTTAATTCTCACCATCAGCCTGATATGGAGGATAGCATAAGCTCCATTTTATGGATGACAAAACTGAATCTAAAAGAAGTTTAATAAACTGCTCAATTAGTAAATTAACGATGAAGTCAAGATTCAAAATCATGGTCACACAATTATAAAACTTGAATTTTGTCCATTCTGTCATGCTGCCTCTGGACATAAATGATGCTCTTTCAATGTCATAATATGGCAGTCACAAATATATTTCTGTCATCATCAGGCTATTCTATGGTTCTGTGAGATACTAGTTTGGAGGAAAAAAAAGTTTTATCTTGATTAAAGAACACTGGGAGCTAGGCTGGGCGCAGTGGCTCACGCCTGTAATCCCAACACTTTGGGAGGCCAAGACAGGTGGATCACTTGAGGTCAGGAGTTTGAGACCAGCCTGGCCAACATGGCAAAACCCTGTTTCTACTAAAAATACAAAAATTAGCCGGGCGTGGTGGCACATGCCTGTAATCCCAGCTACTCGGAAGGCTGACGCAGGATCGCTTGAACCAGGTAGGCGGAGGTTACAGTGAGCCGAGATCGTGCCACAGCTCTCCAGCCTGGGAGACAGAGAGAGACCCCATCTCAAAAAAAAAAAGAATACTGGGAGTTAAAACTTCTTATAACAAAGTCAATTATATTAAAAGGAATTAAGTAAATAAGCCAGACGCAGTGACTCACGCCTGTAATCCCAGCACTTTGGGAGGCCGAGGCAGGAAGATCACTTGAGGCCAGGAGTTCAAGAACAGCCTGAGAAACATGGTGAAACCCCGTCTCTACTAAAAATACAAAAAAATTAGTTGGGCATGGTGATTGGCACCCCTAATCCCAGCTACTTGGGAGGCTGAGGCAGGAGAATCGCTTGAACCCAGGAGGCGGAGGCTGCAGTAAGCCAAGATTGCGCCACTGCACTCCATCCTGGGCGATAGAGCAGGACTCTGTCTCAAAAAAAAAAAAAAAACCCAACATTTTGGGAGGCTGAGGCAGGCGGATCACGAGGTCAGGAGTTCAAGACCAGCCTGGCCAATATGGTGAACCCTCATCTCTACTAAAAATACAAAAAACTAGCCAGGTGTGGTGGCGTATGCCTGTAGTCCCAGCTATTCGGGAGGCTAAAGCAGGAGAATTGCTTGAACCCACGAGGCGGAGGTTGCAGTGAGCCGAAATTGAGCCACTGCACTCCAGCCTGGGCAATAGAGGGAGACATAGTCTTAAAAAAAAACCACAAGAAAAATTGGCCAGGCATAGTGGCATGCCCCTGTAGTCCCAGCTACTCGGGAGCCTGACGCAGGACAATTGCTTGAACCTGGGAGGTGGAGATCTCAGTGAGCCAAGATCGTGCCACTGCACTCCAGCCTGGGCATCTTTAAATAAAAGAAATGAAGTAAATAAATCTTCACAAATTATCTACATGATAAAATCAAAATGTACCTGAGATGTACATATGCACAAGTGACTAGACAAAAGTATCACTATTACTTTTCCAAAGTCAAACGTAACCAAGGCCAATCTTAAATAAAGTTACAAATTTAGCTGATTTCTGTGTCCCTGGTTGCCCCAGCTTTGCCTTTATTCAGAGCTAAGCAGTATTCTACAGTTTTTCCCTCTTCTTCCCTAATTAAACTAGAAATGTTCCAAATTAACTATAATTCACCTTAATATAATCAAGTTACCATAATTAAGATTTTGCTGTCCTACTCAGGTAATTGAAGACTTTGATCTTGGTTAAAAGAATGTAAGATAGCCTGGGGACGGTAGCTCATGCCTCTAATCGCAACACTTTGGGAGGATTGCCTGAGTTTAGGAGTTTAACAAGACCCTGTCTCTACCAAAAGAAAAAAAAAAAAACTGGCCACGTGTGGTGGCTCACGCCTGGAATCCCTGCACTTTGGGAGGCCAGGGTGGATGGATCATTTGAGACCAGGAGTTCAAGACCAGCCTGACCAAAATGGTGAAACCTCGTCTCTACTAAAAATGCAAAAATTAGCGGGGTGTGGTAGCGCACACCTGTAATTCCAGCTACTAGGGAGGATGAGGCAGGAGAATCACCTGAACCTAGGAAGCGGGGGTTGCAGTGCACTAAAATCGTGCCATTGTACTCCAGCCTGGGCAATGAGAATGAAACTCTGTCTCAAAAAAAAAAAAAAAAAAAACTGGGCAGCCTGTAGTCCCAGCGACTGGAGAGGCTGAGGCAGGATCACCTGAGCCCAGAATGTTGAGGCTGCAGTGAGCCGAGATCATGCCACTGCACACTCCCTCCAAGTCAAAAGAGCAAGACACTGTCTCAAAAAAAAGGAATGTAACTTATCAGCAAACAAGTGGGGAGAAACAGGGTTTTCGTGGGTAGACAGGGGGAAGTCACTGAACGTTAATTACTAATATAGCAACTCCTTGGTTAATCCATTTAAGATGACTAGGGGGTCTCTTCCTAATCCCATACTCCACTGGAGAGGACAAGTGGGAAAGGTTGGACTAGTTAAGGTTGCTGGGGACCTCCCAAGAGCTGCAGAAGCAGGGATAAGACGAGCCTTCTTCTAAATCCACATGGTCCTTCCAAGGCTCTCATCCTCTAGGATTACCACTTAGTCTACTTACTTGCCTTCTGACATGCTTTCTTGAGGGGAAGAAAACAAAGGAAGAGTAATAACAAGCAGCAGAAACTGCAGAGAATGAAAAACAAGTCCATGGGAGAATGTTGCAAATAGAATCATCCTCCTTTACATATGTCACTCCAGGAAAACTGCCAGGAACCACTCATTCCTCTAGATACACTTCCTGCAGATCCTCCAGACTCCTCCCTTAAGCACGTCAGTATTCTCCTTATTCTCCCTTCACTTCAATCCTCCTTTTGCCTCAAGATTTCGAAGTGCACTTTTTTTTATGGTTTCTTTTTGTTTTGTTTTGTTTTGTTTGAGACGGAGTTTCTTGTTGCCCAGGCTGGAGTACAATGGCATGCTATTGGCTCACTGAAACCTCCGCCTCCTGGGTTCAAGTGATTCTCCTGCCTCAGCCTCCTGAGTAGCTGGGATTACAGGTATGCGCCACCACGCCCCGCTAATTTTGTATTTTTAGTAGAGACGGGATTTCTCCATGTTGGTCAGGCTGGTCTCAAACTCCTAACCTCAGGTGATCCGCCCGCCTCAGCCCCCCAAAGTGCTGGGATTACAGGCATGAGCCACCGCGCCAGCCTCAAAGTGCATGTTTTATAATCTCCAAAATATATGGCAATATTGTACCTAGTATTTAATGATATCTTATTTATCACTACCTGTGTGTTGCAGCTGAACGTACATCCTAAAGCCTTGTATAGTATTTCTACCTCTTATAATAAAATTTATAATATGTTACATTACTAAAACAAATTTTCCTTTTTTTTTTTTTTCAAGACAGAGTCTTGCTTTGTCACCCAGGATGGAGTGCAGTGGTGCGATCTCGGCTCCCTGCAACCTCCGCCTCCTAGGTTCAAGCGATTCTCCTGCCTCAGCCTCCCGAGTAGCTGGGACTACAGTCACGTGCCACCATGCCCAGCTAATTTTTTGTGTTTTTAGTAGAGATGGGGTTTCACTGTGTTAGCCAGGATGGTCTCGATCTCCTGACCTCGTGATCCGTCTGCCTCGGCCTCCCAAAGTGCTGGGATTAAAGGCATGAGCCGCCACACCCGGCCCCTTAAATTTTCTTTGCCACTAAAGGATGCACTATAATGTCAAGATTAAAAAAATAAGATAGCAAAAAAAATTTTTTTTTAATTTAAGGAGTATATTGTTTCATTTCTCCCCAGCCCTATCAAGAAAACATAAAATGAGGGAGGGAAAAAGGTGGGGGGGGGGGGGAGGGGAATGGTTGAAGAACTATTGGGTACTATGCTCACTACCTGGGTGACAGGACCAATCATACCCCAAACCTCAGCATCTCACAATATACCCATATAACCAACCTGCATATGTACTCTCAGAATCTAAACTAAAAGTTGAAATTTTTTTTAAAAAAAGGGAAAAAAATCAGAGTTCAGAAATCTGCCAAATTCAAGATCTATTCTCTAGAAATCAAAACCTGTTACACACAATAGATGTGTTTTGGCAAGTCCAAAGTAAAATGTAGCTTTTCAAGTACTCTATTATATAAAATACTTTTTAAAAGGTAATTAGTTTAGGAAGTTTTGAAGCAAACTAAAAAACTACATATAGGGGTTTTATACTTTTACAGAACTAGATTTTCAGTTATCCACATTTCTATTAGAATTTATTGTACAGCGAGTTGGAGAGCAGGAAGCAGAAAAGTAGATCAGAGACTTATAAAACAAGACAAGACTTCTCTGAAATAGAAAATAAACTTAATTAACTAGTGTTAACTGAACTACTTTTTAAAATCACTTACCTAAATAAAACTTCAGTATGTGAAACTGAGTCTCACTAAATAGCACAGTTAGGATTTTGGGATTTAAAAACCACCATTTGCCAGGCGCAGTGGCTCACGCTTGTAATCCCAGCACTTTGGGAGGCCGAGGCGGGCGGATCACGAGGTCAGCAGATCGAGACCACAGTGAAACCCCGTCTCTACTAAAAATACAAAAAAATTAGCCGGGCGTAGTGGCGGGCACCTGTAGTCCCAGCTACTCGGAGAGGCTGAGGCAGGAGAATGGCGTGAACCCGGGAGGTGGAGCTTGCAGTGAGCCGAGACTGCGCCACTGCACTCCATCCTGGGCGACAGAGCAAGACTCCGTCTCAAAAAAAAAAATAAAATAAATAAATAAATAAATAAATAAAAACCACCATTTATTCAACCACAGATAACCAAATCCCACTGTAAAATTATTTGGGCAATCAAAGCTATTCCTAGATAAGTATAATCAGATGAATAATATGTCCACTTATTAAAACCAGGTAATCAAACTGCTCAATGTTCTCAATTATGAAGAATGAACTTTCCTATTTGTCATATAGGATTTCGCATTCTTCCATCATTTGGTGTAGAACTGAATGATCTATATAAATGTACCATGACTTAAACAACAACTCTAGTGGTAAGAATAATCCACTGAACTCAATGCAAGAAATCAAAAGCTTTCCTTCTCAAAACTTATGTCACAGAAAAAAAGTAGTAAATTTATTTTGTGAAAAGACTTCATCTGCTTTAGAACTCAGACATGCAATGGTTATATGCCTTGGAGTCTTCCAAACTAAAATAAAAATTTTAAGGAAATATAATCTGAAATAAAACTAAAAATGATTTTTGAGAGAGAAAAAAATAATCCAAAAATCCTGATGCAAAGCTATACCAACAGTTTCTTCACAATTTCATAAAACATTAATGAAGAGGTTACATAATCCCCTGGATTAAAGATTTTAAAGAAAGCTGCAAGGATCTCTTTCAGTTTTCAATACTGCTTCCTCTGTTCTCAACAGCCATAAAAACAGATCTAAATCAACTCCTAAATATAAACCATCTAGCTTTCAATGGAAGAAAAATCAAACCACGTACAGATAAAACATATATATTCTTTTAAAAAACACACTGTAAATTACATTTAGGTTCCTCAAACAAGTTAAGTTTACAACATGTACCACATCCAGTTTATTCTCAAGGGAGAAAACCATCAAAACAAAAGCTCCCGCTTAATAAATGATTTACTTTGTAGTTAAGCCTCTATCCCAGGTGCATTTTGCTGTCACATATTATCACTATTTCTTTTCTCTACAAAGACCTAGAAATTGTATATCTAGTTCCTTTAAAAATATCTGTATATGTTTTATATTAGTGTAAAGACAAGAAATAATATTTTTACTCTCTAAAAAAGAAATATCTTTTCATTTTTCTCTTTTGCAATGCTTCTTACTTTGTTTTTGCTTATTTTCCATACATGAAATTTTCTCAAGCCAGTCCATTTCAGTGTTGTTTACTGTCAATATGTCTGTGTATACTCAGGTTTTTACAAACAATACTTTACAGTACAGTGATAAAAAAGAAAGGGTGAACAAGAGGGCACAAGTGAAACAAAAGCGGACCACATCTGAGAAACACCATTCAATTTCTCTGCCTCGGATTCCCTTAAGGTCTCATGCCAAAGATTCTCAATATCCAAAAAAGTTCCAGAGTCAGAGGCATAACACAATATGTGACAAGACAAACACAGGAAGAACCAAATCACAAACTGAAGAAATTTAATGGAATATAATACTCCCAAAAAAACCTTTTTTTTTTTTTTTTAAGATGGAGTTTCACTCTTGTTGCCCAGATGAAGTGCAATGGCATGATCTCGGCTCACTGCAACCTCCACCTCCGGGGTTCAAGCAATTCTCCAGCCTCAGCCTTCCAAGTAGCTGGGATTACAGGCACGCGCCACCACACCCGGCTAATTTTGTATTTTTTATTAAAGACAGGGGTCTCACCATGTTGGTCAGGCTGATCTTGAACTCCTGACCTCAAGTGATCCACCCGCCTCGGCCTCCCAAAGTGCTGGGATTACAGGCGTGAGCCACCGCGCCCAGCTTTCAGACTTTTTTAACTGTAAGAAATATATTTTATCCTTTGGCCAGGAACTCAAAAAAAGAAATACACTTTACATTGTGACCTAGTACATACACGTAGGAGAAAAGTTTCCCAAAACAATACTTTTCCTTACCAAATGCAATGTCAGTTTATTCTGTTCTACATTTTATTTTCAATGCTGGTAAAAACTCACAACATTGGTTTTATAAATTACTAATAGATCACAATCCAAAGTTTGAAAAACACAGGCTTAAAAATGGGTATTCTTTATAATAGGATCTTTTGGGCAATTTGCCTCTACCTGTCTCTTTAGCAGGATGGGCAGGTATTTTAAAGTTGCTACCATTATTACCGGTTTCATTAAAGTAAGTGGTTCTTAAAGTGTGGTCCTCTGACCAACGTGATCATCATTTGAGATAAATATAAATTACTGGGCCCCACCCCAGACCTACTGAAACCCCCAGGTGGGGCCAAGCAATCTACAGTTTACCAAGCCCTCCAGCTGATTTTGATGCAAGCTAATATCTGCGAGCCAGGTCTTTATCTTCTATTTAAGAAGTCAGGTCTTTATCGTCTATTGAACAATCCAGTACACACTACTATGTGCCAGTCACTATCCTAAAAGCTCTACAAATACCAACTCACATGAAAAAAAAAAAACACCACCACCACCTTACAAAGTAGGAACTATTACTATTAGTATTCTGATGAGGAAACCGCACAGAAACTTCGCTAAGTGGTGGAACCAGAACTCAAACTTTTCAATTTAGCCGAGTATGCCTATCCTCTTTCTGATCAAGTATCGACTTCTACTCCTTTTTAGTTCAGCTACTCCTCCCCTTTTCCCTCTCAAATTCCCCACCCTGTCAATGAACTTATTTCCTAATATTACTGCCACCATCCTAAAACAAATTTCTTTTCTAAAACAAGTCACTTAACCTTGCTTTTAGCTTTGCTTTGGTCCTAGATGTCATCTTGGTATTAACTATGAAACTGAAGTTTCTTCTATTTCTGAAGACCTGTGAACCTACATGACTCCACTGTTAATTTCTCATATATCTACTGTCCCAGCCAGTTCCACGAAACCATTACTCTCTCCTCGGGCAACTTTCTTTCTCCACCTTATCTGCTATCCCCTCCTATAGGGATTCTCCCCCACCTCCGCCCATCTCCGTCCCATTTTGCATGACTCCTCTCCAACCGAGGGAACTTCACTTTCCTGCTGGCTCCTCACCCCGGTCTCAAACCCGAGCCACTCCTAGAGGACTTCTTTCCTGGTCCCCTAGGGATCCTCAGACCCGGAGCGGCCAGGCCAGTTGGGTCTCCCATCCCAGCTCAGCTATAGGGGCGCAGGGCGCTCCAGTTCCTCCCCCAGGCGGTGCAAGTTCTCTACTCGTCCGACCCTCCGAAGACCCGCTGCTCCTCATCTCCCCAGGAGCCCCCTCCCTTGGACAGCCGCTTTTCTCAGGAGGGTCCCCAACCCCCTCCGAGCGTTTCCTCAGACGCCCCTACTTGGAGCAAGTCTGCTCCCTGTCACCCGGGACCCCGGCCACCCTCGGCCTTCCTACCTCCCTCGGACCGGGGCCACTCCCAGTTCCCCTGCCCCCCACCCCGCTCTCTCCACACCGACCGCTGCCGGGCTTCCCGGGTTCCTCTTCTCCCTGGCACCCAAGCCGTCCTGGGTATTCCCAAGACACCCAGCCCTCGGAGCAGGTCGTTACAGGTCACCCCCTCTCTGGGACCCTGGCCGCTTCCGTTTCCTCAGATACCTACTCCTCACACACTGGCCGCCGGTCAGCGCCCTAGACCGGAGCAGCTGGACGTCCCAAGGGACCTCCTGGCCTGACCCGCGCGGGTCCGGCCCTAGCCTACTTTCCTCGGGAGAACTCGGCAGCCAGAAGCCCAGCCATTCTCCCCCTAGCCCAGTCAGCGCGAACTCGCCGCCGCCCCCGCCGCCTCCGCCCTGGCCCCGGCCCGGGCCCCGACCCGAAGTCCAGGCCCCCTTCCTCCGGCCTCCGCCTCCGGAGTGCTGAGCTGGAGATTCCGCCCCGCGACGGCCCCCAGATCTCTGACCCGCGTTACCGGCACTCACCTGCCGCTGCCCCCCGACCAACTCAAGCGCCACTGCCTCTACCTCGGCCGCCAGCGGCCACCAAGCCCCACCACCTCCCCCATGACAACAGGCCCACCCTCTTTCATACTTCTAACCTATCCATTGGATAGTGGGGCGGCAGCTCTCCTCTCTGATTGGCTTAGTATACCCGCCCGTCTTCGCTCTTTACCGCCCCTTTTCCTAAACCCGGTATTCGCCCCCGCCCGGACCTGGAGCGTCCTAGCCCAAGCTTTAGTTGTAATTGGTTGAGGGTTGGGCAATTCGAAGTTATGATAGGCTGCTAAAAGTGTCTGTTAAGCTAACTGGCAAGAGATATGATGGTTAAGGTTGATTCATGCTTGTGCACAGTTTGGTTGCGCAGTAGAAAGCAAAAGGAGGGGTAGACGCTCACGTCCGTGGTTACCCGGGAGGGGTTAACTCTTTGTTGTAGAGTTTTCTCCGTAAACTCTTCCACTTCTCCAGCTCCCTTCCTGCAAGGAGAAGCTTATCTCTGCTAGCTTTATTCATAGGGGTAGTACTTATAAACACCAACATCAGAGGTTGTGTTTAAGAAGTGTTTCCAAGCCCTGGGGAGAAAGGTATCAGAGAGATAAAAATGTCCCCTTCTTTTCTCTGGTCTCAATGCACCGAATTTCATTGAAGTTCTTTCCAGGAGCCTCAATGCTAAAGGGCAAAGCGCAAACTTTCATTTAGCAGAAATCAGTCAACTTCGGTTGCAATTATAAATGTCAATAAACTGAAGTGGCGTATTGAGAGTTCTCCAGCTTCCAGATCCACTCCTGGCTGACCCCTGCCAATTGACCAGACAGCCATTAGCAACTTTTTTTTTTTTTTTTTTTTTTTGAGACGCATTTTCTCTCTTGTTGCCCAGGCTGCAGTGCAATGGCGCTATCTCGGCTCATCGCAACCTACGCCTCCCCGGGTTCAAGCGATTCTCCTGCCTTAGCCTCCCGAGTAGCTGGGATTATAGGCATGAGACGGGGTTTCTCCATGTTGGTCAGGCTGGTCTCGAACTCCCAACCTCAGGTGATCCGCCCGCCTTGGCCTCCCAAAATGCTGGTATTACAGGTGTGAGCCACCGCCCCCAGCCCGCAACTTTCTAATAAGCGGGCCACATTATACCCTTGTGATGCTCTGGAAATGAGAATTCTGCTTTCCCCCACCTCTCACTGCCACTTGGTTTTTCTGTTCAGCAGTTCTTAAATAGCCCTACTAGCTGTGTGTCAGATACTTTAAAAGCTTCTCTCTCTCTTTTTTTTTCCTAAACCTCTCTTCCTAGTAGTCTAAATTAGGGCCATTGAATGAATTGCTGGGTTGTGTTGTTGTTTTTTTTTTTCTCACTTGGCACAATGCACAAGAATAAATGATTGCATTTTTTATTCACTTGGGTACAAATCACAGTAGGCATTTTTGAGAAATCTGGTGTTGCTATAAAAACTCTTGTGCTCCTAGAAATATATTCATCATTAGCTTTTTGCTTTTCCTTTTTTTTTTTTCCACCCACTTTTCTTTCTCCTAAATAACAAAATGCTGGTCTGATTACTCTTTCAATTTCTAAATCAGATTTAAATGTACCTTCTCACAACTCCACCTATGATACATAAACCCATGGGCCATGAAACATAACACCCAGGGATAGGTTAAGACACTGTCAGGCCGTGCGGTGGCTCACGCCTGTAATCCCAGCACTCTGGGAGGCCGAGCAGGGCAGATCACCTGAGGTCAGGAGTTTGAGACCAGCCTGGCCAACATGGTGAAACCCCTGTCTCTACAGATGGTGCCACTGCACTCCAGCCTGGGCAACAGAGCGAGACTCTGTCTAAAAAAAAAAAAGACACTGTCAAGGAGGCATTCCCCTCAAGGATGTGGACTTTGGAAATTTTGTGCTTTGTCCCTTTCTTCTTTCTGCTAACTCTTTGTCTCATATTTCTTCTATTTGCTAACTTCCTTGTTCTTTGCAGAGCAAGCTACAAAGAGTCTAAAACTGTACGGTTTATTATTCAGAAAAATATTGTCTTTTTTCTAGTGTATATTTTTAGTCAAGTTTAAATAAAGTACATACTTCTATCACCAAACTAAGCAGAAATTATTCCTCCAGTAACTATACATAACAATAAAGTGCCTTTTCCTAGTTATTTTCCGGAACTTTCCTCCCCCTCCTCTCTTCCTCACCTTCCAATTTAGAAATAACCTCCCATTCAATTCAATGACTCACAAAAAGCCTGTGAAAGGAAAGTGGAAAAGCCAAAATAACTTAGAGATGTCTGAATCATTCAGCTGAAGGAAAGATCAGACATTGACCATGATAAGATAGATGCCAAGACATAAGGCAAGCCTGAGCTAACATCCCATAACATATGAAGTAATGCAAATGTGAAGATGCCCCAAGAAAAAACAAATACCAGTATGTCCTTTTACGCAGCCTTTTAATATATCACCAGCAGCTTGCTTCTCTCTAGTCTTGGCAGCGTGCCGTGCTACCAATTTTAGAGCAAGTTAGAAGACAATTAATGTCCTGACAGATAGGAAACAATAACGTCATAGGAGGGCATGACCATTATTATGGTACTTTGAGTAATAATGGCTCTTGCACAGCCATAGTGACTAGGTGCCATAGAGAACATAGAATTAGGCCAGCCTTGCTAAGAGGACTTGCCATCTAAGTTGAAGAACGCAGCGAAATTACTATCACAAAACTAGGTGGAAAATTGTCACAAAAGTTAGCCGCCATTTCATACACTAAAAAAAAAAAAAGAAGAAAAAAAGCATGCATAAATGCTTTTGCTCATATACACACATCTATCATTCCTATTCTTTGTGAATATCAGTTAAGAAAGGACATATAAAATAAATATGTTAATACGTTACAACCCAGTAAGAAGTGGGAAAACCTTAAGGAAGGTTTTAAGGAACATGCCTTGAAATAACAGGAGGCTATTTTGTTATCAAAGACTGTGCAGTACCGGAGGGGTTATTGCTTGTATCCTACGTTTTGCTTTCACGTGCACAAGGTAACCCTATCATGTAATTACTCCATCCAGCTTTTCTCTTTTCTTTCCTGTGTTTTGTGCTTCTCCACCATTCTCAGGGCTCCCTCTCAGAAAGCAAGAACACTGGAGTCTGGGAGTCTGCAGCTTCCTGTTGCATGGCTGGCTGTGGAGGTCCTGCAGATGGTATCTGTTCAGAGCCGCTTGCGCACGACCAACATGGCAGGTACATTCGGGGCAAAAATAGCGTTTATAAATCCCAATTAAGCAGAAAATAGAGGACTCAGAGTGATGTCCAATATCTGAGGAGTGATATAGTGTGCCTTGGGCTTTCCTGTACACTAATGCTGTTTCTCCTGCTCTTTCATAATGCCACTTTTCAAGGGAGAAGAATCCAAGTCTCCTTCCATTTCTATTTTAGCCCACAGAGGCAATCTCACTAGGGAAAGGATCCATTTTTTGCTTTTGGATTTTTTCCCTCTGGATTCTACACACGATTCCAATTCCAACTAGATTAGAGAAATAAACAACCGGTGGAGAAGAAAATCGCTCAGATAGCAGACAAGGGCCAGAGCTGCCTGCCACTAGCAGCTGGAGGCAAGCCAAAATATTGGATAAGAGGTAGTTTCCTGAGTTAGGGATCCCTGAGGGTGGAGGCTGACAAAGATGAAGGGATTAGAGAGAAGGGAGGGAAAAGGAGGGAAGAGGAGGAGATGAGGGGGCAGGAGAGAAAAGGTTAAGAAAAGCTAGAAAAACAGTCAAAAAGCCCAATCAGAGTGCTGAGCCAGCTTACAGTCCTGCCTTGCCTACCCTCTACCCCCACCCATGTGGACTTTACACTAGGTTGCATAATTACACCAGCAAAGTGCAGCCTCTGCCACTGGTTAAAAGGGAAAGCGTGCCAGGCTCCAGCCTATGGGACCCTTGTTCTGCTGCCACCTGGAAATCCTCCCAGAGCTCAAAGCCTGCTGCTCTGGGCAAAGCTGACAAGGAAGGACAGATTCATGCAGCCAACCAAGGAGCATACCTTCGTTTGATTTCCTTAAGGTGACCACTGGCAAAAAGCACTGGCTAAACAAAGGGAGACTATCTGGGAGAAGGCGTGTTTACCCTTTCAAGCTGGGGTGCTTTCACCACAGGGAAGTGCCACGCTGCTTTCCACGCTGGAACAAGGCACTGTGGTTTCAAAGTTCAAGGCTCTGTTTCAGGGATGGGAAGGAAAAAAAAATCAGTGAAAGAAGGTATTCTGGTCTCTCAGGCAGAACCATTTGTTATCTGATTCCAGAGCTCATGTAATTTTTAAATACCACACTATGCATTTTCAATACTAAATGCATTCATTTTCATCCTCAAGAAAAGTGTATGCCCCCTTCCACCTGCTTTACATAATATGGGTAAGATGGCTTGAGTGCTTGTAAAAATTGATGGACTGTAGCTCTCAGTTCTGCCATTGTGCTGTTGACTGGAGCTCCTGGTTACTATCACCAGATCTATGGGTGGATCAGCCATTCTTCTGCAGCAGGGAGTGGACCAACTCAAAGCACTTAGCACCATTTAAACTTTTGTCCATCTCTGTTTTTATGCACAAAAAGAGTTTCCTGGAAACATGGCTATACTCCAAGGATTTCAGAGAGTAGAATTCTTCCAGATCTGCAGTGTCCCAATCACTTGGAACCTCATGAGAAAGCAGACTTAAACTCAGACCCTAGAACCTAGAACTTAATATGTTCCAAAAGCTTTGGCTCTGCCATTTACCAACTGTATAATTTGGAGAACATTGATTCATCACCCCAAAGCTTCATTTTCTTCATCTATAAAATGAGATACGTATTAGCTATCTTGTCTTGCGTAACAAATTACCCCAAAACTCAGTAGCTTAGAACAACGTTTATCTTCTCAGTTTCTGTGGGTCAACTCTCTGGCTTTGGGTCTCTTATAAGACCACAGTCATCTCAAGCTCAGTTGGGACAGATCTGCTTCCTGCCTCATTCACCTGGTTATTGTCGGCAGGACTCACTTCCTAAGGCCTTAGTTCCCCAGGAGCTGTTGGCCAGAAGCCTCCCTCGGTGCCCTGCCTCATGGGCCTCTTCGGAGAGCAACTCACAATGTGGCAGCTTACTTCATCAGTGCAAGCAAGCAAGAGCAAGAGAGAGGGCTCACCAGAGAGAGTAATAGCAAAACAGAAGGCACAGTCTTTTGTAGTTCAATCACAGATGTGACATCCCATCACTGTTGCCACATCCTGTGAGTTAGAAGTAAGTCATTAGGTCCAGCCCACACTCAAGGAGATTACACAAGGATGTAAAGACCAGCAAGAGGATCATTGGGACCTATTTTAGAAGCAGCCTACTCTAAGATAATAATAATACCTAGGGTTTGTTTAAAATTTAAATTAGAGACTGCATGGTGGCAGCTACTTGGGAGGCTGAGGTGGGAGGCTCACTTGAGGCCAGGGGTTTGAGGCCAGCTTGGGCAACATAGTGAGACTCCTCCATCTCTTAAAAAAAAAAAAAAGAAATATATGTGTATATTTTTAAATATTCAAAAATCAAATTAGAGAATATGTTCAATTCAGGGCCAGCATATGTTATGTAATATATGACTGTTATATATAATAACTATTATTACCATTAATATTGAGTATATAATGGCTGATTTTCTCCCCTAGCTCCTAGAAGGAACCCTTTTATAAGGAGTAAATGAAATAATATACATAATTCAGGACCTTACATATAGTAAATGCTCAATAATCATTAGTTATTGTTAACATTATTAATAGCTGGGCACGGTGGCTCATGCCTGTAATCCCAGCACTTTGGGAGGCCAAGGCGGGTGGATCACGAGGTCAGGAGATCGAGACCATTCAGGCTAACATGGAGAAACCCCGTCTCTACTAAAAATACAAAAAAATTAGCTGGGCATGGTGGTGGACACCTGTAGTCCCAGCTACTCAGGAGGCTGAAGCAGGAGAATGGCATGAACTTAGGAGGCAGAGCTTGCAGTGAGCAGAAATCATGCCACTGCACTCCAGCCTGGGCAACAGAGTGAGACTCCGTCTCAAAAAAAAAACCAACATTATTAATAAACGTGTGATATTTGATATTCTGTCCAAGCTACTGGAAGGAAATACTATGAACTCTCATTACTTTTCCAGGGTAGCCTTATTTCCATATGTTTTGTTCAGTTTTTCCATTAGCACCCTATACTCATCAGAGCACAATTCTAGATTTGGGGTTCATAAAATATGACCACCAAAGCCATAACACAGTCTAATTTCCTGCCTGCCCTATACCAAGAAGGGTATGCCCAAAACCAGCAAAATGGGCTAATTATGGCAGCACCTCCTATATGCACAAAAGTCTGAGCCTGGCCCCAACCAGAATCCAGAGAGAAGGGATTGTGCCTGGGAGAATGAACAGAGACTTCGCTATGTGACCTTTGTCCCTTTTAAAATACGGTCATCATTGTGCAGTCTACTGAGTCAATCCTCAACTAAGAATGAGAGAAAGAGGGACCTACACAGGCCCTACAGATGGGATAAGGGTGTCCAAGAAGATGTTTTCACACCTGGGTTGGAAGTAATAAGAACCCATAAAAATAAAGAGCAATTTTGCAATTAGAAAGTTGGAAGAAGAGAGTCCAGTTTGCAACAGGAAAGAAAGATCACTAAGAGGCTGGAGTCACCCTTCAGGGCTGGGTTGAAGCTGTCTTCCTTATAAAGGTGGAGGATATTGAGGGTTGGCCTGTGGCCAGGAAAAATGAGGAACTACAATCAAGAAAACCCCATTATTTTGGCTTTGAGTCATTTCTCAGGGCTCACCCATAATTATTACATAAGAAAGACAGAAAAAACAAAAACCTCCTAAAGTGTAAATGATCCTTAAACTAAAAACACTGTAGAAATACAAAGATCCAGGTTGGGCGTGGTGGCTCATGCTTGTAATCCCAGCACTTTGGGAGGCTGAGGCGGGCAGATCACCTGAGGTTGGGAGTTTGAAACCAGCCTGACCAACATGGAGAAATCCCGTCTCTACTAAAAATACAAAATTAGCCCGGCATGGTGGCGCGTGCCTGTAATCCCAGCTACTTGGGAGGCTGAGGCAGGAGAATCACCTAAACCCGGGAGGCGGAGGTTGCGGTGAGCCAAGATAGCACCATTGCACTGCAGCCTGGGCAACAAGAGTGAACTCTGTCTCAAAAAAAAAAAAAAAGAAAAAGAAAAGAAAAGAAAGAAAGAAATACAAAAATCCAAGTTTTTGCAACTTATCTGTCTCTCTCTCTGTCTCTGTTTCTTCTTCTCCCGCCCATATTTGCACATGTTCTTTCATTTCTTTTCCACATAGAAGAAAACTACCCTTACAAGGAAATGCCTTAGGATCCTCTAGGCTGGAATTGTTTTCAGATCAGGAATCATCTTCTCTAGCAGTCTCCACTGCAGCACTACAGGATTAGAGCTCAGTATTCACAGATAATGACAGTTTACACCTCTCCCTCTAAATCAAGTCACCTGTGCAGCTGTGATTTAAAGAGTTCGGATGATTTTCTGAGCTGCACTAGCCCTGGCCCTTTCTTCTCCCGAAATGTTCCCAAACATTACCAGATTTGTACACAGGAAGGCTCAAAGCAGAAGTTGCTGGGAAAGTTCTGTAATCATGAAGGGGAGATGTACACTAATATCAAGTTCCTCTTCCTGTGGCTCTGGTTTTCTCTCCTTCCTATTCTGTGTTTCCTCTGTGTCTGGGACAGAGGAGACTTATATGTTTCCATACCTGTTAGTAGCCAGAGAAAACTTTGTTCGGCCCCTTGGCAGGTTAGCGGATTTTAGGAGGCAAAGACGGTAAAGAGATGAGGACTTGCCCCCAGGAAGTCTGACTATACAATAGGAATGGTGTATTTATTTATTCAGCCCTTTCCTACACTGCAGTCAAAGCAGCAGCCATTTCATTTCACCCTCAGGATGTGTATTTAGTAGTAAGCTTTCTTTCTTTTCCTGTTAGTTTCCTGCGAAAGGACATCAGTGTCTTCCTCATTGGAGCAGCTGATAAGAAGGATATTGTTGCTCAAATAGAGACAGAAAAACATATTTCCTATCACAGACCCAGGCCATCCCAAGGGCATGGAGAATTAAACCAGGTTGTGGAAATAATGGAAGAACCTGATTTTCATGCCTATTTCCCTGGTGCCATCTTCCTCCCTGAAATACTCTGCAATAATTACACCTTCCACTTAAGTAGGATTTCACACTTTTCCAAAGTAGCATCACATTGTACAGAAGTAGAGTTGGCTGCACTGTAGTTGGCATAGCCTATTAGTTACTTTGGAGGGTTTATATGAAGAGGCACCTTTGGATTTAACTTTAAGTTTTGGAGAACTCATACAAATAGCATAGGTTTACCCTAAGTTGGATTCCATTTGCTAGCTCCTGCCTCTCCTATAGATCTCGATCTTCAAAGTTACTATTATAGGGGAGGCTTCCTGATATCCCTCTCCCAGCCACATTGGGTTGGGTGCCCCTCTTATACACACTGCATTTCCACTTTGGATACACATATCCCGTGGGTAAACTTGCTCTGTGCCTAGCCATCCAGCAACATGTCAGCACTGTAACACCAGGGACAACAACCTTCCTGCTCATGGCTGCCTAGCATAGGGCCTGGCCCACAGTAGTTCACTAAATATTTAGTGAATGAATGAGTGAGTCAGGAATTGCCTCTGGGAGCAGCCTTGCCACCTGACACAATCACTTATTTTGGGGTGGTGCTCTGGGTGTTATAAAAAAGACATATGCTAATTATCACATAATGATCACCGGTGGTTATAGTAACTAGTAGGCAAAAGCACAGTGGTGGAGTATGACTAAATAAAGGGGTCTCCACCAGGTGGGGGGCTATCCCTGCACTCTGAATTTGGAATCCCACTGCTCTCTTGGACTTCTGTGGACAGGGTCATTCCTTTGGGAAATTCTGTTTGGAGTTGCCAACGCTGGGGAACAGGGAGAATTAAGCTCCATTTCCCCAAACTCAGTGAAGTCTTTCTGATATGAAAATTAAATTAAAGAACAAGGCCAGTGGTGGCCCTCTGTTGCTTTCCTCTCAGCCTCTGAGACAGATTTCCCCATCAAGGGTCTGCGCTGAGTCATCCCGTCTCCAGCGGAAACAAGTCAGCAGCACCCTGAGGATGGGTGATGGAGGTAAAGACTCATCCTGCTAATCTCCTTCTCCCATGGAGGCCAAGGTTCATGGTCTTGGCCCCCTCCCTGGGAACAAGAGGGCAACCCAAGAGAAAAGACTCTTCCTTCCCACTCCTCTGTCTCCTATGAACTCATGGTCTGTGGCTCCTCTTTCTTCTGCCAATGGAAGTCGAGGATAGAGAGAGAGGAGGAGGAAGAAGAAACCGAAGGGCACAGGACTGTACTTTGCTGGCTGCGGGGAGGTGGGACACATGGGTGGGGGTATGAATTGGGATGAAGGATGACAAGACATGAAGAATCCTTGGAGGTTCTCCCACAATTCTTACATACAGAACAGCTAAGGCACAGCCCAGTTGAGGAGACACCGGGGAACCCAGAAATGTAAATAGTGGGAGGTGATGACAGCAAAGAAGCAGGTAGATCTGATACACAGGCCCCTACATAGAGCTACGCCCTGTGGGAGAACCACAAACTGCCTAAGACTGGGTAGCAAAGAGAGAGAGAGTGGGTGTTCAGTGTGAGACCTTGAATCAGAGGCCCACGCTCTATATCTAGCTCAGTCTCCAATTTGTGGGGAGGACCCGGGTGAAAGATGAATGTCAGAGATGTGGCTTAATCAGCTGCCTATGGGATGGGCACATGTTTGGGAGATACTTTGAAATCTCTAGATGAAAGGAAATGCCAGAAAAAGCTATCATTACTTTGAGGGCTGATCATAGAGCAGCCAGAGCATCTTTGAGCTCCTATATTGGAATCAGAGGCTACAATATTTTCATCTTGGGCGGACCAATTCCTGAAGACCAGTTTTTTAATAACGTCAATTGAGAACAGGGTCAATTGTGAGGTCCCTTAGGAATACAACCAGAAATCTCATCACTGGAGTATAGAAATTTCCAACCAGGTTCCAGCAAGTTATCTATGCAGACTGATTCTAGCCAGGCCTAACTTGCCTAGGATGATGATGTACAGGCTATGACCTCATGACACTTCTCCTCCCTTTCTCTCCTCCATTTCTCTCCTCTCTTTCTCTCTTCCGCGTGTGCATAAGGCAACTTAGAAATATTAACTCACCAAAGAATACTTGGAGATTCCCAAACGATCACCCCAATTGTGGCTCTTCATCTCCACTTAGCCTTTTTTTTTTTTTTAAAAGGAATGTGATGTGCTTAAACCAGATCTTTTTTCTTTCTATTTGGCAGGTACATAGGTACACGACCCTAGTATTTTCCTTCTCTATTTATTCCTGCCTATACTTTACCACAAATACTTCCACTTGACTCCCTCCTCTGGTCTCTGTTCTATGAACCATCTAGATTATCATTCCAAATGAATACATTTGTGTTTGAGCCCTTAAATGCAAGAATATTTCCCTTCCTGGTCTCTCCAAAGCTAACAGGCTGACTAGACTCAGAACAGGACTTTAATCTAAGCTGGCAACAAGTGCTTACCTGTCCTGAATGACCTAAGCTGCAATCATCCTGGGTCACAATCATCAGAGGAACAGATATTATTTTTCTCCTATTGCACAAAGTGGACAAAAGTTGTCTAGCTGGTGCAGAACGGATCTCTTGATAAAGCCAGAGCTCCTTGTGAACTAAGAAAAATCTCAAGAATGGGCATGTGACTGCTAAGCAAGCTCTGTGGGGAGCTCAACCTATAATATTACAAATGGCATGGGTAAGATCAACATGAACTCATCTCTCAAATCCCCAAATCTTAGGTTTCAATGTCTCTTACAAAGTTCCAGGAGAGTTAAGCTTAGGACCAATATAAAGGAAGACTACTCCAAACTGTAGGTAGTAAATGCATGGCACTCATTACTCAGTGAGGGAATACAATCAGAATTCAGAAAAAAAATCAGGGCAACATTTATGAATTGCAGAGCCATATAGGAGTAAAACTGGATGGATCTTGAACTACTCATTTTCAACCCTAGTCATATGTGAAAGCCTCATGTCTCTCTCCTAGGTCCTAGTATTCCAATTCAGTAGGTTGGAGTGGGGTCTGTATATTTTTGCAAAGCTCCCCCAGATGATTCTGATTTATAACCAGGCTTGAGGACCACTACTGGAATAACTTGAATAACCTTTAACCTGTTGGATAGGTCTGACCCAGCCTGGTCATCCTTACGGTCCTAATTGTCAAACTGCTTGGTTGATGAATGACAACTCAAACAGATACAGTTGGTATCCTTGCAACATGGGAAGAAACTCCAGAGCAGTCATTAGACCCTGAATCTACGATCAAATCAAGTAGTATAATAATGCTCTGGTCCCTGGCTCATTTAGAGTCTTCTCCAAGATCTCTAAGTCTTTCCCACCTTAGGGATGAATCAGCAGAGGCATTTAAAACAAGGTACTATTTTGGAAGGAAGTATTCAGATTTGCTTATCAGAATAAGATGCAGACTTCTTTTTTTCTTTTCTTTTCTTTTTTTTTTTTGAGATGGAATCTCTCTTTGTTCCCCAGGCTGGAGTGCAATGGCACGATCTCAGCTCACTGCAGTCTCCACCTCCTGGGTTCAAGCGATTTTCCTGCCTCAGCCTCCCGAGTAGCTAGGATTACAGGTATGCACCACCACGCCCAGCTAATTTTTGTACGTTTAGTAGAGATGGGGTTCCCCCATATTGACCAGGCTGGTCTCAAACTCCTGACCTCAAGTGATCCACCCGCCTCAGGCTCCCAAATTGCTGGGATTATAGGCATGAGCCATTGCACCCATGCAGATGTAGGCTTCTTTACATATTTCTCTCACGGCTCTTTTTGCACAATGTTTAACACAGTACTAGGAATTCATTTATTCAGTAAACATTTATTGATTAAAAATTAGTTACATACCCAATGCCAATAGTTTGTTGCTGAGGATATAAATAATTAGATAAGGCAGTGATAAAACAGACCAGATGTGATCTGTAGCCTCTTAGTTAACTAATAAGCTCTCAAAAATATTCTTTTATCATAGTGGCTGGACACAGTGGAAAACTCTACCTAAAGGTCATCCTACCCTCTTAGGAACACAACATTTAAGTTCTTTTGAAGACAGAGCTAACCTGGGGCCAAGAACAACTATAAAAAAAGTGCCTACCTTTTCTTCTCAAATGTACCTACAAGTGAAGGTTGAAAATGAGCTTCTGGCTGGGCACATTGGCTCGCACCAGTAATCCCAGCACTTTGGGAGTCTGAGGCAGGCAGATCTTGAGGTCGGGAGTTCAAGACCAGCCTGAGCAACATGGATAAACCCCGTCTCTACTAAAAATACAAAATTAGCAGGGCATGGTGGCGCATGCCTGTAATCCCAGCTACTCGGGAGGCTGAGGCAGGTGAATCGCTTGAACCCGGGAGGCAGAGGGTGCAGTGAGCCGAGATCGCGCCATTGCACTCCAGCCTGGGCAACAAGATTGAAACTCTGTCTCAAGAAAAAAAAAAAGAACACCTGGAGAATGAGAACTATGCTATATTCATCTTTGAATTTCCAGTACCAGGTACAGTACCTTGCACATAGTAAATGTTCAGTGTTTTAATTTCTTTTTTTTTTTTTTTTTTGGAGACGGAGTCCCACTCTGTCACAGGCTAGAGTGCAATGGCGTGATCTTGGCTCACTGCAACTTCTGCCTCCCAGGTTTAAGCGATTCTCCTGCCTCAGCCTCCCGAGTAGCTGGGGCTACAGGCGCCCGCCACCACACCTGGCTAATTTTTTGTATTTTAGTAGAGACAGGGTTTCACCATGTTGCCCAGGCTGGTCTCGAACTCCTGAGCTCAGGCAATCCGCCTGCCTCAGCCTCCCAAAGTGCTAGGACTACAGGCATGAGCCACCGCGCCTGGCCCAGTGTTTTTAAATTTGAATTAATTAATTAATTTTGAGACAGGGTCTGGCTTTGTCACCCAGGCTGGAGTGCAGTGACCCCATCTCGGCTAACTGTAACCTCTGCCTCCTGAGCTCAAGTCATCCTCCCATCTCGGCCTCTGAGTAGCTGGGACTGCAGGCATGTGCCATCATGCCTGGCTAATTTTTGTTTTGTTTTTTTTTTTTTTTGGTAGAGATGGAGTCTCACTATGTTGTCTAGGCTGGTCTTGAACTCCTGAGCTCAAGTGATCCTCCCACCTCAGCCTCCCAAAGTGCAGTAATTGCAGGCCTGAGCCACCGCACCCAGGCTGTTCACTGTTTTTGAATGAGTGAATGAATGAATGAAGCTGGAATCCCAGTTCTGCCACTAACTGTGTATCTTTTTACAAGTCACAGATTCTTCGTAACCCTTTTTTCATGACTGGGATAATAACTACCTGGCTTATTTGTTGTTATGTGACTGTAAGTCATGTGTTCTAAGAATCACTGGCAGCTGGGCATGGTGGCCTGTAATCCCAACATTTTGGGAGGCTGAGATGGGAGGATCACTTGAGCCCACAAGTTTGAGACCAGCCTGGGAAACAGAGGGAGACCTCATCTCCACAAAAAAATTAAAAACTAGCTGGGTGCGGTGGTACGTGCCTATAGTCCCAGCTACTGGGAAGGTTGAGGCAAGAGGATCATTTGAGCCCAGGAGGTCAAGCCTACAATGAGCCATGATTGCACCACTGCACTCTAGCCTGGGCGACAGAGTGAGACCCTGTCTCAAAAAAAAAAGAAGAAAATTGGCACTCTGCCTGGCATTCAGCAGGTGCTCAAGAAATGGTTGTGGTGATGCTATATGGTTGTTACTCTGAGAACGGAGAAGCAGAAGCTTCCAAGAACCAACTTGTATGGTCAAAGTGACATCTAGTGGTAAAATTTTAGAACACACACCAAAAGCACGGTCAATTACTGGTTTGAAATTTAAATTGAGGAACGACTAGGAACTAACAGGGCACCTGATTTACTTAAGTACAGTAACATTATTTAATTCTCACCAGTGATTTTTTTTTTTTTTTTGAAACGGAGTCTCACTCTGTCGCCCAGGCTGGAGTACGGTGGCGTGATCTCGGCTCACTGCAACCTCTGCCTCCCACGTTCAAGCAATTCTCCTGCCTCAGCCTCCCGTGTAGCTGGGATTACAGGTGCCGGCCACCACACACAGCTGATTTTTGTATTTTTAGTAGAGATGGGGTTTCACCATGTTGGTCAGGCTGGTCTCGAACTCCCGACCTTAGGTGATCCCCTCGCCTCAGCCTCCCAAAGTCCTATGATACAGGCGTGAGTGACTGCACCTGGCTTCACCAGTGATTTTTCAACCCTGGATGCAGATTAGAATGACGTGTGAAGCTTTAAAAATCTACTGGTGTCTGGATCTCACCCTTGGAGACGCCGATTTAACTTGCAGGAGGTGTGACTCAGGCTGTCACATTTTTAAACTGCGATTTTAACATGCAGCCTGGTTGGGAACCACATGCAAGAGACCCATGAGATAGTCTTCTTCTCATTTTACAAATGATGAAAGTAAAAGTCAGAAGGATAAAGTAATTTGCACAAAGTCACACATTTATTATTAGCAGTAGGTAATTTGAACTTGCGTCTACCATTTTCCCGCAATACCACATTGCTTTGCAGAGGCTTTTGGAAATCTGACGTGCTCCACTTAGCTTCTGTCTGGGGGAGTCTCAAACTCAGAAGCGTTAGGGAATTGCATAGTGCTGTGAGCTGAACCCCTCCAAACAACAGTTTGGTGTTGATGGGATAGCGTGGTCTAATGAAGACACTAACCGCCTGATCCTCTCTCTAGATTCTTTTTTTTTTAAGACAAGGTCTTGCTTTGTTGCCTAGGCTGGAATGCAGTGACGTGATCACAGCTCACTGCAGCCTTAGACTCCTGGGCTCAGCTGGGACCAGAGGCACATGCCACCATGCCCAGCTATCTTTGTATTTTTTGTAGAGATGGGGTTTTGCCATGTTGCTCAGGCTGGTATTTTTATGTTTTGGAGAGATGGGGGTCTCCCTATGTTGCTATGAACATTCATGTCAATTTCGATTTTTTAAAAAATTATTTCAAAAGAAACTCATTGTAATTGTTTGTGTTAAAAAATGATAACTTGCCCAGGTGCAGTGGCTCACGCCTGTAATCTCAGCACTCTGGGAGGCCAAGGCGAGTGGATCACTTGAGGTCAAGAGTTTGAGACCAGCCTGACCAACATGGCAAAACCCCATCTACACTAAAAATACAAAAATTAGCTGGGCATGGTGGTGGGTACCTGTAATCCCTGTTACTCAGGAGGCTGAGGCAGGAGAATGGCTTGAACCTGGGAGGTGGAGGTTGCAGTGAGCCAAGACTGTGCCACTGTACTCCAGCCTGGGTGACACAGTAAGACTCTGTCTCAAAAATAAACAAACAAAAACCTTAAGCATACACATTAAAAATCTACCAAAGCTTTTTAAAATTGAGTTTTGGCGCTTCATTTTAAAAAATATAACCGGGGTCTCAAAAACAAGTAACCAGGCCGGGCGCGGTGGCTCATGCCTATAATCTCAGCACTTTGGGAGGCTGAGGCGGGCAGATCACAAGGTCAGGAGATCGAGACCATCCTGGCTAACATGGTGAAACCCCATCTCTACTACAAAAATACAAAATATTAGCCAGGCTTAGTGGTGGGCGCCTGTAGTCCCAGCTACTTGGGAGGCTGAGGCAGGAGAATGGCGTGAACGTGGGAGGTGGAGCTTGCAGTGAGCCGAGATCATGCCCACTGCACTCCAGCCTGGGCAACAAAGACTCTGTCTCAAAAAAAAAAAAAAAAAAAAAAAAAGAGTAACCAGCTTGCTCTTGACCTCTGAAAGCCTCTGTGGCTGCTTCCAACAAGAAAAGCCCATTTTATCCAATTAGACAACAAATCCCCAAAGTCAGAAAAACCACGTGATATTTGCTGGCATATCCATGATGACTACTAATCATGTATTTGGTAAATGTTTGCTGACAATATAGCCCATCAAGAAATGATGGGAGGGCTGGGTGCAGGTGGCTCATGCCTGTAATCCCAGCACTTTGGGAGGCTGAGGCAGGTGGATCACTTGAGGCCAGGAGTTTGAGACCAGCTTGGCTAACATGGTGAAACCCTGTCTTTACTAAAAAAAAAATTAATATTAGCTGGGTGTGGTGGCTCACACCTGTAATCCCAGCTACTCAGGAGGCTGAAGTACAAGAATCACTTGAAAACCAGAGGCGGAGGTTGTAGTGAGCCAAGGTCGCAACACTGCACTCCAGTCTGGATGAAAGAGCGAGAAACTCTGTCCCTTAAAAAAAAAAAAGAAAACAAAGAAATGATGGGACAGGGTGAGGGTAGGGGAGAGGAAATTCTAACACAGGTGCTTTCCTTCTGACCCACAACCCCCACTTTGCTGTTGGTCTGACTGACAAGGTTCACGAGGGGAATGGTAACTTAGATGGAACGTGTAAACCAATGGAAACAGGAACCTTGATTGAAAAATGAAAATTTCTCTAGATCCTGACTAAGGGAAGGTCAGCATGTTTCTCCCACATGCTGGCCCAAACAGAAGCTTTCTTTTATGGCAGGCTAGGGATCAGTCCCTTGTGTAATCAACCAGTGGAGTTAATGAGTATGGCAGAAGCAAGGGAGAGGAAAGATGACAAAAGGAGCAATGAAAAGGAAACACCTGACACATTTATCTTTATGACAAGTGAGAATCACCTGTAAATGCCTCAGCCGGGAAGGACAGGTAGGGCCCTTTATAAAAGGATTTGTGGAACTTCTGGAGTATTTTGTCATTATAACATTTTGTTAATAGATTAACAAGGCTGGGCGCAGTGGCTCATGCCTATAATCCTAGCACTTTGAGAGGCCAAGGCAAGCGGATTCACTTGAGGTCAGGAGTTCGAAACCAGCTTGGCCATCATGGTGAAACCCCGTCTCTACTAAAATTATAAAAAAATTAGCTGGGCATGTGGTATGCGCCTGTAATCCCAGCTACTCAGGAGGCTGGGGCAGGAGAATTGCTTGAACCTGGGAGGCAGAGGTTGCAGTGAGCCGAGATCATGCCACCCCAACTCCAGCCTGAACAACAGAGTGAGACTCCATCTCAAAAAAAAAAAAAAAAGATTAACAAAAACATGGCTGGGCACAGTGGCTCACGCCTGTAATCCCAGCACTTTAGGAGGGCAGATCACTTGAGCCCAGGAGTTTGGGACTGGCCTAGGCAGCATAGTGAGACCCCATCTCTACAAAAAATATACAAATTAGCCAGGCGTTGTGGTGCATGCCTGTGGTCCCAGCTAATGAGGAGGCTGAGGTGGGAGAGTCACTTGAGCCCAGGACGTTGAGGTTGCAGTGGGCCGAGATCTTACCACCACACTTCAGCAGGGGCAACAGAATGAGACCCCGTCTCAAAAACAACAACAACAACAAAAAACACAAAACACAAAAAAACAAAACCGTGATGGTAAGGAGAGCAGATGCCTGCTTTTCTGTTGTGAAGAAACTTGGGAACCACTGTGGAAACAGGAGAGGGGAAAGGAGCTGTCATGGACCCTTGCTGAGCTCCTTCCTTCCCCCAGCCTTTTCTCCCATCCCTCCCCTTACCTGGAAGGTCCTCTCTACTCCTCTCTGCCTAAATCTTGTGCCATCTCAGATCCAACACAAATTCCCATGTCTCCATGACGACTCCTGCCCCCCTTCCCTGAACTCCTACAGCACATCTGCTGTGTACCACACAATTCTCACTAAATTAAGCATATTGTATTTGAAAGGTTCTTGTGTGTCTGTCTTCTAAAACCCCTTGTAAACTCCTCGAGGACAAGGGCCATTTCTTCTGCTGCTGCTCCGTCTCCCACAGTGCTGATGGCCTAATAGACCCTTGTATGGTCTTGCTGGCTGACTGACTAAAGGGTTCAGTTAGGCTCTCTTGCTCCTGCCAGCAAAGCAAAGAGTGTACAATGAAGTCCTTTCACTATGAAATGACAAATTCAAAGATAGAGGGGCTGAGAAAGTGCTCATACAGAATTATTCATTGTCTTGAATGTCTCATAGTAGCCAGATCCCAGAATCCTCAGGTTAGATGCGGAAGTAACTTTGATCCATGTGATAGTGCTTTTTAGATTAGTATTTCACTTAAAGGGAAAGTGTAAAGTAATACACATTCCATGGGTTACATGAGTCAAGGAAAGGCAAGAGTTTCTGTTGCAAAGTTAGCTCATATCCCCAAAGACCCTCCCCACCACCATGTTTCATAGCAGTTAGGAATTTATAGGAGAAAATATTGCACACTCTCCCTCCCTCCCTCCCTCTCTCTCTCTCTCTCTCTCTCTATATATATATATATATATATTTTTTTTTTTTTTTTTTTGAGACGGTGGAGCCTTACTCTGTCGCTCAGGCTGGAGTGCAGTGGCAAGATCTCGGCTCACTGCGACCTCCGCCTCCCAGGTTCAAATGATTCTCCTGCCTCAGCCTCCTGAGTAGCTGGGATTACAGGTGCCTGCCACCATGCCCCGCTAATTTTTGTATTTTTAGTAGAGACAAGGTTTCACTATGTTGGACAGGCTGGTCTCGAAATCCTGACCTCAGGTGATCTGCCTGCCTTGGCCTCCCAAAGTGCTGGGATTACAGGCGTGAGCCATCGTGCCTGGCCTTGCTTTTTATATTTTTGACAATAACAGTGCCACGGAAAGAAAGGATGTGATTAGGGGAAGAAAAAAGGGCAGAGGTTCATGTTGTCTTTATTTTCATTAATGAATGTCTCAAACATTTTAGGGTATAAACAGCAGTCAGTATTTAGGAAAGGAAGCTGGATTCACACTACTTCGAAATCTGGGTCTTTCCTCATCCACGGCAATTTTTGGGTATCATGTGCTCTTACAGAATCCCATCTTATGATATAGATTCAGTTTACAGCTGTTCTATGATGCTTGAGTATTTCAAATATTAAGTACATCGAGGCTCATGAGAATTGCTAATCTGCCTTGTGAAACTGCGGAGTTGTTTCCCAAGGGTAGAGATGCATTCACTTCCACCCACACAGTACAAAGGGGGAAATGATTGCGCTGGCCTGGATTTTTTGTAATAGTCCCGTGACACGGCTTCCACATTGCTCTGTGGGCTGCAGTTAAAGAACCTAATCTAGAACAAGACTAGACTTGTAGATTTAAAAAGTCACCTAAGCTGTTTCTTTCCTAGACAAATGGGATTCTAGTTTGGGTTTTATTTTATTTTATTATTTTTTGAGACAGAGTCTCATTCTGTCATCCAGGCTGGAATGCTGTGGCACAATCTCGGCTCACTGCAAACTCTGCCCCCTGGGTTCAAGCTATTCTCCTGCCTCAGCCCACTTAGTAGCTGGGATTACAGGTGTGTACCACTACACTCAGCTAATTTTTTTGTATTTTTAATAGAGACGAGGTTTCATCACGTTGGCCAGGACGGTTTCCAACTCCTGGGCTCATGTGATTCACCCACCTTGGCCTCTCAAAGTGCTGGTATTACAGGCATAAGCCAAGGTGCCCACCCCTAATTTGGGTTTCAGAGGGCAATTTGTACCGTTTGGAAAAGATGCTGGATCCTTCAATATTACTGCTTTAGAAAGATTTGGAACTCTGACCCATATTTAGTACATGACTTTATTGGGGCGTGGAAAAATACGCTCTGTCATCTAATGTGATGTCAATTTTCTTTAACCTTCCGTGTAAATGGTGTGCATTAAGACATGAGGTCTACTGTTAAATAATTTTTTCTTTATAAACATAGTGACAACAAGATTGTACAGTATCAATTAAAAAGACCCAACGTGACCAGGTCCACTGCTTCCTGCATCTTGAAGTAAGACAAGTGTTCAGCTTAGAGATGAGCACCTTTCCTTCCAGAGCGAGAAGACATGGTGGGAGAAAAAAATGTTCTCTCTGAGAATTTACCCAGATAAAGAGCTGGGTAGTCGGATCTAAATGGTCCCACAGCAATCCTTTTCTCGCGGGAGGTGCGTAGATCTTTGACAAGTAATGAACGAACTTTGCTTCGTGTGGTTAGGCCTGGGACTGAACTTTGTAGCCAGGGATTTGGTGCGCGGGGCTTCACAGGCTGCAGAGAAACATGAAAACATGAGTGCATACATATGCCAAACGTGTCTCATGTGAGCGACAGAGCCCAAGTGAAGGTTTCTTTGGCCATAGTGTGTCTTTTTTTTTTTTTTTTTTTGAGAGGGAGTCCCACACTCTCTCCCAGGCTGGAGAGCAGTGGTGCGATCTCGGCTCACTGCAAGCTCCACCTCCCGGGTTCACGCCATTCTCCTGCCTCAGCCTCCCGAGTAGCTGGGACTACAGGCGCCCACCACCACGCCCAGCTAATTTTTTGTATTTTTAGTAGAGACGGGGTTTCACCGTGTTAGCCAGGATGGTCTCGATCTCCTGAACTCGTGATCCGCTCGCCTCGGCCTCCCAAAGTGCTGGGATTACAGGCGTGAGCTGCTGCTCACGTGAGTTTCGCTCTTGTTGTCCAGGCTGGGGTGCAATGGTGTGATCTCGGCTCACCGCAGCCTCCGCCCCCAGAGTTCAGGGATTCTCCTGCCTCAGCCTCCCAAGTAGCCGGCATTACAGGCATGCGCCACCACACCCTGTTAATTTTGTATTTTTGGTAGAGACAGCATTTCTCCATGTTGGCCAGGCTGGTCTCGAACTTGCGACCTCAGGTGATCTGCCAGCCCCGGCCTCCCAAAGTGCTGGGATTACAGGCGTGAGCCGCTGCTCCCGGCCATGCCCAGCTAATTTTTTTGTATTTTTAGTAGAGACAGGGTTTCACCATGCTGGACAGGCTGGTCTTGAACTCCTGACCTTGTGATCTGCCTGCCTTGGCCTCCCAAAATGCTGAGATTACAAGCGTGAGCCACCGCGCCCAGAGATTATTCTTTAATTAATCTCAAAAGCCTAACACCAGGGTAGTCTCTCTGAGCCTACTCTGGCTTGAAAAGCTGCCCATTAAAAAATAAAAATAAAAGCCTAACACCAGAGTTTGATATATGTTCACTCACACATTCGTAGAAGGAACACAATATCTCTTATAATATTCTTTACTTCACTAATAAGTTATAATTTCAGCTATACATTATATGGCGTTATTACTAGTTAAGTAATAAAACCAATGCATCATTTATCTTGTTTTTCATTACTTAAAAAATGAATAATTGGCTGGGCACGGTGGCTCGCACCTGTAATCCCAGCACTTTGGGAGGCCGAGGCAGGCAAATCACTTGAAGTTGGGAGTTCAAGACCAGCCTGGTCAACATGGTGAAACCCCATCTCTACTAAAAATACAAAAATTAACCAGGCATGGTGCAGGTGCCTGTAATCCCAGCTACTCGGGAGGCTGAGGCAGGAGAATCACTTGAACCAGGAGGCAGAGGTTGCAGTGAGCCAAGATTGTGCCACTGTACTCTAGCCTGGGCGACAGAGCGAGACTTTGTCTCAAACTAAAAAAAGATTAATCAATTATAATGGACCATATTATTTTAATTTTAATTTTCAAGATTTACTTATATTTGTTATATTTATTTTTAATATTTTATTATGGTTTTTTGAATATTGTATGTGAAATAAAAAATGAAGTCATGATACAAAGTAAGTCTGACCTGTACATGAATGTTTGTAGAAGCTTTATTATAATCACCCAAAACTAGAAGCAACCAAGATATCTTTTAAGAAGTGAATGAACACACTGATACACCTATACAATGGAACAGTATTCAGAGGTAAAAAGAAACGACGCCTGGTGCGGTGGCTCATACTTGTAATCTCAGCACTTTGGGAGGCCAAGGCATGTGGATCACAAGGTCAGGAGTTCGAGACCAGCCTAACATGGTGAAACCCTGTCTCTTCTAAAAATACAAAAATTACCTGGGCGTGGGGGCGTGTGCCTGTAATTCCACTACTCAGGAGGCTGAGGCAGGAGAATCGCTTGAACCTGGGGGTCAGAGGTTGCAGTGAGCCGAGAACACACCACTGCACTCCAGCCTGGGCAGCAGAGCAAGACTCCATCTCAAAAAAAAAAAAAAAAGAAAGAAAGAAAGAAAGAAATGAGCTGTGAAGCCAGAAAAAGACATGCATGCATGAACCTCTTCAAATGTGTATTGCTGCCAGGCGGGTGGCTGACGCCTGTAATCCCAGCACTTTGGGAGGCCGAGGTGGGTAGATCACTTGAGGTCAGGAGTTTGAGACCAGCTTGGCCAATATGGTGAAATCCCGCCTTTACTAAAAATACAAAAATTAGCCAGGGTGGTGGTGCACGCCTGTAATCTCAGCTACTTGGGAGGCTGAGGCACGAGAATCGCTTGAACCCGGCAGTCAGATATTGCAGTGAGGTGAGATGGTGCCACTGCACTTCAACCTGGGCGACAAAGTGAGACTGTGTCTCAAAGAAAAAAAAAAGATATGTATTGCTAGGTGAAAGAAGGCAGCCTGAAAAGGCTACATACTGTATAATTCCAATTATATGACATTGTGTAAAAGACAAAACTATAGAGATAGTGAAAAAAAAAGGCCAGGCATGGTGGCTCACGCCTGTAATCCCAGCACTTTGGGAGGCTAAGGTGGGCAGATCACGAGGTCAGGAGATCGAGACCATCCTGGCTAACAAGGTGAAACCCCATCTCTACTAAAAATACAAAACAAAAAATTAGCCGGGCATGGTGGCGGGCACCTGTAGTCCCAGCTACTCAGGAGGCTGAGGCAGGAGAATGGCGTGAACCCGGGAGGCGGAGCTTGCAGTGAGCCAAGATCGCACCACTGCACTCCATCCTGGGCAACAGAGCGAGACTCTATCTCAAAAAAAAAAAAAAAAAAAAAAAAAAATCAGTAGTTGTCCAGCTACTTGGGAGGCTGAGGTGGGAGGATCACTTGAGCAGGGGCAGTTGAGGCTGAAGTGAGCCATGATCATGCCACTGCAACTCCAGCTTAGGCAACACGAGGAGACTCTGTCTCAAAATAAAAAACAAAAACAAAACAAAAAAAGGAGAAAAAAAAGAAAAATCAGTGGTTGACAGCTATTTGTGGGGAGGAAAGGAGGGTTGAATAAGTGAAGGACAGGCCGGGCACAGTGGCTCACGCCTGTAATCCCAGCACTTTAGGAGGCCCAGGCAGGCAGATGACTTGAGGCCAAGAGTTTGAGACCGGCCTGGCCAACATGGTGAAACCCAGTCTCTACTAAAAATACAAAAATTAGGCCAGGCGCTGTGGCTCACACCTGTAACCCCAGCACTTTGGGAGCCTGGGGCGGGCGGATCACCTGAGGTCAGAAGTTCGAGACCAGCCTGGCCAACGTGGTGAAACTCTGTCTCTACTAAAAATACAAAAATTAACCGAGCATGGTGGTGGGCGATTGTAATCCTAGCTACTCGGGAGGCTGAGGAAGGAGAATTACTTGAGCCCAGGAGGCGGAGGCTGCAATGAGCCGAGACTGCGCCACTGCACTCCAGTCTGGGTGACAGAGCCAGACTTCGAGACTCCATCTCAAAAAAAAAAAAAAAAAAGGGAAGCACAGGAGACTTTTTAAGGTGGTGAAACTATTCTGAATATTCTGTATAATATATGATGGATACGTGACATTATTCATTTGTTAAAACCCATAGAACTTTACAGCAAGAAGAGTGAACCTTATTTTTTGAGACGGAGTTTCACTCTTGTCACCCAGGCTGGAGTGCAATGGTGCAATCTCGGCTCACTGTAACCTCCCCCTCCCAAATTCAAGCTTCTTTAAATGCCTCAGCCACTCTAGTAGCTGAGATTACAGGCACGCACCACCATGCCCAGTTAGTTTTTGTATTTTTAGTAGAGACGGGGTTTCACCATGTTGGCCAGGCTGGTCTTGAACTCCTGACCCTCAGGTGATCCACCCATCTCAACCTCCCAAAGTGCTGGGATTGCAGGCATGAGGCACCCCACCCAGCCAGAGTAAACGTTAATGTATGCAAATTAAAACAAAAACATTTAGGAAGTAAGGAGATCTAGGAAGGAATACGGACTGCATGTAGCAAGAGAACCAAATGTATAGAACAACTTCAGTGAAGGGAGCAGGAAAAACTTCGGAAACGTGTGGAATCTGTAAGACTAAATACAACAGGAATTGCACATAGCACTGTATTCTAGTTAATAAAATTGTTTCCCAAGGGAGTGTGAGTTAATATTTCTGATGTATGGAAAATTGGAACATAAAGTATACTAATAATAATTGTAATGATTACCTGAAAGAAATATAGACAGTCTTCTAGTCATGGAAAATAAATTTTAAAACCTTCATTTTTTACATCAGGTGTTTTTTATTTGTTTGTTTTTTAGAGACCTGGTCTTACCATGTGGCCCCAGCTGCCAGAGTGCAGTAGCTAGTACCTATTCACAGGCACGATCATAGCTCACTATAATCTTGGACTCCTGGGCTCAAGTGATCCTCCTGTCTCTGGCCTCACATGTAGCTAAAACTACATGTACCATCATGCCCCAACCCTCAATTTAAATACAGATTTTTGTTGCAGATGTGATGATGAAAAGTAAATACTTTCAAGCACAATTGTATATTAGGATAAAATTCTGTGTGGAAGTTACTTCATAAAGGAAATGTGAGCGTTTTTTTTAAGATGTAATTTTAATTTTAAAGAAGAGCTTACATATTTTATTTTTAAAATGGATGATGGTAGTTATCAAACTGTTATGGCATTTAGATTCAAATGCATGCATTTAAATTCCGTTTTGAACTTAAAATATCAATATGTAAAGCTGGAATACTTACATGTTTGAAATTAAACTCTGCTTCTATTTAAAATGAAAACATTTTAGATGTCAATTTTTTTTTTTTGAGACAGAGTCTCATCTCTGTCACTCAGGCTGTAGTGCAGTGGCTCAATCTCGGCTCACTGCAACCTCCGCCTCTCAGGTTCAAGCGATTCTCCTGTCTCAGCCTCCTGAGTAGCTGGGATTACAGGCATGCGCCACCATACCCGGCTAATTTTTCTTTATTTTCAGTAGAAACGGGGTTTTACCATGTTGGCCAGGCTGGTCTCAAACTCCCGACCTCAGGTGATCCACTTGCCTCTGCCTCCCAAAGTGCTGGGATTGCAGGTGTGAGCCATCGTGCCTGGCCTCATTTTAGATGTCAATTTAAGAAGGTAAAGAGGTGACATCATTTTTCAAAATTATTTTATAGGTTATATGAGCAATCAAAAGAGTTGGAAATTCAACATCCTAGATAGCATCTGTTATGATGTATAGCAAGACTCAGCCAATTTGTTCTGTAAAAGGCCAGATAGCAGATATTTCAGGCTTTTGGCGCCAGATGGCCTATTCAAACTGTGATTTTTTGTTTGTTTGTTTGTTATTGAGATGGAGTCTTGCACTGTTGCCCAGGCTGGAGTGCAGTGGCGCAATCTCGGCTCACTGCAACCTCTGTCTCCCGCGTTCAAGCAATTCTGGTGCCTCAGCCACCAGAGTAGCTGGGATTACAGGCACATGCCACCACGCCCGGCTAATTTTTGTATTTTTTAGTAGAGACGGGGTTTCGCTATGTTGGCCAGGCTAGTCTTGAACTCCTGGCCCCAAGTGATCCGCCCGCCTCAGCCTCCCAAAGTGCTGGGATTACAGGCATGAGCCACCACACCCAGCCTAAACTTTATATTAACATCCTAAAGTTAAACATGAAAATTCTTCTATAACAAATAATCCCATTACCCAGAGGGAACTTCTGTCTTCAGTTTGGTTTATATCTTTCCGGATATTCAGCTATGCAGGCAGACACACACACACACACACACACACGCACACACACACACACGCACACACACAACATATATGGTTTTAAATAAATTTTACATAATGTAGGCTCATGCCTATAATCCCAGCACTTTGGAAGGCTAAGGCAGGTGGATCACCTGAGGTCAGCAGTTTGAGACCAGCTTAGCCAATATGGTGAAACCCTGTCTCTACTAAAAATAGAAAAATTGGCTGGGCATGGTGGCAGGCGCCTGTAATCCCAACTACTCGGGAGGCTGAAGCAGGAGAATCGCTTGAACCTGGGAGGTGGAGGTTGCAGTGAGCCGAGATTGCACCACTGCACTCCAGCCTGGGTGACAGAGGGAAACTCTGTCTCAAAAAAGAAAAAAGAAAAGAAAAGAAAAGAAAAGAAAAGAAAATTATATATAATGTATATTGGCTGCATTTTTTAAGCAAAAAATGGGACAACATATTGTTCTATAATTTGATTTTTTTAATGCATTATAGACATTTCCTTGTCATTCTTTTAAATAACTGCTGATTGGTAGATATTTGAGTAATTTCCAGTTTTGAAATTATAAGCAACAAGCATCTATGTATAAATATCTTTGTACACATGGGTGAATTTTTTTTTTTTTTGAGACAAGGTTTGGCTCTATTGCCCAGGCTGGAGTGCAGTGGCGCCATCTCAGCTCACTGCAACCTCTGCATCCCAGGCTCAAGCCATCCTCCCACCTTAGCCTCCCTAGTAGCTGGGACCACAGGTGTACATCACCATGCCTGGCTAATTTTTGTATTTAAAATTTTTCGGCTTGGCATGGCAGCTCATTCCTGTAATCCCAGCACTTTGGGAGGCCAAGGCAGTTGGATCACTTAGGGCCAGGAGTTCGAGACCAGCCTGGCCAACATGGCAAAACCCCATCTCAACTAAAAATACAAAAATTAGTTGGGCATCGTGGCACATGCCTGTAATCCAAGCTACTCAGGTGAGGCACAAGAATCGCTTGAACCTGGCAGGTGGAGGTTGCAGTGAGCCAAGATCATGCCACTGCATTTCAGGCTAGGTGACAAAGCAAGACTCCGTCTCAAAAAAAAAAAAAAAAAAAAAATACTGATTTTTCATAGTGACAGCATCTCACCATGTTGTTAAGGCTGGTCTGGAACTCCTGAGCTCAAGCAATCCACCTGCCTCAGCCCACCAAAGTGTTGGGATTATAGATGTTAGCCACTGCACCTGGCCAGTGAATTTTTTTAAGGATAGATTTCTAGATGTAGAATTACTACTGGGTCAAAGATATCAAAATTTTGTATTGATGAATTGTCATCTAAAAGTTTTTACCAGGGTTTCTCAACCCTGGTAGTATTGACATTTGGGGTCAGATAGTCCTTTGTTATGGGGCTTCATTGCACATTGTAGAATGTTTTACAGCATCACTAGATGCTAGTAGCACCCCCACTGTTGGACAACCAAAAATATCTCTAGATATTGCTAAGTGACCTCTGGGGGTGCAAAATAGCCTCGGACATTTGCTTTCTTTTACTTTCCTTTTATTTATCTTTCTCACCATCTCCCTTTCAACAACTCATGCTATCCTTCCTTCTTAAAGAAAAGACACTTAAAGGAACTTATGAGGCCGGGTGTGGTGGCTCACGCCTGTAATTCCAGCACTTTGGGAGACTGAGGCAGGTGGCTTGCCTGAGCTCAGGAGTTCAAGACCAGCTTGACCAACATGGCGAAACCCTGTCTCCAGTGAAAATACAAAAATTAGCCGAGTGTGGTGGCGTGCGCCTGTAATCCCAGCTACTTGGGAGGTGGAGACAGGAGAATTGCTTGAACCCAGGAGGCAGAGATTGCAGTGAGCCGAGATCGCGCCATTGCACTCCAGCCTGGGCAACAGAGACTCTGTCTTGAAAAAAAAAAAAAAGAAAGGAACTTATAATTCAGTATATATCACCCTTCCTTCCCAGTATATTTACACTTTAGATATAGATGAAGTGAAAGTGACAATGACTAATTCAAGAATAACTATCTAATGATGGGATGAATTTTGATGGGAGAGATAATTTGGGGTACTTTCCCGATAGGCTTTAAATCATACTATGTATACTTAAACATCCTGTTGGCTCTATTCATCTTCTTTTCTGTAGAAGTTTCTCTGAATAACAATGATTAGCATCTATATTCAGAATGTCAAGCTCCTGGCCAAGTGCGGCGGCTCACGCCTGTAATCCCAGCACTTTGGGAGGCCAAGGTGGGCGGATCACGAGGTCAGGAGATCGAGACCATCCTGGCTAACACGGTGAAACCCCGTTTGTACTAAAAATAATTAAAAAAAAAAAAAAAAGAAGAAGAAGAATGTCAGGTTCCTTTGATTTTTCTTAAAGGGAATTCTATTGATTCAAAACAAAAAAAAAAACAGAAGAGAAAGGTAAGCAATGCTTAAAAATCAAGAAAAATGAGATGAATTAGGGAAAGTAAAGTTTATTGTTTAAAAAATACTATATTTTGGCTGGGCGCAGTGGCTCACGCCTGTAATGCCAGCACTTTGGGAGGCTGAGGCGGGCAGATCACCTGAGGTCAGGAGTTTGAGACCAGCCTGGCCAACATGAGAAACCCCATCTCTACTAAAAATACAAAAATTAGTCGGGCATGGTAGGGGGTGCCTGTAATCCCAGCTACTCAGGAGGCTGAGGCAGGAGAATTGCTTAAATCTGGGAGGCAGAGGTTGCAGTGGGCCGAGATAGCACCACTGCACTTCAGTCTGGATGACAGAGCGAGACTCTATCTCAAAACAAACAAACAAACAAAAAAAGCCTATATTTTTAGCAGGGCATGGTGGCTCATGCTTGTAATCCCAGGGCAGTGTGCTAAATGCAAGACGGGATAGAAAAAGGCATAAGGAAGTCTTTTCCTTGAATTTTAGGAAGGAATATGACAAGAACATGAATTACCAGCACAATGTGTTAAATTCATGTGAAAGAGTCAAAATTCTCTTGAGATGAAGGAGATGGTAGCGCCTTTGGAGAGGAGATGGAATGTGAAATGGGCTTTAATTAGGGTTTTGACAAAAGATAATTGGGGGACAGTATGCAGAGGAAACAGCCTGAGAAAACATATAAAGGACAATATAGGTAAGCAACAGCAAACAGTCTAGTTTGTAGAAGTAGAGTTTACAGGGGTTGGGGATGATAGGCTGTAACATTACGTGACTTCAGTACCTAGCTGAGGAACTTGGATTTGTCAATGGGGCACATGGGTAGATTTTGAGTAGGTGATGACAGGTTTGGGGCCTCAACTTGAGAAAATTAATCTTGTAGCTATCTGTGGTATAAATTGGCATGGGGGCTGATAAGGTTTGGCTCTGTGTCCCCACCCAAATCTCATGTTGAATTGTAATGTCCAATGTTGGGGCAGGGACCTGGTGGGAGGTGATTACATCATGGGGGCAGATTTCCTCCTTGCTGCTCTCATGATGGTGGCTGAGTTCTCACAAGATCTGGTTGCTTTTGTTTGAGACGGAGTCTCACTCTGTCGCCCAGGCTGGAGTGCAGTGGCGTGATCTTGACTCACTGCGACCTCCACCTCCCGGGTTCATGCAATTCTCCTGCCTCAGCCTCCAGAGCAGCTGGGATGACAGGGGCGTGCCACCATGCCCAGCTAATTTTTTGTATTTTTAGTAGAGATGGGGTTTCACTGTGCTAGCCAGGATGGTCTTGATCTCCTGACCTCGTGATCCACCCACCTCGGCCTCCTGAAGTGCTGGGATTACAGGTGTGAGCTTGCTTCCCCTTCACCTTCCACCATGATTTTAAGTTTCTTTAGGCCTCCCCAACCATGCTTCCTCTACAGCCTGAGGAACTGTGAGCCAATTAAACCTCTTTTCTTTATAAATTACTCAGTCTCAGGTAGTTCTTTATAGCAATGTGAGAATGGCTAAGATAGGAGCAATTAATGGTAAAGAGACGGCCGGGTGCCGTGGCTCATGCCTGTAATCCCAGCACTTTGGGAGGCCGAGATGGGTGGATCACCTGAGGTCAGGAGTTCGAGACCAGCCTGACCAACATGGTGAAATCCTGTCTCTACTAAAAATACAAAAATTAGCTTCGGTGGTAGCAGGTGCCTGTAATCCCAGCTACCTGGGAGCTGAGGCAGGAGAATCACTTAAACCTGGGAGGTGGAGGTTGCAGTGAGCCAAGACTGGGCCATTGCAACACAGAGGTTGGGGCAACACAGAGGTTGGGGCAACACAGCAAGACCCTGTCTCAAAAAAATAAAATAAAAATAAAAAATAAGGTAAAGAGACTAGTTGGGAGGCTATTTGTAATTAACCAGGATTTCTCTGCCTCGACACTACACTACTGACGTTTTGCATCGGATAATTATTTGTTGTGGGAAGGTTGTTCTTAGTATTGTAGAATGTTTAGCAGTGTCTCTAATGTCTATTTACTAGATGTTAGACAACCCCTCGCCCCCTATATGACATTGCCAAATGTCCCTATGGGAACAATATCACCCCCAGTTGATAACTGTGTGTGTAACAGACCATGTGAGAAATAAAAAAGGGTGGATGTTAGACATGGGCAAGGGCAAGATCTAAAAGTCTCGGCAAGTGTTTGGATAGGCGTGCAACTCAGAAATAGGGAGTGTTGAAAGCTCAAACAGAGAAGGGTCCTAGAGGCCATGTACTGTAGTCTAATATGCTTATCATTGCTTGAAACATTGTAAACCCTCTTGGAAGGCAGTTTAGTAAAACCTATTAATAATCACAAAAAGTATCTTGCTTTTTGACCCAGCACTTTTATTTCTGGGAGTTTATCTTAAATGATTCAAATGAAGACAAGGAATCTTTATGTACAAAGCAATTAGTTGCATGACAGACAGTGACCATGTTCTCAAAAATTACACCCTCATGCCACCACATTGCCTGTTAGAGGCCCAGATTGAAGAACCCGAGTTTAAGAGCCAGAGAAGTTGTAGCTAAAGAAACAAAATCCCAGAGGGGCAGGAAGGGCAGCTATCAAGAATGCAAGTAGAGAAATTCATAACTTCTTTTTCAGAGAGAGGACAATGAATTTGAGAATTTGTATTGGAGAAAGGAGGGAGAGATGTTAGGTGGAGGAACTCCTAGATAAGGCTTCAATCAGTGAATTCATCTGCAGAGCAGAAGTTTATGCAGAACTCAAACTGCCTGGGGGCATTCCTTGAAAACAAGAATTCTGCACTTTTTGGTAGGAAGCTGCCGGTGGAACATCCTGTTCAGAAATGAGGACATCCAAGGAACACTGCAATGTGCAGAGACTAGAAGGAAAAAACAGTCAAGTAGCCATTTCTCCTGGGGAGTCTCTAGTAACTTGATTTTGTGCTTCTTGTTGTTTTTTGAGACGGAGTGTCACTCTGTCGCCCAGGCTGGAGTGCAATGGCACGATCTCGGCTCACTGCAACCTCCACCTCCCGAGTTCAAGCAATTCTCCTGTCTCAGCCTCCCGAGTAGCTGGGACTACAGGTGCGAGCCACCACACCTGGCTAATTTTTGTAATTTTTAAAATTATTATTTATTTTTGTTTTTTTGAGGCAGAGTCTCGCTCTGTCGCCCAGGCTGGAGTGCAGTGGCGCGATCTCGGCTCACTGCAAGCTCTGCATCCCGGGTTCATGCCATCCTCCTGCCTCAGCCTCCCGAGTAGCCGGGACTACAGGTGCCCACCACCACGTCCGGCTAATTTTTTGTATTTTTCTTGTATAGTAGAGAAGGGGTTTCACCGTGTTAGCTAGGATGGTCTCGATCTCCTGACCTCGTGATCCGCCCGCCTCGGCCTCCCAAAGTGCTGAGATTACAGGCGTGAGCCACCGCGCCCAGCCAATTTTTGTAATTTTAGAAGAGACGGGGTTTCACCATATTGGTCAGGCTGGTCTCGAACTCCTGACCTCAGGTGATCCACACGCCTCAGCCTCCGAAAGTGCTAGGATTACAGTCGTGAACCACTGCGCTTGGCCGCAACTTGATTTTTAAATTGCTCTCTGAGTGTAGATTCCTTGTTTGTTTGGCAAGGGTTCTTGCCGCTGCCGCTACAGCTTGAAGCCAAACATTTAATGAAAGCGAGCGGGAGGGGCCGAATAGAGGAATGATGGGCGTGGCCAACCCCGAGGTGGCTGGAGGCCGCGCCCCCTTCCCAGAGTGCACCGCAGCCGCTGCATTCAGGAACCGCTTCAGCTTCGGCCCCCGCCGGGCGGGGAAGACGGTCTGGTGTGGTCTGGCCATGGATGGGCTCCAGGCCAGTGCAGGGCCGTTGAGGCGCGGGCGGCCGAGGCGCCGGCGCAAGCCACAGCCACACAGCGGGTCGGTCCTGGCCCTGCCCTTGAGGCCCAGGAAGATACGAAAGCAGTTGAGAAGTGTTGTATCCCGCATGGCAGCGCTGAGGACGCAGACGCTGCCTAGCGAGGATTCGGAGGACTCGAGGGTGGAGTCGACGGCAGACGACCTGGGGGACGCGCTACCCGGTGGGGTGGCGGTGGCGGCCATCCCGGACGCAGCCCGGCGAGAGCCATACGGCCACCTGGGGCCCGCAGAGCTGCTGGAGGCCTCGCCCGCCGCACGCTCCCTGCAGACCCCGCCGACGCGCCTGGTGCCCGCTTCCGCGCCGCCCGCGCGCCTGGTGGAGGTGCCCGCCGCGCCGGCCCGGGTGATGGAGACCTCGGCCCTGCTGTGCACCGCGCAGCACTTGGCGGCCGCTCAGTCGTCCGGGGCCCCTGCGACGGCGCCGGAGCCGCAGGTGGATAACACGGGTGGGGAGCCGGCCTGGGACTCCCCGCTGCGGCGCGTCTTGGCCGAGCTGAACCGCATCCCCAGCAGCCGGCGGCGAGCGGCCCGCCTCTTTGAGTGGCTCATCGCGCCTATGCCGCCAGATCACTTCTACCGGCGCCTATGGGAGCGCGAGGCGGTGCTGGTGCGGCGGCAGGACCACACCTACTACCAGGGACTTTTCTCTACCGCCGACCTGGACTCGATGCTGCGCAACGAGGAGGTGCAGTTCGGCCAGCACTTGGACGCCGCTCGCTACATCAACGGGCGACGCGAGACCCTGAACCCACCCGGCCGCGCGCTGCCCGCCGCCGCGTGGTCCCTGTACCAGGCCGGCTGCTCCCTGCGCCTCCTCTGTCCGCAGGCTTTCTCTACCACTGTGTGGCAGTTTTTGGCTGTGCTTCAAGAGCAGTTTGGAAGCATGGCAGGCTCCAACGTTTACCTCACGCCCCCTAACTCGCAGGGCTTTGCCCCCCACTACGACGACATCGAGGCCTTCGTGCTGCAGCTGGAAGGTAGGAAACTCTGGCGTGTATACCGACCCCGAGTCCCAACCGAGGAACTGGCTCTGACATCCAGCCCCAACTTCAGTCAGGACGACCTCGGTGAGCCGGTGCTGCAGACCGTGCTGGAACCTGGAGATTTGCTGTATTTTCCTAGGGGCTTCATTCACCAAGCTGAATGCCAGGATGGAGTCCACTCTCTGCACCTCACCTTGTCCACGTACCAGCGCAATACCTGGGGTGACTTCTTAGAGGCCATACTGCCTCTGGCAGTGCAGGCTGCAATGGAAGAAAACGTGGAGTTTCGGAGGGGTCTGCCCCGAGACTTCATGGATTACATGGGGGCCCAGCATTCAGATTCTAAGGATCCGCGAAGAACCGCTTTCATGGAGAAGGTGCGGGTCTTGGTTGCCCGCCTGGGACACTTTGCTCCTGTTGATGCTGTGGCCGACCAGCGAGCCAAAGACTTCATCCACGATTCTCTGCCCCCTGTTTTGACTGATAGGGAGAGGGCACTAAGTGTTTACGGGCTTCCAATTCGCTGGGAGGCTGGAGAACCTGTAAACGTCGGGGCCCAGTTGACAACAGATACAGAAGTCCACATGCTTCAGGATGGGATAGCTCGGCTGGTGGGTGAGGGGGGCCATTTGTTTCTCTATTACACAGTGGAAAACTCCCGTGTGTATCATCTGGAAGAACCCAAGTGCTTGGAAATATACCCCCAGCAAGCTGATGCCATGGAACTGTTGCTTCGTTCTTACCCAGAGTTTGTGAGAGTGGGGGACCTGCCCTGTGACAGTGTGGAGGACCAGCTTTCCTTGGCAACCATGTTGTATGATAAGGGGCTGCTGCTCACCAAGATGCCTCTAGCCCTAAATTAGTTTCTTGTTGATTGCTGGAAACAAGGCAGTAGTGATTCTCCCCTGCCACTGCTACCTTTTTTTTTTTTTCCTTAAACTCATGTTCTTACCTTGATAACCATCAGTGTGCTCACATTTACCTTTATGACTGCCTCAGTGTCACAAACCTCGGAAGGTCTTCTAGGAAGAACCATCTCATCTAGGTACAAAAGGAAAAGGAGAAGTTGGAGGTAGAAAAAAAAACCTTGATCCATGATCATTTCAGAGCACCAACTTCATCACCTTCAGCCTTCAGTGTACTGGGTAGCACTGACCATGTCATTCTGCTTGAGACAGACATTAGATTTTTTTTGGAATTTGGATCTTTCATCTGAGTTCTTTTTCATCAGTTTGGGGGGTGGGGCGGGGTCAGTATCCTGTTTGTTATTGTTAAATTTGTATGAACCTTAGAAAAGTTATTAAAGTGCCAAAGAATGTTTCCCTTTTCTAAGGCTAGATTATTATGTGGGATGGTTCGAAGAAATGCAGGAGCGGGAGGAAGATAGGGAAAATCTATAATGGCTGAAGTGAAAAGCAACTTGGGGTGGTTGTAGCATGTAAAAGGAGCATGTTAATCAACCTCTTAAGGAAGAGAATCTCAGGCTGGGTGCGGTGCTCACGCCTGTAATCCCAGCACTTTGGGAGGCTCAGGCGGGTGGATCACCTGAGGTCAGCAGTTTGAGACCAGCCTGGCCAACATGGCAAAACCCCGTCTCTAGTAAGAATACACAAATTAGCCAGGCATAGTGGTGCATGCCTGTAATCCCAGCTACTGGGGGCTGAGGCAGGAGGATCACTTGAACCTGAGAGGAGGAGGTTGCAGTGAGCTGAGATCATGCTACTGCACTCCAGCCTGGGCAACAGAGCGAGACTCCGTCTCAAAAAAAAAAAAAAAAAAGGATCTTATCTGATTGGGACCAGTTCACTAACTTTGGGGATAATTTATGCTATTTAATTATGCAACCCAATTCTAGTAGAAAAATTATTTTCTACCAGCTAGTTCAGTTTTAAGAGCATGGTATGTTTTTGCTCACTGTTTGCTTACATCCATGGCTGGCACTGCTGTCATAAGGGCAGCATGTCACCTAGTTGTGCCTTCATAGACCTTAGGCAACCAACTTTAGCAAGCTGGCCATGACGGAAGGCTGGTGTTCAAGTTACTTTCCACTCTCATTTTTATTCTGGCAGTTGGAAGAAACTTCCCCAAATCTGACAAGTGAATATTCTCATGGTTGGTGGAAAAGCGCCTGATGTACCAGAAAGAGCACTGGACTTGGAACCAGAAGACCTGGGTTTGGGGTGGTAGCTGGTAGGCAGCTGGCTGAGTGACCTGAGGCTGCTGCTACGCTCGGGCACACAGATTTTGTAAGTATATTTTGGTACAGCTTGATTTCTGCACCCTCATCATTTAGGTTGTGTCTGGGACTCTTAAGATAAGTCTATCACCATAATGGATAGTTTTCTGTTATTTAAGGTTGAGAACTTTATAAGTTCTTTTTTAAAAAGTTACAAAAGCATAGACATACACTAAGTAAAAATGATAGTTCTCCCTCCAACCCCACTTTCCAGAGACAAGCACTATTTTTTGTTTGTTTGTTTGTTTGAGACAGGGTCCCACTCTGTTGCCCAGGCTGGGGTACAGTGGTGAGATCTTGGGTTACTGCAGCCTCACCTTCCTGGGCTCAAGCAATCCTCCCACCTCAGCCTCCTTAGTAGATAGGACTACCAGTGTGTGCCACCACACCCAGATAATTTTTAATTTTTTTTTTTTTTTGTAGAGATGGAGGGGTCTTGCTATGTTGCCCAGACTGGTTTTGAACTCCTGGCCTGGGGTGATCCTCCCACCATGGCCTCCCAAAGCACTGGGATTTCAGGTGTGTGCCACCACGCCCAACCACCAACCACTACCACTATTAAGGTTAAGCTCATAAGGCTTTTTTGGGTGCTTAATCAAACATACATGGTAGTATTGTTTTATAAAGACTTGTGTTTTGTGATATGTCCTTTTTTGACCTAACTTTTAAGTCAGTTCAAATAGAGATAACTTTTTTTTTAAGGGAGAAAATAAATGAATAAAAACCTGAGAAACAAAAAAATAAAGACTGAGTGGATGGTAGCCAAGAGGGAAGGGAGTACCCTTTCCTGACTCTTGCATCCTCCAAGGCTTGTTACTAAGTCCCAAAACATCCAGATCCTGGAAGAGGCTTATTAAAGGAATCAAGGCATAGAATTCACCCCTAGGAAACCTACCCTGAAAAGTTTCTTGGAGTAAAGTCTGGAGTGTTAGTGGTTCTTGTTCTCTTTTGGGTTTCAAGTAAACACGTTTTGCTTCCTCCTTCACTTTTCCCATGACCATCTCCAGCTTGAGTATTTTGTGTGTCAGCAAGTCCTTTTGGCTTAGTGTTTTAATCTAAATTAGAACAAATAATGTTTGAAAAACAAAACAAAACACCTGTACTAGGCAGCAAATTATCAAAAAACATTAATAAAGTGATTGTGGGAGGCTGAGGAGGGAGGATCACTTGAGCCCAACAGTTCAAGGCTACAGTGAGCTGTGATCATGCCACTGCACTCCAGCCTGGGCAATAAAGTGAGACCCTGTCTCTAGAAAAAAAAAGAAGTAACTAATTGCATATGCTTATCAGTAGTAGGTGATATGTAAGTGCCTGAGAACATTGTTCTCTTATGATATTGGTTGGAGATTTTTTATACCTGTTTGTGAAAATTTTACTTCAGCTTTTTGGGCATGATGAAAGGAAGCTGCTAAGAAATGCTTGCTTGGTGTGAAGTTGGTTTCTGGTTTCTTGAATTACCTTTTTAAAGTCCTTTCTCCTCTACTCCTTCATCCTATCTAACAGCTTTGAAAAATTAGAACAATCCAGGCCAGGCATGATGGCTGATGCCTGTAATCCCAGCACTTTGGGAAGCTGAGGCGGGTGGATCGCTTGAGGCCAGGAGTTCAAGACCAGCCTGGCCAACATGGCAAAACCTTGTCTCCACTAAAAATACAAAAAAATTAGTTGGGTGTGGTGGCACATGCCTATAATCCCAGCTACTTTGGTGGCTGAGGCACGAGAATCACTTGAACCCAGGAGGTGGAGGTTGCAGTGAGCCAAGATCACACCACTGCACTCCAGCCTGGGCAACAATGTGAGACTGTCCCCCCCTCAAAAAAAAAGCAAAAATTATGTTAATCCTTTCAGCAAGAGATTTTCTTTGGTGAGAGAACCCAGATTAGGAATTCAGAAAAATTAAGAAAATCTAGGGGGCCAGCTCTAGTCCCTTATTCCTTCTCTATGCCTATTTGAAAAAAAGGAAAACTAAACAACTTGTGTTTGGGGATGATGGGGAGAAAATAGGAAGGGAGGGAAATAGTATTTCAGAAACAATAACAGATTTTTGAGGGCTACTTGATAGGACTAATAGGATTTTTGTTTTGTTTTTGTCTTTACTAGTAGGACCTTGTAACCCAATCTTGCACAGATGCTTTGCATCTTCAAATGATGTGGCATCTGTGTCTGGAGTTTTAGAAAGTACTTCTATGGTGGGAAAAAGGGTATGTACATGTTTGAGGAGGGCAGGGTCTGAGGAACTCTTGAGAGCCCTGAATTTTCTCCTGAAAACAGAGCTTGCACTTATTTACCCTGTTCTTGATCTCCTGAAGCATTTCTTGGTTTCCTTCATTTCCTAAGTTGAGTATCTTCATTGTCTGGTACATTTCCCTGAAAGATAAGAAGGGCTTCTTAGATTATTCTACCCTGCCCTTTAAAAAAGTATGGGGGTAGAAAATATAGGACTTGGAATCAGGTAAGAATCCCAAGTTCCAATCCTAACTGTGCAGTTTTGCTGAGCATTATATGCAAAAATGGTATAATGCTTAGCTTACAGGAATACTGTGCAGTTTTTCAGACAATATATTTGTGGGCTTTTTTGTTCGCTTTTTGTTTTTGCGAGATGGAGTCTTGCTCTGTTTCCCAGAGCTGGAGTGCAATGGTGCAATCTCGTCTTGGCTCCCTGCAACCTCCACCTCCTGGGTTCAAGAGTTTCTTCTGCCTCAGCCTCCCGAGTAGCTGGGACTACAGGCGCGTGCTGCCACGCCCAACTGATTTTTGTATTTTTAGTAGAGATGGGGTTTCACCATGTTGGCCAGGCTGGTCTAGAACTCCTGACCTCAGGTGATCCACCCGCCTTGGCCTCCCAAAGTGTTGGGGCTACAGGTGTGAGCCACCGCACCCGGCCACGTCTGTCTAATTTTTGTATTTTTAGTAGAGACAGGTTTCACCATGTTGGCCAGGCTGGTCTAGAACTCCAGACCTCAGATGATCCATCTGCCTCAGCCTCCCAAAGCGTTGGGATTACAGATGTGAGCCACCGCATCTGGCCAAGACAATATATTTGAAGGTGCCAGTAGGTACCATTTACTGAACACCTTTATGACAGGCGCTAAACATGTCATCTCATTAATTATCACCACAACCCTATAATGTAGACTATCACCTGCATTTGATACATGAAAAAAATGGGCTCACAGAGTTTAAATACCTTACACAGACTCACACAGCTATTGCATGCCAGAGCTGGAATTCAAACCCTGGTCTTTTTGACTCTAAAACTTGTTGTCCTAATAGGCACTTGATAAATGTTAGTTGAATATATGAATAACTTAAAACCCATCCTTTTTTTTTTTTTTTTGAGACGGAGTTTTGTTGCCCAGGCTGGAGTACAATGGCACCATCTCGGCTCACCACAACCTCCACCTCCCAGGTTCAAGTGATTCTCCTGCCTCAGCCTCCCTAGTAGCTGGGATTACAGGCATGTGCCACCATGCCTGGCTAATTTTGTATTTTTAGTAGAGACGGGGTTTCTCCATGTTGGTCAGGCTGGTCTTGAATTCCCGACCTCAGGTGATCCGCCTGCCTCAGCCTCCCAAAGTACTGGGATTACAGGCGTGAGCCACCGCGCCCGGCCAAAACCCATCCTGGTGGGGAGAAAAGATGCATAAACTACATAAGCTTGACTTTCAATCTAATTTAGGCCAGTTTTTTGGTTACCTACTTAGGTGAGTGGTGAATGTGCAGGTGAACCAGTGCTTTTACTGCCATTAGGCAGCCTGGCAAGGCAGGAACATATTCAATGAGCAAAGATGTGAGAGTTGGCAGTATAAGATCATGGCGGGAGCCAGAGGTTTAGTGCTTACTTTAGAACAGCATCGTGGTTCTCCAGGAGCAGCACGTCTAGGAAGGTGTCCCTGATCCGGTCCCCTTGAAGTTTCAGGGCTAGGATGCTACGGCAAGCTTCCAGCCGTACACCTGGTGACTCTTCATAGTGGATAGCCCAGAGCAGAAGATCCGTCAGCTCGGGACTTACTTGCCCAATCTGTCCCAAAGCTGCAGAGATTAGAGGGCAGCATGTCACTGAAGACTGAGCTTACTATATTCTAGCATCCAGAAATAAATTGAGTTTTGCAAACAATACCTTCCCTTTTGGATGGTAATCACCATTAGAATTTTAGGGATAGATCAGAGTGGGACATTACCTCTAAAGGATTCCTAGAAGAGGAGGGATGTTGCATCCCATCCTTGCCCATTAGGATATTTGCCTATTTGGGGATGAAATATAGAACAAATAACATGGAAGACCTGCCTAGTCCCAGCAGGGTGATGGGGAAAGGAGGCACAATTATTTATCTATGTCAAAAAGAGAAGCAATGCCAAAGATTCTAAAAAGAAACTAGGCAGATTAAGGGGCAGGGTTTTAGGTCTGTAGCAGTCTTGAAACTGATCTGACTTTTGCCGAGCATAATAGTTGAGATCTCCAAGGAAAGCAAGATGCATCCAGCACTGGATACCTACTTGGAACTTATCCTTAATTCTGTTGGCAGGGACTGTCTTGTCAGCCCTTTCTTTAACTTAATTTTGACATATACCTAGACTCAGGATCTTTCACTAAAAATTGAAGAAGAAAATTATTTTTCTCTTCTCAGACAAGGAACTTCTGAAAAGCTAAGATCATTAACTCTCCTGCGCTTCACCCCATTAGAGAGTTTCTGGGGATCATTTCTACTTGCATAGGGAAAGGTATTTAAGGTTGAAGAGTTTGGGGCACTACTTCTATAATACCTCGAATGGCAAAGGCCTTGATTTTCCAGTAAGGATCTCTCTGCATCAGGTTCAGGAGGCATTCAAGCACCTGGGATGGAAAAGGCAGTGTTGAGTGGGGTGGACCAGAGCAAGAATGAACCAGAAACAGCTGGGTGTGGTGGTGCACACCTGTAATCCTGGCATTTTGGGATGCCAAGGTGGGCAGATCACTTGAGGTCAGGAGTTTGAGACCAGCCTGGCCAACATGGTGAAACCCTGTCTCTGCTAAAAATACAAAAATTAACCGGGCATGGTGTCACACGCCTGTAATCCCAGCTACTCGGAGGCTGAGGTAGGAGAATTGCTTGAACCTGGGAGGCGGAGGTTGTAGTGAGCTGAGATCGTGCTGCTGTACTCCAGCCTGGGTGACAGAGCGAGACTCCATCTCAAAAAAGGAAACAAAACAAAACAAAGCAAAAGAACGAATCAGAAACAGGGAAACCACTTATCTCTAGAAGGAGCTATAATTGAAAAATGACCTATCAATTCTGGTGACAAATGAGCTGGAGCCTAAAGTACCAACCTATATGCATAGTGAGTATATTAGCTGAATTATCTGCTATTGATTTTCTCAGTCTGCAGATCTGTGGCCATATGGTTTCTCTTGAACACTTCAGACAGATTTTTCCCTAATAACGGAATTATAACTCCATTTATGGGAGTTGATCCTAAAGCCCATCAGCACCCAGGTAATGAGAAGCTAGTTAACTGAGGTGAGAATGGGATTCAGGGGTGTGCTCTAGAATTGAAGTCTGGGCTGGCTGGGAGCTAAACCAAGCTTGTCCAACATGTGGCCTAGGACAACTTTGAATGCAGCCCAACACAAATTTGTAAACTTTCTTAAAACGAGATTTATGCCAGGCGCGGTGGCTCATGCCTGTAATCCCAGCACTTTGGCAGGCCAAGGCGGGCGGATCACGAGGTCAGGACATTGAGACCATCCTGGCTAACACAGTGAAACCCCATCTCTACTAAAAACACAAAAAAATTAGCTGGGCATGGTGGCAGGTGCCTGTAGTCCCAGCTACACAGGATGCTGAGGCAGGAGAATGACGTGAACCTGGGAGGCGGAGCTTGCAGTGAGCCGAGATGGCTCCACTGCACTCCAGCTTGGGTAACAGAGCGAGACTCCGTCTCAAAAAAAAAAAAAAAAAGAATTATGCACTTTTTTTTTTTTTTTAGCTCATCAACTATCGTTAGTGTTAGTGTACTTTATATGTGGCCCAAGACAATTCTTCCATTGTGGCCCAGGGAAGCCAAAAGATTGGATGCCCCTGAAACAGTCCTGTTTGAAGTGGCTTATACACCCCCTTCCCAGTTCCGATCTCTCATTCTGTGTCCCCGCAGAATGTTGAGCATACTGTGCACAACCACGGAAGGTAATGCCCTCTTCAGGTCAATCAGGTAAGATGAGAATATGTTTCCCTGACTCACCATCTTGTCGCGGATCTGCAGGGCACCAGCTGCTAAACAGGCTGCCTGCCGAACTGCTGTGAAGTCATCAGAGAAGCAGTGCAGGAAGCTTGGGAGAAGCTTGGCGGTCATAAGCTTGAGCTCACCTATCAGGGAGAGAGCTTCCACACGCTCCTGGGAATTTCCTTGACCCAGCTTGACCCTGTAAGGCACAAGTTGCTTTTCTTTCACTTACTTAAACTTTCAGTACCTAACTCCCAACCCCCACTAATGCCCTCATGATAAAATCCGGGTTCTGTAGGCTGCCAATCCCATTCAGCCTTATGCTCATGAGATAAGTTTTACTGGGTACAGAGCTCGATTGTCTTCTTTACTTGAGTCCCTAATACATAGCTGTTCAGTAATTAGGTAATGCAGGGCTTTCAGTTACATTGAATGACTGAATAAAGGAAAATGTCAACTTGCACCTCTTTTCACAGTCAAGTTCTCTTCTCCATCGCCCTCACGTGTGCCATGATTATGTCTGCATTTGGCGTCTAGCCTGGAATGCCTATGCAGTCTTTTTGTTTGTTTAAATTATTTTTATTTATTTTATTATTTTTTTGAGACGGAGTCTTGGTCTGTTGCCCAGGCTGGAGTGCAGTGGCGCGATCTTCGCTCACTGCAAGCATTGCCTCCTGGGTTCACGCCATTCTCCTGCCTCAGCCTCCTGAGTAGCTGGGACTATAGGCGCCCGCCAAATTTTGTTTCTCTTGTATTTTTAGTAGAGATGGGGTTTCACCACGTTAGCCAGGATGGTCTTGATCTCCTGACTTCGTGATCCACCCGCCTCTGCCTCCCAAAGTGCTGGGATTACAGGCATGAGCCACCGCGCCCAGCCTTAAATTTTTAGAGATGGGGTCTTGCTATGTTGCCCAGGCTGGTCTTGAACTCCTGACCTCAAGTGATTCTCCTGCCTCAGCCTGAGTAGCTTGGATTATAGGCCCTTACCCACTCTGCCTGGCTCCTATGCAGTCTCTCTCTCTTTTTGTTTTTTTTTTTTGAGATAGGGTCTTTCTCTGTTGCCCAGGCTGGAATGCAGTGGCATGATGATGGCTCATGACAGCTTTGGACTTCCTGGACCCAGGCAGTCCTCTTGCCTCAGCCTCCCAAGCAGCTGGGACTACAGGCATACACCACCACACTGGCTAATTTTTTATTTATTTTATTTTATTATTATTATTTTTGAGACAGAGTCTCACTCTGTCACCCAGGCTGGAGTGCAGTGGCGTAATCTCCGCTCACTGCAAGCTCCACCTCCCAGGTTCATGCCATTCTCCTGCCTCAGCCTCCCGAATAGCTGGGACTACAGGTGCCCACCACCACGCCCTTTTGTATTTTTAGTAGAGACAGGGTTTCACCGTGTTAGTCAGGATGGTCTTGATCTCCTGACCTTGTGATCCACCCGCCTCGGCCTCCCAAGGTGCTGGGATTACAGGAGTGAGCCACCGTGCCTGGCCAATTTTTTTTTTTTTTTTTAATTTTTAGTAGAGGGAAGGTCTTGCTATGTTGCCCAGGCTGGTCTCGAACTCCTGGGCTCAGTTGATCCTCCTGCTTGGGAGTCTCAAAGTATTGGGATTACAGGCGTGTGCCACTGGGCTGGGCCTCCTGTGCAGTCTTAGCCACCCTCTGTGAAACTTGGCCTTACTCCTCTAGCCACGCTGAGTATTCCATTTTTCTGCTCCAGCAGTTATGGTATACGCCATTTGTTCTAGTTTTTAATGATTTGGTATTTTTAATTAGGTGTTTGTATATTTTGCATGTGGTCATCAGAATTGCGTCATACTTTTGAACACCCTCCAACAACCAAACCATTGCCTCACACCTACTGGGCACTCAATGCTTCTTTCCCTGGCCACGTTGTTAGTTTGTAGGGACCGTTAATCTTTTACAGTGGGACCTGGTCCAGGGTCCGTACAGAGGAGCTCAACAAATGCTGGGTGGCTGGATCCCAGGCCTCCTAAGCACTTTTTTTTTGAGATGGAGTCTCGCTCTGTCGCCAGGCTGGAGTGCAGTGGTGCGATCTCTGCTCACTGCAACCTCCGCCTCCCAGGTTCCAATTTTAGTATATGTGCTGCCGAAGCGAGCACCGCCTCCCAGGTTCAAGCGATTCTCCTGCCTCAGCCTCCCGAGTAGCTGGGATGACAGGCATGTGCTACCACGCCTGGCTAATTTTTTGTATTTTTAGTAAAGACAGGATTTTACTGTGTTAGCCAGGATGGTCTCGATCTCCTGACCTTGTGATCCGCCCGCCTCATCTTCCCAAAGTGTTGGGAGCCACCGTGCCCGGCCTGCCTCCTAAACACTTCTAAGAATTTAGAAGAGTGTCTCCTCATGTTGACTGGGTCTTACCTGATTATGTCGTGCACCTCTTTCCCGAGGCTCATTTGCCCCAGCGCCTGTGCAGCTGCTCGCCTCACTTCCTTATTCCAGTCATTCCACATCAGCTGGATCAACTTATGTTTCATATCCTATAAATAGGTATGATCATTAGGTATCATCACTTACTGAATGTTAATTTTGTGCTTGGCGTTGTGCTGTTTTTTCTTCTTTTTTTACTCATCACTGTACTAATGAGGATTGTCCTGAGTGTTTTTTTCCCATCCCTTACTCTCCCAAAGAATCCAGTGGGGCAGATATTACTACCATTTACAGATGATAGAAGGGAGGCTTTGATCAACTTGTCCAAGGTTAACCTGGTGGGTGCTGGAACCAGGACTCAAACCCAGCTCTCCCAAGCTCATCCTTTAAACTATGTAGTATCAGTGCCAACATAACCTGTACCTGGGAGACTTAAAATTTGAAAGTAATACTTTTTGAGGTGACCAGCTCATTGCAGTTTGCCTGGGACTCTCCTGGTTTTGGTACTGAAAGTCCCATGGCCTGGACAAACCAGAACAGTTGGTCGCTCTATAAGTGCACTTCTCTCAGAGAGGAATGGGCAAAGATGATTGTGTAAACGTGCTAACGCTGTTCTTCCTGCTAGAAGTATCTCCCTTCTCTCTCCTACTTGGTACTTGATGTCTTTGTAGTCTTCCTTTAGGATTTAGCTCAAAAGCATCGCCTTCCTATCACACTGATCTTTTATTAAAAATTAAAAAAATAAAATAAAAACATCTCCTTAGTGAAGTCTTCTTTGCCCCTTGTAAGCACAGGAAATCCCCACAACACCTTATAGCTGCTTCTGTTCTAGCTGTTTATAACATTTACTAAGGGAAGACTTATCCCTGCACCTCCAGCGGTAGCATAGTGCCTAGTGCATCGGATGTGGTCAGAAACTGCATGCTTACTGAATGAGTGAAAAGACTTATAGAAATACTGCCTTTCTTAGCTCCAGCAGTCTGCCATGAAGTCCTCGTCATCTTTACCTCAGCCCCTGCTAGCTCTGCATGTCTTTTTACTTTCAGTTGACAATTCTAAGGGACAAGTGCCAAGGAGGTGAAGGTACAAATGAATTGGAAGTTGTTAAAATGATATTGTTAAGATGCAGATTCTGATTGAGCTGCCCTAAGATGAGATTTTTGCATTTCTTTTTTTTTTTTTTTGAGACGGAGTTTCACTCTTGTTGCCCAGGCTGGAGTGCAATGGCACGATCTCGGCTCACTGCAACCTCCACCTCCCGGGTTCAAGTGATTCTCCTGCCTGAGCCTCCTGAGTAGCTGGGATTACAGGCATGTGCCACCACGCCTGGCTAATTTTTTTTTTTTTTTTTTTTTTGAGACGGAGCCTTGCTCTGTTGCCCAGGCTGGGGCACGGTGGTGCGATCTTGGCTCACTGCAACCTCCACCTCCCGGGATCACACTATTCTCCTGCCTCAGCCTCCTGAGTAGCTGGAACTACAGGTGCCTGCCACCATACCCGGCTAATTTTTTGTATTTTTAGTAGAGACAGGGTTTCACCGTGTTAGCCAGGATGGTCTCGATCTCCTGACCTCGTGATCCGCCCTCCTCGGCCTCCTAAAGTACTGGGATTACAGGTGTGAGCCACTGTGCCCGGCCGATTTTTGCATTTCTAATAAGCTCCTAGGTGACGCCTGTGCTGCTGGTCCAGGACTTTAGCAGCAGGGTGCTATAGCACTTGAGACAGAACTAACCCAAGTCCAAAACCTTTTCAGATGATTACTGTACTGAGTGGCCAGATTTTGTGCTTTCCATATCAAAATGTCAGGGTTACAGAGTGGAGGATGTTCACTTATCATGGATATGGCAATGTTCTGGGCTATTCTGGAGATACCCAAAGTTATAAAGAGAAGATGAAGTAGCACATAGGAAGAAGGGAAAGCGCCCATTTGGACAGCTGAAGATGATTGGGAAATAATGGCAAAAACGAAGTGTTGCCGGGAATTCCCTCTTTAGTTCTAGCTGAGCCCCACCATCTTCACCGTTTTTTGTTTTTTTTGTTTTTTTTTTTTTTAGATGGAGTCTCGCTCTGTCACCCAGGCTGGAGTGCAGTGGCACGATCTTGGCTCACTGAAACCTCTGCCTCCCAAGTTCAAGCGATTCTCCTTCCTCAGCCTCCCAAGTAGCTGGGATGACAGGTGTGTGCCACCATGCCCAGCTAATTAGAGACGGGATTTCGCCATGATGACCAGGCTGGTTTCAAACTCCTGGTCTCAAGTGATCCACCCGCCTCAGCCGCCCAAGGTGCTGAGATTACAGGCATGAGCCACCGTACCGGACCCCTTCACAGAACTTTAACCAATAAATTTAACCCACACTAATCTCTCTCTCTCTGAAAAGTTTTAAAAAGAGTACCTTATACTTATTGCTTGTTCTTGAATCATTTGTATATATTAGTCTTGTTATTTCTACCATAGTGTTAATTTTGTGAAAGCTGGGATGATGGTTTTTTTGTTTTGTTTTTGTTTTTTTTGAGACAGAGTCTCGCACTGTCGCCCAGGCTGGAGTGCAGTGGCGTGATCTCAGCTCACCGCAACCTCTCCCTCCCAGGTTCAAGCAATTCTTGTGCCTCAGCCTCCCAAGTAGCTAGGATTACAGGTGCCAGCCACCACACCTGGCTAATTTTTGTATTTTAGTACAGATGGGGTTTCACTATGTTGGCCAGGCTGGTCAACTCCTGAGCTCTGATCCACCTGCCTCAGCCTCCCAAAGTGCTGGCATTACAGGTGTGAGCCACCGTGCCTGGCCGGAACTATGTTTTATATGTGTGTGCCGAACACTCAGAGAAGCAGCACAGACACTCATTTAGATGGGTTTTTGGGTAGTTTAAGTTAGTGCTTCTCGAATGATCTTTGATGAAGAACCAATTTTGGGGGGGAAAATATGCCATTGACTGATAAAGTCTGTTGATATTGAGGCAATATCAAATTACTATAAACATTTCTTTTTTTTTTTTTTTTGAGATGGAGTCTCCTCCGTCACCCAGGCTAGAGTGCAGTGGTGAGATCTTGGTTCACTGCAACCTCTGCCTCTGGGTTCAAGCGATTCTCCTGCCTCAGCCTCCCGAGTAGCTGGGATTATAGGTGCGTGCCACCACACCCTGCTAATTTTTGTATTTTTAGTAGAGATGGAGTTTCACCATGTTGGTCAGGCTGGTCTCCAACTCCTGACCTCATGATCCGCCTGCCTTGGCCTCCCCAAGTGCTGGGATTACAGATGTGAGCCATCGCACCCGGCCTACTATAAACGTTTCTAAACTCCTGTCAGTTTTTGTGCTATTTCATTGTGGATCAGTTACCAACAGTTTATGGACCACCAGTGCACTGAGAAGCATTGGCTTCCAGACAGACATATTAGCATTTGAAGATAATTCTGGGCTGGAAATAAGAAGTAGTGATGTGGGAACACAGATCTGTTTGGTAAGAATGGAATAATACATAGCAAAAAGTAGAAGGCCTCTGTAGCTCAGCCTCTCTTAGGCTTTCTGTCCTGGAGGCAAAGAAAGAGGTTTACCAAGCAGACATTTCCACTGATCCGGGAGAAAGCCTGGCAGGCCACAATCCGGTTCTTCCATTGACAGCTGTTCAGCTCCACAGCAAGCATGGTGTATATCAGGGTCTGAGGAAATGGAAGACTTACAATCACTTTTAGAGATACTAGAATCTTGAAGTTACATTCTGACATGGCATCCTGCATTATTAATGTCACCAGTGGGCTTACAAGAGATGGGGCATGTTTCCGTCACAGCCAACTGACTCTGGGATCATAAATTGGGGAACAAAATACAAATTTAATAACTTAAACAGAAAACTGGGACCTTCCTTTCCTGACTTTAACTGTTTTTGTTTGTTTGTTTGTTTGTTTGTTTGTTTCTGAGAAGAAGTCTTGCTCTTGTCCCCCAGGCTGGAGTGTAGTGGCGCGATCTCGGCTCACTGCAACTTCCACCTCTCGGGTTCAAGTGATTCTGCTGCCTCAGCCTCCCAAGTAGCTGGGATTACAGGCGCCTGCCACCACGCCCGGTTAATTTTTGTATTTTTAGTAGAGGCAGGGTTTTACCATGTTGGTGCCAGGCTGGTCTTGAACTCCTGACCTCAGGTGATCTGCCCGCCTCGGCCTCCCAAAGTGCTGGGATTACAGGCGTGAGCCGCCGCGCCCGGCCTCCTGTCTTTAACTGTTTTTACCCCTAAAATGATTTTTATATGTCTCAAGCTTATGACTTTCACATTTCTATTGAAAGTAACTAAACACAAATGTAGGTCTCTGCAGTTTTCAATGGGAAACTTCTAGCAGAAGCAAATTCTACATGTCACAACTCTTCTTGCATATGCAAATAGAGACCATTTGCAACCTAATTCTCACTTTTCTCTCAGCTAACTGTTGTGACTTCCCCTTGCATACACCTCTACACCCAGGTTTACTCATGCTTATTCTACCTTTACTTATGCTTGAGATCGTCAACCCAACCGGCTGCATTTTATCTAATTAATTAATTATGTAATTAATTTTTTGAGACAGGGTCTTGCTCTGTCACTCAGGCTGGAGTACAATGGTGTGATCTCAGCTTGCTGCAGCCCCAACCTGCCAGGCTCAAGTGATTCTCCCACCTCAGCCTCCTGAGTAGCTAGGATTACAGGTACATACCACCATGCCTGACTAATTTTATTTCTTTTTTTGTAGAGACAGGGTCTCACTATATTGCCCAGGCTGGTCTTGAAAACCTGGACTCAAGGGATACTCCCACCTCAGCCTCCCAAAGTGCTGGGATTACAGGTGTGAGTGACCATGCCCAGCCCAGCTGCATTTTATTTTATTTTATTTGTTTGAGACAGAGTCTTGCTCTATCACCTAGGCTGGAGTGTAGTGGCGTGATCTCAGCTCACTGCAATCTCCACCTCCCAGGCTGAAGCGATTTTCATGCCTCAGCCTCCCGAGTAGCTGGGACTACAGGTGTGCACCACTGCACCTGTCTAATTTTTGTATTTTTAGTAGAGATGAGGTTTCACCCATGTTGGCCAGTCTGGTCTCGAACTCTTGACCTCAAGTGATCCATCTGCCTCAGCCTCCTGAAGTGTTGGGATTAGAGGCATGAGCCACTGCCCTGGCCCCAGCTGCATTTTAGATTGCTTACATTCACTGACCTCAAAGACCTAATTGCTCCCCAAAACTGTATCTTTCTCTGACCCGGTAATGGACACATACTGTCTTCTCACTCAGATGGCTCAGGAGGATATAAGACTGTTCCTCAGTGTCCTCATTCTTCTTTGTAAACAGCTGGTGGAGGATCCTCTTAATCACAGGGTAAGTGGCAGTACCTTCCAGAGCCAAGCACTGAGCTGCAGCCCAGCTATCCACACTGTTACCTGCCACAGTTGGGTGAAAAAGAGTTCAGAATGGTGATGTGTTTTCTCTCTAGAGAACAGCCTTTGGACTGATACCCAAGGCTGCTACCCACCTGATATCTCACTTCCTTGTGCCCCACTCAGCCTAGAAATACAATTTCTTATTTAAACCATATTTAGAAGAATCATATTGGCTGGGCGCCGTGGCTAACACCTGTAATCCCCACATTTTGGGAGGCCAAGGTGGGCGGATCACCTAAGGTCAGGAGTTCGAGACCAGCCTGGCCAACATGGTAAAACCCCATCTCTACTAAAAATACAAAAATCAGCCGGGCGTGGTGGCACACGCCTGTAATCCCAGCTACTTGGGAGGCTGAGGCAGGAGAATTGCTTGAACCCAGGAGGCGGAGGTTGCAGTGAGCTGAGATCCCACCATCACACTCCAGCCTGGGCAACGAGAGTGAAACTATGTCTCAAAAAAAAAAAAAAAAAAAAAAAAAAAAAAAAAAAAAAAAAAAAAAAATTTAGTCCAGCTACCACTTGGTGGCAGTGTACCTGTTTTGTTAAAGTACCTAGAAAGAGCAAATTTTCTTTTTTTCCTTTTTTTTAGAGACAGGGTCTTGCTCTGTCACCCAGGTTGGAGTACAGTGGCACCGTTGTGGCTTACTGCAGCTTCAACCCCCTGGGCTCAAGCTGACTCTGATAAGCATGTATATATAGGTCTGCCTCAGCCTCCCAGGTAGCTGGGTCTACTGGAGCACACCACCACACTTGGCTAATTTTAAAATTTTTTATAGAGATGGCGTCTTGTTATGTTGCCCAGGCTGGTTTAGAACTCCTATGCTTAGACGATCCTGTCGCCTTGGCCTCCCAAAGTGCTGGGATTACAGGTGTGAGCAACAGCATCTGGCCCTAATTTTCAAATGGTCTAACATAAATCTAAACCCAATACAGCAGACATTGCAGAGCATGACAGTGGAGTGGAAAGGACTGGGAAAGCTGATAGTGAGATGTCTATCCCATATTTCCAGGTCAGAAGTAACAGGGAGTTACTTACCCTTCAGAAGGGCAGTCTGCATGATGTTCTGGGCAAGGGGATTATGTGACTGTATGGCATATTGGCATATTGCTGCTGCCATCCGCACATGGGCATTCTTGTCACAAAGAGCAGCCTCTAGGGCAGGCAGTAGAACCTCCGGCAAGTCCTGGATGGTCTTGTCTGTGATCAAAAGAGCCAGGTAAGAGAGTACTAGCCCCTTTGCTTTTCTCACACACAGCTTTCTTTCTACAGCCATGTGGTGGCCAACCTCAGTCCCAGTTGCAGTTGCTTAGTGCTATGTAATATAACTACAGTTTAGCTGAGCCCTTCAGATGGGCAGGATTTTATGCTCAAGGTGTTAAATCTCACCTGTGTGCTGGTACGCCAATTCCCAATCCTTTATCATCTGGCCTCTAAACAGCTATATTTAAGCCAAAGAAGAATGTTTCCAGCTAGGCTACAGTGAACTACACCATTAGTTTTACAGATTAAAAGCAACCAATTTGCCCCATGAGCCTTTAGATAGATAGATAGA